>NC_141874.1:133569620-133872650 GCF_056163025.1 Triticum urartu
GTGCTCTACAGGTGTCTCCGAAGGTACTTGTTGTGTTAGCGTATTTCGAGATTAGGATTTGTCACTCCGACTGTCGGAGAGGTATCTCTGGGCCCTCTCGGTAATGCACATCACCTAAGCCTTGCAAGCTTTGCAACTAATGAGTTAGTTGCGAGATGATGTATTAAAGAACAAGTAAAGAGACTTACCGGTAACGAGATTGAACTAGGTATTGAGATACCGACGATCGAATCTCAGGCAAGTAACATACCGATGACAAAGGGAACAACGTATGTTATTATGCGGTTTGACCGATAAAGATCTTCGTAGAATATGTAGGAGCCAATATGAGCATCCAGGTTCCGCTATTGGTTATTGACTGGAGACGTGTCTCGGTCATGTCTACATAGTTCGATGACGGTTATATTATGAGTTTATGTGTTTTGATGTATCGAAGGAGTTCGGAGTCCCGGATGAGATCGGGGACATGACGAGGAGTCTCGAAATGGTCGAGGCGTAAAGATCGATATATTGGACGACTATATTCGGACATCGGAAAGGTTCCGAGTGATTCGGGTATTTTTGGGAGTACCGGGGAGTTACAGGAATTCGTATTGGGCCTTAATGGGCCATACGGGAAAGGAGAGAAAGGCCTCAAAGGGTGGCCGCACCCCTCCCCATGGGCTGGTCCGAATTGGACTAGGGAGGGGACGCCCCCTTCCTTCCTTCTCCTTTTCCCTTCCCTTTCCTTCCCTCCTACTCCTACTACTTGGAAGGGCTCCTAGTTCTACTAGGAAAGGGGGAATCCTACTCCCGGTGGGAGTAGGACTCCCCTAGGGCGCGCCATAGAGAGGGCCGGCCCTCCCCCTCCTCCACTCCTTTATATACGGGGGCAGGGGGCACCCCAAAGACACAAGAATTGATCTCTTGATCTCTTAGCCATGTGCGGTGCCCCCCTCCACCATAATCCACCTCGGTCATATCGTAGCGGTGCTTAGGAGAAGCCCTGCGTCGGTAGAACATCATCATCGTCACCACGCCATCGTACAGACGAAAATCTCCCTCAACACTCGGCTGGATCGGAGTTCGAGGGATGTCATCGAGTTGAACGTGTGCAGAACTCGGAGGTGCCGTGCGTTCGGTACTTTATCGGTCGGATCGTGAAGATGTACGACTACATCAACCGCGTTGTGCTAACGCTTCCACTTTCAGTCTACGAGGGTACGTGGACAACACTCTCCCCTCTCGTTGCTATGCATCACCATGATCTTGCGTGTGTGTAGGAAATTTTTGAAATTACTACGTTCCCCAACAGTGGCATCCGAGCCAGGTTTTATGCGTTGATGTAATATGCATGAGTAGAACACAAGTGAGTTGTGGGCGATATAAGTCATACTGCTTACCAGCATGTCACACTTTGGTTCGGCGGTATTGTTGGATGAAGCGGCCCGAACCGACATTACGAGTACTCTTACGCGAGACTGGTTCTACCGACGTGCTTTGCACATAGGTGCTGGCGGGTGTCAGTTTCTCCAACTTTAGTTGAACCGAGTGTGGCTACACCCGGTCCTTGCGAAGGTTAAAACAGCACCAACTTGACAAACTATCGTTGTGGTTTTGATGCGTAGGTAAGAACGGTTCTTGCTCAGCCCGTAGCAGCCACGTAAAACTTGCAACAACAAAGTAGAGGACGTCTAACTTGTTTTTGCAGGGCATGTTGTGATGTGATATGGTCAAGACGTGATGAGATATAAGTTGTTGTATGAGATGATCATGTTTTGTTGAAGTTATGGCAACAGGCAAAAGCCTTATGGTTATCTCTCTATTGCATAAGATGCAAGCGCCAAATAATTGCTTTACTTTATCGCTATGCGATAGCAATAGTTGCAAGAGCAATTGTTGGCGAGACAACCATGTGACGACACATTGATATAGATCAAGATGATGGAGATCATGGTGTCATGCCGGTGACGATGGATATCATGACGATGCTTTGGAGATGGAGATCAAAGGACACAAGATGATGATGGCCATATCATGTCACATATTATGATTGCATGTGATGTTTATCTATTATACATCTTATTTTGCTCAGTTCGGCGGTAGCTTTATAAGATAATCTCTCACTAAATTATCAAGGTATAAGTGGTCTCCCTGAGTATGCACCGTTGCGAAAGTTCTTCGTGCTGAGACACCACGTGATGATCGGGTGTGATAGGCTCTACGTTCAAATACAACGGGTGCAAAACAGTTGCACACGCGGAATACTCAGGTTAAACTTGACGAGCCTAGCATATAACAGATATGGCCTCGGAACACGGAGACCGAAAGGTCGAGCGTGAATCATATAGTAGATATGATCAACATAGTGATGTTCACCATTGAAACTACTCCATCTCACGTGATGATCGGACATGGTTTAGTTGATATGGATCGCGTGATCACTTAGAAGATTAGAGGGATGTCTGTCTGAGTGGGAGTTCTTAAGTAATATGATTCATTGAACTTTAATTTATCATGAACTTAGTCCTGATAGTATTAGCATATCTATGTTGTAGATCAATTGCTCGCGATATTGCTCCCAGTTTATTGTGTTCCTAGAGAAAAATTATGTTGAAAAATGTTAGTAGCAATGATGCGGATTGGATCCATGATCTGAGGATTATCCTCATTGCTGCACAGAAGAATTATGTCTTTGATGCACCGCTAGGTGACAGACCTATTGCAGGAGCAGATGCAGATGTTATGAACGTTTGGCTAGCTCAATATGATGACTACTTGATAGTTTAGTGCACCATGCTTAACGGCTTAGAATCAGGACTTCAAAGATGTTTTAAATGTCATGGACCATATGAGATGTTCTAGGAGTTGAAGTTAATATTTCAAGCAAATACCCGAGTTGAGAGATATGAAGTCTCCAACAAGTTCTATAGCTAAAAAGATGGAGGAGAATAGCTCAAGCAGTGAGCATGTGCTCAGATTGTCTGGGTACTACAATTGCTTGAAGCAAGTGGGAATTAATCTTCCAGATAAGATAGTGATTGATAGAATTCTCTAGTCACCATCACCAAGTTAGTAGAACTTCGTGATGAACTATGATATGCAAGGGATAACGGAAACGATTCCCAAGCTCTTCGTAATGCTGAAATCAACGAAGGTAGAAATCAAGAAAAATATCAAGTGTTGATGGTAGACAAGACCACTAGTTTCAAGAAAAGGGCAAAGGGAAGAAGGGGAACTTCAAGAAGAACAGCAAGCAAGTTGCTGCTCAAGTGAAGAAGCCCAAGTCTGGTCCTAAGCCTGAGACTAAGTGCTTCTACTGCAAAGGGACTAGTCACTGGAAGCGGAACTGCCCCAAGTATTTGGCAGATAAGAAGGATGGCAAAGTGAACAAAGGTATATTTGATATATAGATTATTGATGTGTATTTTACTAGTGTTCGTAGCAACCCCTCGGTATTTGATACTGGTTCAGTTGCTAAGAGTAGTAACTCGAAACGGGAGTTGCAGAATGAACAGAGACTAGTTAAGGGTGAAGTGACGATGTGTGTTGGAAGTGGTTCCAAGATTGATATGATCATCATCGCACACTCCCTATACTTTCGGGACTAGTGTTGAACCTAAATAAATGTTATTTGGTGTTTGCGTTGAGCATAAATATGATTGGATCATGTTTATTGCAATACGGTTATTCATGTAAGTTAGAGAATAATTGTTGTTCTGTTTACATGAATAAAACTTTCTATGGTCATATACCCAATGAAAATGGTTTGTTGGATCTCGATCGTGGTGATACACATTTTCATAATATTGAAGCCAAAAGATGCAAAGTTAATAATGATAGTGCAACTTATTTGTGGCACTGTCATTTAGGTCATATTGGTGTAAAGCGCATGAAGAAAATCCATGCTGATGGGCTTTTGGAATCACTTGATTATGAATCAGTTAATGCTTGCGAACCATGCCTCATGGGCAAGATGACTAAGACTCCATTCTCCGGAACAATGGAGCGAGCAACAGATTTGTTGGAAATCATACATACTGATGTATGTGGTCCGATGTATATTGAGGCTCGTGGCAGGTATCATTATTTTCTGATCTTCACAGATGATTTGAGCATATATGAGTATATCTACTTGATGAAACACAAGTCTGAAATATTTGAAAAGTTCAAAGAATTTCATAGTGAAGTGGAGAATCATCGTAACAAAAACAAAAGTTTCTACGATATGATCGCAGAAGTAAAATATTTGAGTTACGAGTTTGGCCTTCAGTTAAAACAATATGAAATAGTTTCACTACTCACGCCACCTGGAACACCACAGTGTAATGGTGTGTCCGAACGTCGTAACCGTGCTTTATTAGATATGGTGCGATCTATGATGTCTCTTACCGATTACCACTATCATTTTGGGGTTATGCATTAGAGACAGCTACATTCACATTAAATAGGGCACCATCTAAATCCGTTGAGACGACACCGTATGAACTGTGGTTTGGCGAGAAACCTAAGCTGTCATTTCATACAGTTTGGGATTGCGATGCTTATGGGAAAAAGTTTCAACATGATAAGCTCGAACCCAAATCGGAGAAGTAAATCTTCATAGGATACCCAAAAGAAAATGTTGGGTACACGTTCTATCACAGATCCGAAGGCAAGTTATTCATTGCTGAGAATGGATCCTTTCTAGAGAAGGAGTTTCTCTCGAAAGAAGTGAGTGGGAGGAAAGTAGAACTTGATGAGGTAACTATACATACTCCCTTATTGGAAAGTAGTTCATCACAGAAATCTGTTCCTGTGACTACTACACCAATTAGTGAGGAAGCTAATGATGATGATCATGTAACTTCAGATCAAGTTACTACCGAAACCTCATAGGAAACCAGAGTGAGATCCGCACCAGAGTGGTACGGTAATCCTGTTCTGGAGGTCATGTTACTTGACCATGATGAGCCTACGAACTATGAGGAAGCGATGATGAGCCTAGATTCCACGAAATGGCTTGAGGCCATGAAATCTGAGATGAGATCCATGAATGAGAACAAAGTATGGACTTTGATTGACTTGCCCATTGATCGGCGAGCCATTGAGATTAAATGGATCTTCAAGAGGAAGGCGGACGCTGATAGTAGTGTTACTATCTACAAAGCTAGAATTGTCGCAAAAAGGTTTTCGACAAGTTCAAGGTGTTGACTACGATGAGAGTTTCTCACTCGTATCTATGCTTAAGTCTGTCCGAATCATGTTAGCAATTGCCGCATTTTATGAAATCTTGCAAATGGATAAACAAAACTGCATACCTTAATGGATTTATTAAAGAAGAGTTGTATATGATGCAACCAGAAGGTTTTGTCAATCCTAAAGGTACTAACAAAATATGCAAGCTCCAGCGATCCATCTATGGACTGGTGCAAGCATCTCGGAGTTGGAATATACGCTTTGATAAGTTGATCAAAGCATATAGTTTTATACAGACTTGCGTGAAGCCTGTATTTACAAGAAAGTGAGTGGGAGCATTACAGCATTTCTGATAAGTATATGTGAATGACATATTGTTGATCGGAGATAATGTAGAATTATTCTGCAAAGCATAAAGGAATGTTTGAAAGGAGTTGTTCAAAGAAAGACCTCGGTGAAGCTGCTTACATATTGAGCATCAAGATCTATAGAGATAGATCAAGACGCTTGATAAAGTTTTTCAATGAGTACATACCTTGACAAGATTTTGAAGTAGTTCAAAATGGAACAGTTAAAAAGGAGTTCTTGCCTGTGTTACAAGGTGTGAAGTTGAGTAAGACTCAAAACCCGACCATGGCAGAAGATAGAGAGAGAATGAAAGTCATTCCCTATGCCTCAGCCATAGGCTCTATAAAGTATGACATGTTGTGTACCAGACCTATTGTATACCCTGCCCTGAGTTTGGCAAGCGAGTACAATAGTGATCTAGGAGTAGATCACTGGACATTGGTCAAAATTATCCTTAGTGGAATAAGGATATTTTTCTCGATTATGGAGGTGAAAAAAGGTTCGTCGTAAAGGGTTACGTCGATGCAAGTTTTAACACTGATCCAGATGACTCTAAGTCCCAATCTGGATACATATTGAAAGTGGGAGCAATTAGCTAGAGTAGCTCCGTGCAGAGCATTGTTGACATAGAAATTTGCAAAATACGTATGGATCTGAATGTGGCAGACTCGTTAACTAAACTTCTCTCACAAGCAAAACATGATCGCACCTTAGTACTCTTTGGGTGTTAATCACATAGCGATGTGAACTAGATTATTGACTCTAGTAAACCCTTTGGGTGTTGGTCACATGTCGATGTGAACTATGGGTGTTAATCACATGGTGATGTGAACTATTGGTATTAAATCACATGGCGATGTGAACTAGATTATTGACTCTAGTGCAAGTGGGAGACTGAAGGAAATATGCCCTAGAGGCAATAATAAAGTTATTATTTATTTCCTTATATCATGATAAATGTTTATTATTCATGCTAGAATTGTATTAACCGGAAACATAATACATGTGTGAATACATAGACAAACAGAGTGTCACTAGTATGCCTCTACTTGACTAGCTCGTTGATCAAAGATGGTTATGTTTCCTAACCATAGACGTGAGTTGTCATTTGATTAACGGTATCATGTCATTAGGAGAATGATGTGATTGACTTGACCCATTCCGTTAGCATAGCACTTGATCGTTTAGTTTGTTGCTATTGCTTTCTTCATGACTTATAATGTTCCTATGACTATGAGATTATGCAACCCCCATTTACCGGAGGAACACTTTGTGTGCTACCAAACGTCACAACGTAACTGGGTGATTATAAAGGTGCTCTAGTGTCTCCGAAGGTACTTGTTGGGTTGGCGTATTTCGAGATTAGGATTTGTCACTCCGATTGTCGGAGATGTATCTCTGGGCCCTCTCGGTAATGCACATCACCTAAGCCTTGCAAGTATTGCAACTAATGAATTAGTTGCGAGATGATGTATTACGGAACAAGTAAAGAGACTTACCGGTAACGAGATTGAACTAGGTATTGAGATACCGACGATCGAATCTCGGGCAAGTAACATACCGATGACAAAGGGAAGAACGTATGTTGTTATGCGGTTTGACCGATAAAGATCTTCGTAGAATATGTAGGATCCAATATGAGCATCCAGGTTCCGCTATTGGTTATTGATTGGAGATGTGTCTCGGTCATGTCTACATAGTTCTCGGACCCGTAGGGTCCGCACGCTTAAAGTTCGATGACGGTTATATTATGAGTTTATGTGTTTTGATGTACCGAAGGAGTTCGGAGTCCCGGATGAGATCAGGGACATGACAAGGAGTCTCGAAATGGTCGACATGTAAAGATCGATATATTGGACGACTATATTCGGACATCGGAAAGGTTCTGAGTGATTCGGGTATTTTCGGGAGTATCGGGGAGTCACGGGAATTCGTATTGGGCCTTAATGGGCCATACGGGAAAGGAGAGAAAGGCCTCAAAGGGTGGCCGCACCCCTCCCCATGGGCTGGTCCAAATTGGACTAGGGAGGGGGGCGCCCCCTTCCTTCCTTCTCCTTTTCCCTTCCCTTTCCTTCCCTCCTACTCCTACTACTTGGAAGGGTTCCTAGTTCTACTAGGAAAGGGGGAATCCTACTCCCGGTGGGAGTAGGACTCCCCTAGGGTGCGCCATAGAGAGGGCCGGCCCTCCCCCTCCTCCACTCCTTTATATACGGGGGCAGGGGCACCCCAAAGACACAACAATTGATCTCTTGATCTCTTAGCCATGTGCGGTGCCCCCCTCCACCATAATCCACCTCGATCATATTGTAGTGGTGCTTAGGCGAAGCCCTGCGTCGGTAGAACATCATCATCGTCACCACGCCGTCGTACCGATGAAACTCTCCCTCAACACTCGGCTGGATCGGAGTTCGAGGGACGTCATCGAGTTGAACGTGTGCAGAACTCGGAGGTGCCGTGCGTTTGGTACTTGATCAGTCGGATCATGAAGACCTATGACTACATCAACTGTGTTGTGCTAACGCTTCCGCTTTCGGTCTACGAGGGTACGTGGACAACACTTTCCCCTCTCGTTGCTATGCATCACCATGATCTTGCATGTGCGTAGGAAATTTTTGAAATTACTACGTTCCCCAACACAGTAGTATCAAGCATAGAAGTAGTTCATCATAAGTATCATGCATAGTAGAAGTAGCATCATCAATAACATGCGACATATCAGAACGAATAGCAGAAGCAGTTTTAGGTGTCGCAAGCTTACTCAAAACAGAAGGTGAATCAAGTGCGGAGCTAGATGGCAGTTCCTTACCTCCCCTCATAGTTGAGGGATAAATCTTGGTTTTTGGATCGCTCAAGTTCTTCATAATGATAAACAAATATATATCCCAAGTGACTCAAAGAATAGAGCTATGCTCCCCGGCAACGGCGCCAGAAAATAGTCTTGATAACCCACAAGTATAGGGGATCGCAACAGTTTTCGAGGGTAAAGTATTCAACCCAAATTTATTGATTCGACACAAGGGGAGCCAAAGAATACTCTCAAGTATTAGCTGCTGAGTTGTCAATTCAACCACACCTGGAAACCTAATATCTGCAACAAAGTATTTAGTAGCAAAGTAATATGATAGTGGTGGTAACGGTAGCAAAAGGTAACAGTAGTAAAAGTAATGTTTTTGGTATTTTGTAGTGATGATAGCAATAGCAATAGGAAAGTAAATAAGCGAAGAACAATATATGGAAAGCTCGTAGGCAATGGATCGGCGATGGAGAATTATGCCGGATGCGGTTCATCATGTAACAGTCATAACCTAGGGTGACACAGAACTAGCTCTAGTTCATTGATATAATGTAGGCATGTATTTCGAACATAGTCATACGTGCTTATGGAAAAGAACTTGCATGACATCTTTTGTCCTACCCTCCCGTGGCAGCGGGGTCCTTACTGAAACTAAGGGATATTAAGGCCTCCTTTTAATAGAGTACCGGAACAAAGCATTAACACATAGTGAATACATGAACTCCTCAAACTACGGTCATCACCGGTAAGTATCCCGATTATTGTCACTTCGGGGTTAACGGATCATAACACATAATAGGTGACTATAGACTTGCAAGATAGGATCAAGAACACCCATATATTGATGAAAACATAATAGGTTCAGATCTGAAATCATGGCACTCGGGCCCTAGTGACAAGCATAAGCATAGCAAAGTCATAGCAACATCAATCTCAGAACATAGTGGATACTAGGGATCAAACCCTAACAAAACTAACTCGATTACATGATAGATCACGTCCCACCCATCACCGTCTAGCAAGCCTACGATGGAATTACTCACGCACGGCGATGAGCATCAGGAAATTGGTGATGGAGGATGGTTGATGATGACGATGGCGATGGATTCCCCTCTCCGAAGCCCCAAACGGACTCCAGATCAGCCCTCCTGAGAGGTTTTAGGGCTTGGCGGTGGCTCCGTATTGTAAAATGTGATGAATTCTTCTCTCTGATTTTTTTCTCCCCGAAACACAATATATGGAGTTGGAGTCGGAGAGGCACCAGGGGGCCCACGAGGTAGGGAGGCGTGCCCTAGGGGGGCAGGCGCGCCCCCACCCTCGTGGAGACATGGTGGGCCCCTGGCCTTCATCTTTTGCGGGTATTTTTTATATTTTCCAAAAAATTGCTCCGTGAAGTTTCAGGTCATTCTGAGAACGTTTGTTTCTGCACATAAATAACACCATGGTAATTCTGCTGAAAACAACGTTAGTCCGGGTTAGTTCCACTCAAATCATGCAAGTTAGAGTCCAAAACAAGGGCAAAAGTGTTTGGAAAAGTAGATATGATGGAGGCGTATCAAATACTGACAGCTTATTTCCTAGGGTGACAGCCACGTTGCATTGTTCCAACATGCAGGCCCACCATTTTTCTTCTACAGGTGAAAGTTCACGAAATGCATGAGCATTTCGTAGCATTGTTTCAATGTTGGTCAAACTCACTGGATCCGCCACCACCATCTCCTCCTCCTCTTCCACTTGACCATCAGGCAGATCAAGATGGTGATCTGCTGCTTCCACGTAGTCAGTAACATTAACGTTCACAAATTCACCATGGTGAACCCACCTAGTATATGTCACTGACATCCCATACAAGTGTAGATGATTGTGCACAGTTGACTCGGGTCTTGTAAGTGAATTCATACAACTGCTACACGGGCAGAGCACATCTGATTTCGGACCACCGTACTTAGCTATGATAAAGTTCATGAAGTTTTCAACCCCCTCGACATATGCAGCGGAGAATCTTCGAGCAGAACTTATCCAAGTCATGTCCATCTGTTAGACATACAAATTAGTTCTTCTACTAGATATTACATGAAAAACATATATGTTTTTTTTCTGAAGTCCAGAAAAAAATACCTAGGTCGATGTCTAAAGCTATGGCAAGATATATGGACGAGCATATCTAAGTAACGAAATATATTTAAAGCTAATTCAGCAAACAGATTTGAGTGCTAAATTATGGCAGGCTATTTCAGCAGTCAATGAGGCCGAGCATACAGCCATCGAACTATTGAAGGCCATCGCAGCAACAAAGATCGAGTATAAAATGGTGTAGAGCTATTTCACCTAACAGATTGGCTACTAGACCATGGCAATCTATGTCACAATAAATATATGGTAGGATATTTTAGCAACTAATCGGGCTTGGCATGCCATCTCAGCTAAGCAGATTGAGTGCAGAACAGGGCAAGGAAGCTTCTTAAGCAGAACATATTGACTGTAAACTATTTCGGCAAACAGTGAGATTAATAGCGTCTATCAGCTAACATTCAGCGCTACACAGACATGCACGAGGCCTCAGTCTAGAATGCGCGTACCGTGGGAGAAGATGACCGTCGTGCGTATCCACACGAACGCCGCCAGCGGTGGCGGCGCTGACCGCCGTGCGTCTCCACAAGAACGTCGCCAGTGGCGGCGGCGCGGCTCGAGGACAGCAGTCTACGAGAGCGTATTGTGGGAGCGAGAGGATCGTCGTACGTATCAGCGCGGTGGGGAGGGCGGCTTTGGCGGAGCGAATGGAGTGGAGGGGGATAGGGGGAATTTTTTGGGTGGGGGGGTCGCGCGGTGGGCGGGGGGAGTTTGGCGCATGGTCGGTTTCTCCAAGTGCAGTCCCATGTGTCAGTGAAGAGGCAAGCTGAAGCGCGTTCCGTTTGCGTGAGCCGTGCGCAGGATCGAACCTATGTGGGGTGCAATGCGACCGCGACAGGGGTGCTGTGAGTGTACCCTCCCTTTTCCTTTAAACTAGGATGCTTCGCCCCCTAAAAAAACTTGGTGCTTTGCGCGATCCATTGATACTACTACTAGTAATCCGGTAATCCCGACTAAAACGGCGTGGCCGGGTCTTTTCCTGCGCGATATGCTGGGAGGTTGGCTTAGTTGGGTTTTTTGGACGAGTAATGCTACACCTATGTAATCCCAGTTACGTAATTAACGTAATGTGAAATGTGTGAGCTGTTGATTATAGATTGGGGGGAGGGGCCCACCACCATGAAAATCAAGGAGGAGAGAGAAAGGCAATTTACGTTAACCCTTTCGTAGGTTCCTGTAGATGTAGAAAGATGTGAAATGCGTGAATGTGTAGTGGACGTACTATTGGAGTGCCTAAGATAAATTGTGTATGTAGACCCTATGTGTTCATTTACTTCACATGTTAGCTTTGTCTCGATTCAATAAAAAGCAGAGTTGGTGATGATGGTGTGCCTGCCATCCTGCAATATAGGTCGTCCGATCTATATCTAACGGATAGGAAGGAAACTATGACAATTTACCCGCACTCCTCTCCACATTTGCATATAAGGCCTTCCCTCGTTCATCCTTTTCTCCCACAAGATCTGGATGTTCCGTGCAACGCACGGGCATCTTGCTAGTACTCCTACAATATACCATATTATTGTGAAAGTTCATATACACCGGCCGAGATTAATGCAAACACGGTAGATTTTCATTACATTTTGAACTTTTATAGGACAGAAAAATAAAAGAAATCCGACCCTAAACCTATTCTACGGCGGTGATCGTCATCCTCCATCTGCGATCTCCATGTACGGGGGCGGGGTTCAAGACAAATGTGTTGTCTCCCGTGAGGAAGAGTTGAACACGGGAGACGGACTGGCCAGTTGGCACACCATGCCCTGCCGCCTCCCATGCCCTACTCATCCTTGAAGGAGTCCCCGACCTCGGTGGTGCCTACTATTGGACGGCGACAAGTAGGATGCGTGGCTGACGGTGGTCCCGTCATCGGCCGCCATCATGGCCACCGCTTGTGCGGTCGCATCCGCGTCCGGCTATGCCGCTATTGCGTCGCGAGCGGCAACTTGAGTGAGGGCGGCAACCTCCAGCTTCATCCCCGAAGACAAAGCTCTCCCGCAGAGCATTCGCACTCGCGGTCATGGCGGATGTGGTGCCAGGTAGTAGGACAATGTGCTATGGTGTGGGGGTTAGCTGGGCATTGCCGCTTTAAGTAGCGCATTCCCGTGAGGCGAAAGTGTCCAGGCGCATAACTCACCGGAGTTTATTCCTCGGGCACCGAGCCTCTTAATGACGGCATACAGATGGACGGCATGAATGCGGGCAGCTGGCGCCGGCTGGGAACACACCGCGCGACGGCGCGAGGGACGAGGGTTTTTGGTGTGCCAAGGTAGTCAGCTGCGGTCGTGGCAACGTTGGAGATGCCCTTTGCTCACATGCGACCCCACATGTCATTGAAAAAGAAAGATGACACGGCATGGTCTCAGGTCCTGGGGATGCAGTTGCCGCACTACACCACTCTGCGGATGCAGCACGGCGCGTGCGAACTTCGGCGCCCCGTGCATCCTCAACAAGTCGGGTGTTGATCTGCTGGTTGTGCCACAACGCTAATGCCACCCTCGGCACACTGAAACTGACCGTGTCCAGTGATGATGAGCGTGTCGCTCACCATGGTCGCCCTGTCTAGAGGAGGTGCAGGAGCTGCGCCACGTTGTTGGCCCCCACGACCCACATGAACGGTTGCCTGTGGTGAGGAGTTCGTGGGCCAGCTCCTCCATTGGACTATTCTACGCCACGTCGTCCCGACAGGTGTGCCCCACATGTCGGTTTCCCTGTTTTCCCAGCCATATTCGAGGGTCAGTGCTCCGCATTGCGCATTAGGCGCAGAACATGTAGTTTTTGTGCCCTGGTTCAAATGTGGTACAGTACCAAGTTGTTACCCTAGCCCCAAGTGTGGTGGTTTTGGGTACGGTGCCACCCATTTCCTTTTCAAGTAGTGAAGCATAACACTTGATTAAGTAGCCAGATGGTGTGCAAAATGTAGGTGTCCGATTGTTTGAAAGAATAATTGAAGTGTACCCGGTCCGTGCCCGCATTTAGGAGTCCAACTTACCATGTTCCGGAGTAGTAAATATACTAGTTCCTGCGTACCCCCTCTGTTTTTGTTTACTCCGCATTTTAGCTTTGCTCAAAGTCAAACTTTGTAAATTTTGACAAAGTTCATAGACAGAAGTAATAACATATACGATAACAAATCAATACCATTAGATTCATTATTGAATATACTTGCACATCATATATATTTGCTATTTTAAATGTTCATATTTCTACTCTTACTAGCAAGATGCCCGAGCGTTGCACGTAACATCAAGATGCATTTGTATGACTAGTTTATCTTGTGAGAGAAAACGATGAATGAGGGAAGGCCTTATTTGAAATTTTGGAGAGGTGTGTGGGTACCTTTTTGCAAAATTGCCATAGTTTCCTTCCTATTCGTCAGATATAAATGAGACGGCCTATATCGCAGGATGGCAGGCACACCATCATCACCAACTCCGTTTTTTATAAGAGTCCGTCCGATTTATATCTGACGGATAGGAAGGAAACTATGGCAATTTTGCAAAAACATACCCACACCCCTCTCCACATTTGCAAATAAGGCCTTCCCTCATTCATCCTTTTCTCCCACAAGATAAACTACTCATTGAGGGAGTCCTGGACTAAGGGGTCCTCGGGCGTCTAGACTGTTATCCATGGGTCGGACTGATGGGCTGTGAAGACATGAAGACTGAAGAATGCACCATGTCCGGATTGGACTCTACTTGGCGTGGACGGCAAGCTTGGCGACCGAAGATTCCCTCTAACGTTACCGACTCCATGTAAACCCTAGATCCCTTCGGTGTTTATATAAACCAAAGGGGGTAGTCCGGAAAGGACACCACATATACTCATTACCATACCTACATAGGCTAGGCTTCTAGGGTTTAGCCATTACGATCTCGTGGTAGATCAACTCTTGTAACACTCATACTCATCAATATCAATCAAGCAGGAGGTAGGGTATTACCTCCATAGAGAGGGCCCGAACCTGGGTAAACATCGTGTCCCCCGTCTCCTGTTACCATCGATCCTAGACGCACAGTTCGGGAGCCCCTACCCGAGATCCGTCGGTTTTGACACCGACATTAGTGCTTTCATTGAGAGTTCCACTGTGCTGTCGATGAAATTCTCGATGGCTCGCCTTGTCATTAAAGACAATATTAGCGCAGGGGTAGTTTTGGCCTCGGGCCAAACCCTCCGGCTGGGCGACTTTACTACGATCGCCCGTTCGGCCACGGGGCCGACGATGACCTCTTGGGCCTTCTAAAATCCCCTTCGCATCAACTTCGAGCACTCCAAGCAGATGGATCTGGTTGAGTTTTCATCCTTAAACGAGCACCTAGATCGCATCCCTGCTTTGGGAATCGCCACAGATTATGATCAGATCGGGCCTAAAACCGATCAGAGAGAAACTGAAATCCCACCGGTCACCCACCAGATCGCGGCAGTCCTGGAGCAGGATGGCGAGTCTTCTTCTATCTTGAAGACGGACTATGTTCGGGTCGCCGTTCATGAAGAGTCGGATACTCACCCACGAAAGGACGCAACCAGCCCTCCGAACATAGCATCGGACGGCGGTTCCAAACAATCAGAAGATATTTCGGAACCCGTACTATCTAAGTTCGGAAGGTCGTCGGACTCCGGACAACCGGTTAGGTCGGGGTTCGGATTTAATTCCACCCACCCACCCGAATATAGAGTCTCTCATGAGCATAAAATAGCAATCTCAGGAGAAGGTCCACCACTTTTGGGCCAGATTCCTCCTAGTCAAGGACAAGGTAAAGGATTGCCGTGACGAGGATGCAATATCAGCGTTCTGCAAAACCTGTGCGGACGAAGGAATCCTCAACGCCATCAATCGCCGCTGCATACTAAAATTTGCTGACTTAGCAACCATCGTACAAAAATACTGTGCGATGGAAAGCGCCTGGGAAACTCAGGCAGCTCGCTGGGAACCACCAGCCCCAACCCAACTTCCCCTACAGGCGAAAAGGGCGTACCCTCATGGCACGCACAATCCAACAGTCAAAACTCACAAAGCCACTATATGGCAAGGCACTATTCTGGAAGGGTGGCTCGATGGCCCATGAAAAATACATACAACAACAGATACTGATGACCCACAAGTAGAGGGGATCTATCATAGTCCTTTCGATAAGTAAGAGTGTCGAACCCAACGAGGAGCGGAAGGAAATGATAAGCGGTTTTCAGCAAGGTATTCTCTGCAAGCACTGAAATTATAGGTGACAGATAGTTTTGTGATAAGATAATTTGTAACGAGCAACAAGTGACAAAAGTAAATAAAGTGCAGCAAGGTGGCCCAATCCTTTTTGTAGCAAAGGACAAGCCTGGACAAATTCTTATATAGAGAAAAGCGCTCCCGAGGACACATGGGAATTATCGTCAAGCTAGTTTTCATCACGTTCATATGATTCATGTTCGGTACTTTGATAATTTGGTATGTGGGTGAAGCGGTGCTTGGGTACTGTCCTTACTTGGACAAGAATCCCACTTATGATTAACCTATATTGCAAGCATCCGCAACTACAACAAAAGTATTAAGGTAAACCTAACCATAGCATGAAACATATGGATCCAAATCAGCCCCTTACGAAGCAACGCAAAAACTAGGGTTTAATCTTCTGTCACTCTAGCAACCCATCATCTACTTATTACTTCCCAATGCCTTCCTCTAGGCCCAAATAATGGTGAAGTGTCATGTAGTCGACGTTCACATAACACCACTAGAGGAGAGACAACATACATATCATCGAATTATCGAACAAATACCAAATTCACATGACTACTAATAGCAAGACTTCTCCCATGTCCTCAGGAACAAACGTAACTACTCAGAAAGCATATTCATGTTCATAATCAGAGGGGTACTAATATGCATATAGGATCTGAACATATGATCTTCCACCAAATAAACCAACTAGCATCAACTACAAGGAGTAATTAACACTACTAGCAACCCACGGGTACCAATCCCAGACTTGGAGACAAGAATTGGATACAAGAGATGAAGTAGGGTTTGAGAGGAGATGGTGCTGGTGAAGAAGTTGATGGAGATTGACCCCCTCCCGATGAGAGGATCGTTGGTGATGATGATGGAGATGATTTCCCCCTCCCAGAGGGAAGTTTCCCCAACAGAACAGCTCCGCGGAGCCCTAGATTGGTTCCGCCAAGTTTCCACCTCGTGGCGGCGGAGTCTCGTCCCGAAAGCTGGCTTATGATTTTTTCCTCATCGAAAGACTCCATATAGCAGAAGATGGGCATCGGAGGGCCACCAGGGGGCCCACGAGGCAGGGGGCGTGCCTAGGGGTAGGGCGCGCCCCCCACCCTCGTGGGCAGCGTGTGCCCCCCCCCTCCGGAACTTCTTGCGCTTAGTATTTTTTATATATTTTGAAAATGACTTCCGTGAAGTTTTAGGACTTTTGGAGCTGTGCAGAATAGGTCTCTAATATTTGCTCATTTTCCAGCCCAGAATCCCAGCTGCCGGCATTCTCCCTCTTTATGTAAACCTTGTAAAATAAGAGAGAATAGGCATAAGTATTGTGACATAATGTGTAATAACAGCCCATAATGCAATAAATATCGATATAAAAGCATGATGCAAAATGGACGTATCAACTCCCCCAAGCTTAGACCTCGCTTGTCCTCAAGCAAAAGCCGAAATTGAAAAATATGTCCACATGTTTAAAGATAGAGGTGTCGATAAAAATAAAATACGGACATGAGGGCATCATGATCATTCTTAGAACAGCAACTTATATAATTATTGTCCTATGATCTCTTATGCTAGAGTAACAATTCAATCACAATTTCAAGTATGAATCATAAACTTCATTGAAAACTAACAAACTATAATCTCAGTCATTGGAGCAACTGCAATTTATCATAACATAGGAAAGAATCAATGTAAGAGCTTTTCAGCAAGTCCACATACTCAACCATCATATAGTCTTTCACAATTTCTAACACTCACGCAATACTTATGGGTATGGAGTTTTAATCGAACATAGAGAAAGATAGGGCTTATAGTTTTGCCTCCAAACGTTTTACCTCAAGGGTAATGTCAACAATAATAGTTCATGAAAACTCACATCCAATTAGCCATATATACCAGGATCTTTCCAACATGTTGTGCTTGCCAAAAGATAAAATGTAAAAAGGAAGGGTGAGGAACACCAAGACTCTTATGTAAGGTAGGAGATAAAAGTAAAAGATAGGCCCTTCGCAGAGGGAATCAGAGGTTGTCATGCGCTTTTATGGTTGGATGCACAAAATCTTAATGCGAAAGAACGTCACTTTATAGTGCCACTTGTGATATGGAACTTTATTATGCAGACCGTCGCTTTTATTCTTCCATATCACACGATCGTATAAAGCTTATTTTCTCCCACATTAATACGTCATACATATTTAGAGAGCAATTTTGATTGCTTGCACCGATGACAACTTACTTGGAGGATCTTACTCAATCCATAGGTAGGTATGGTGGACTCTCATGGCAAAACTAGTTTAAGGGTGTTTGGAAGCACAAGTAGTATATCTACTTGGTGCAAAGAATTTGGCTAGCATGAGGGGGAAAGGCAAGCTCAATCATGTTGGATGATCCATGACAATATATTTTATCTCAGATGTAAGAAAGCATAACCCATTGCGTTGTCTTCCTTGTCCAACGTCAACTCTTTAGCATGTCATATTTTAATGAGTGCTCACAATCATAAAAGATGTCCAAGATAGTATATTTATGTGTGAAGACCTCTCTTTCTTTATTACTTCCTATTAATTGCAACGATGACCAAAACTATGTTTGTCAACTCTCAACAACTTTTATTCATCATACTTTTTATATGTGAGCTCATTACTCTCCATAAGATCACTATGATCTCTTTTATTTCTTTTTATTGCTTTTTCTTTTCTTTTATTCACTCAAGATCATGGCAAAATAATCAAGCCCTTGACTCAATAATAATCTTTATTATATATAGCTCACGGACTCGATTACATAGAAGGATCATAAAGAAAAACTCACAACTAGATCATACTAAAACTTTATTCTACTAGATCAAGATATTATCAAAAGGATCGAACTAGGAAAACGGTAAAGATAAAAGTGATGGTGATACGATACCGGGGCACTCCCCCAAGCTTGGCAGCTGCCAGGGGGAGTGCCCATACCCATGTGATTATATCTCCTTTTTCGGGGATGGTGATGTGATATTCTTGGCGATGATGCCCCTTAGGATACGATTATCCTCATCAAGCTTATTGCCTTGCTTCTTGAGGTCCATTATTTCCTTTCAAAGTTTCCGTGTAACAGCCAAAGCTCCCTGCACCCAAGGGTGTTGCATAGTTGCGGGAGAATAAGTGACACTCTTTTTCATATTCTCATAAGAAAGAAATCTAACATTGGAAGGGACAATCGAGTTTGGGATAGCCGAGCTCTGCAGTTCCCCCATTGTGAATCCAGCTCGGAAGCGAGAAGTGACTTCTTGATCCTCCTCCATGGCATCTATCCTCTTCAAATCAGCCTCCATCTCTTCCTCTGTTGTTGGCCCAAAGTGGTCAACATTGTTGTTTGTCATTGGTCTCGATGCCGGATGAGACACCCGGCTCTCCCCGACTGACTCTTGCAAAGACATCTTGCTCTAATCTGCAGCAGCAACAGCTTGAAATAAAGGCAGGAGATTTTTGCATGATACTGTGGTCAAAACTTTTGGGAGATTATATAGTGAATTTTTACCGGCCAAAATACGTAACGTGCAAGAAAACGGAGTCCGGAGAGCACACAAGGTGCCCATGAGGTAGGGGCGCGCCCAGGGGGGTAGGGCGCGCCCTCCATCCTCGTGGGGCCCTCGTGTCCTTCCCGGACTACTTCTTATTTTTCTATTTTTCTAAATGTTCCAAAATAGAGGAAAATTGACATTAGAACTGTTTTGGAGTTGGTTTACTTACCGTACCACATACCTATTCCTTTTCGGAGTTTGAAACGTTCCAGAAAGTGTCCCTTATGTATTCCTCCGGGGTTATGGTTTCAATAATATTGGTTTCAACATTTATAGGATTACCTGAGATATAATTCTTTGACCGTTCACCACCTTCCGATTTGTGCCTTCGAAGTTGTTGATTTTTATGGCACCGGAACGATAAACCTCCTCGATAACGTAAGGACTTCCCATTTAGAGAGAAGCTTTCGTGCAAAAAATCTTAAACAAGAGTTGTATAGCAATACATAATCACCTACATTAAACTCACGCTTTTGTATTCTTTTGTCATGCCATCTTTTAACTTTTTCTTTAAACAATTTGGCATTCTCATAGGCTTGGGTTCTCCATTCATCAAGTGAGATAATGTCAAATAACCTCTTCTCACCGGCAAGTGAAATCATAGTTGAGCTCTTTAATAGCCCAACAAGCCTTATGTTCTAGTTCGAGAGGTAAGTGACATGCTTTTCCATAAACCATTTTATACAGAGACATACCCATAGGATTTTTATATGCAGTTCTATAGGCCCATAATGCATCATCAAGCTTCTTGGACCAATTCTTTCTAGATCTATTAACAGTCTTTTGCAAAATTAATTTGAGTTCTCTATTTCTCAATTCTACTTCACCACTAGACTATGGGTGATAAGGAGATGCAATTCTATGATTAACATCATATTTAGCAAGCATTTTACGGAAAGCACCATGAATAAAATGTGAACCACCATCAGTCATTAAATATCTAGGGACTCCAAACCTTGGAAAAATAACTTCTTTAAGCATCTTAATAGAGGTGTTATGATCAGCACTACTAGTTGGACTAGCTTCTACCCACTTAGTAACGTAATCAACAACAACTAAAATATGTGTGTATCCATTGGAGGCAGGAAAAGGTCCCATATAATCAAAGCCCCAAACATCAAATGGTTCAGTAACAAGTGAATAATTCATAGGCATTTCTTGATGTCTACTAATATTACCAATTCTTTGACATTCATCACAAGATACAATAAACTTACGGGCATCCTTGAAGAGAGTAGGCTAATAAAAACCGGATTGCAATACCTTATGTGCAGTTCTATCTCCAGCGTGCTGTCCTCCATAAGCTTCGGAGTGACACTTGCGTAGGATCTGTTCCTGTTCGTGCTCAGGTACACAATGTCTAATGACACCATCTACTCCTTCTTTATAAAGATGTGGGTCATCCCAAAATTAATGTCTCAAATCATAGAAAAACTTTTTATTTTGCTGGTATGTGAAACTAGGTGGTATAAATTTAGCAACAATATAATCAGCATACCATGGAGCAGTACGAGAAGCATTTATGACATTTAATTGTTCATCAGGAAAGCTATCATCAATAGGTAGTGGGTCATCAAGAACATTCTCTAGCCTAGACAAGTTGTCTGCAATGGGGTTCTCAGCTCCCTTTCTAAGATATTTAATAGCAGCATGATCCGTGTGAATAGTTACTTTAGAATCAACAATATAAGGTCTAAACTTATCACATGCAAATACAACTGCTAAGAATTCTTTTTCGGTAGTAGCATAATTTCTCTGAGCATTGTCTAGAGTTTTACTAGCATATTGAATAACATTTAATTTCTTATCAACTCTTTGCCCTAGAACAACACCTACAGCATAATCACTAGCATCACACATAATTTCAAAGGGTAAATTCCAATTAGGTGGCTGAACAATAGGTGCAGAGATCAATGCTTTCTTAAGTATTTCAAATGCTTCTACGCAATCATCATAAAAAACAAATGGTATATCTTTTTGTAATAAATTAGTCAAAGGCCAAGAATTTTTTGAGAAGTCCTTAATGAACCTCCTATAAAAACCGGCGTGACCAAGGAAACTTCTTATACCTTTGATGTCCTTGGGACATGGCATCTTTTCAATAGCATCAACCTTAGCTTTATCAACTTCAATACCTCTTTCAGAAACTTTATGCCCCAAGACAATACCTTCTTTAACCATAAAGTGGCACTTATCCCAATTCAAGACAAGGTTAGTTTCTTCACATCTCTGCAAAACTCGATCAAGGTTGCTTAAGCAATCATCAAAAGCGGATCCATAGATGGAGAAATTGTCCATGAAAACCTCACAAATATTTTCACAAAAGTTAGAGACTATATCCATCATGCATCTTTGGAAGGTAGCAGGTGCATTACATATACCAAAAGGCATACGTCTATAAGCAAAAGTACCGAACGGGCAAGTAAAACTGGTCTTAGATTGATCATCAGCTGACAAAGGTATTTGAGAGAAACCAGAATAACCATCTAGAAAGCAAAAATGTGTATGTTTGGATAATCTTTCTAGCATTTGATCAATAAAAGGTACGGGGTAATGATCCTTTTTAGTATCCTTATTTAATTTGCGGAAATCAATTACCATCTTATAACCTGTAATAATTCTTTGTGGAATCAATTCATCTTTATCATTAGGAACGACAGTAATACCTCCCTTTTTAGGGACACAATGGACAGGACTTACCCACTGACTATCAGCAACGGGATAAATTATACTTCCCTCAAGGAGCTTTAGTATTTCCTTTCTTACCACTTCTTTCATCTTAGGATTCTGCCGTCGTTGGTGATCACGAACTGGTTTGGCATCTTTCTCCAAATTTATTTTGTGTTGACATAGTGTGGGACTAATGCCCTTAAGATCATCGAGAGTATATCCAATAGCAGCATGGTGCTTCTTCAGAGCTCTCAATAATCTCTCTTCTTCATGCTCTGAAAGGTTAGCACTAATAATAACAGGATATATCTTTTTCTCATCAAGATAAGCATATTTAAGAGTATCAGGTAACGGTTTGAGCTCAAACACGGGATCACCCTTGGGTGGAGGAGGGTCCCCTAGGATTTCGACAGGAAAATTGTGTTTCAGGATGGGTTCCTGTTTAAACAATACTTCATCTATTTCCCTTCTTTCATTCATAAACATGTCATTTTCATGGTCTAGCAAATATTGTTCTAAAGGATCACTAGGAGGCACGGTAATAGAAACAAGACCAATAATTTCATCTTTACTAGGCAATTCCTCTTCACGATGTTGTCTACGAAATTTAGAGAAATTAAATTCATGAGACATATTACCTAAACCAATAGTAACAACATCCTTTTCGCAATCTATCCTAGCATTAAATATGTTCAAGAAGGGTCTACCAAATATAATGGGACAAAAGCTATCTTGTGGGGAACCAAGAACAAGAAAATCAGCAGGATATTTAGTTTTCCGACACAAGACTTCAACATCTCTAACAATTCCAATTGGTGAAATAGTATCTCTATTGGCAAGTTTAATTGTGACATCAATATCTTCTATCTCAGCAGGTGCAATATCATGCATAATTTCTTTGTATAAGTCATGAGGTATAGCACTAGCACTGGCACCATATCACATAAGCCATGATAACAATGATCTCCTATTTTAACAGAAATAACAGGCATGCCTACCACGGGTCTATGTTTACCTTTTGCACAAGGTTTAGCAATTCTAGCAGTCTCATCACAGAAATGAATAACATGCCCATCAATATTATCAGACAAGAGATCTTTAACAATAGCAATATTAGGTTCAACTTTAACTTGCTCAGGAGGTGTATAAGTTCTAATATTGCTTTTACGAACCACAGTTGAAGCTTTAGCATGATCTTTTATCCTAACAGGAAAAGGTGGTTTCTCAACAAAAGCAGTAGGAACAATAGGATCATTATAAGTGACAGACTTTTCTTCAACTTTAATAGGTGCAGCTACTTTTACTTCTATGGGAGGATGATATTTAAACCACTTCTCCCTAGGGAGATCAACATGAGTAGCAAAAGATTCACAGAAAGAAGCTACCATTTCAGAGTCAAATCCATATTTAGTGCTAAATTTACGGAAAACATCAGTATCCATAAAAGATTTAACACAATCAAACTTAGGTGTCATACCTGACTTCTTACCTTCGTCGAGGTCCCAATCTTCAGAGTAGCGTTTAATTCTTTCCAATAAATCCCATTTGAATTCAATAGTCTTCATCATAAAAGAGCCAACACAAGAAGTATCGAGCATGGTGCGATTGTTATCAGAAAGTCAAGCATATAAATTTTGAATAAGTATTTCTCTTGGAAGCTCATGATTGGGGCATGAATATAACATTGATTTAAGCCTCCCCCAAGCTTGAGCGATACTTTATCCTTCGCGAGGCAAAAATTATATATATAATTACGATCACGATGAACAAGATGCATAGGATAAAACTTCTGATGAAATTCCAATTTCAATCGTTTGTAGTTCCATGATCCCATATAATCACATAGCCTATAGCATGTCAATGCATCTCCCTTCAAAGATAAAGGGAAGACCTTCTTCTTAATAACATCATCGGGCACACCTACAAGCTTAAATAATCCACAAACTTCATCCACATATATTAGGTGCTCATCAGGATGCATTGTTCCGTCTCCTGCAAAAGGATTAGCTAGAAGTTTTTCTATCATACCCGAAGGAGTCTCAAAGTAGACATTTTCATTTTCAGTAGGTTCAATAGGTTGAGGAGCAACTCTTTGCTCTACTGGTCGGGGTGAAGATACCCCGAACAAGCCCCTCAGAGGATTACTTTCCATAGTAACAAGTGACAGTGAATTTCAGCACACTATATAAATTTTTCCTTACCAAATTCCACCTACCAAAGGCGCTTCACTCCCCGGCAACGGCGCCAGAAAAGATTCTTGATGACCCACAAGTATAGGGGATCTATAGTAGTCCTTTTGATAAGTAAGAGTGTTGAACCCAACAAGGAGCAGAAGGAAATGATAAGCGGTTTTCAGCAAGGTATTCTCTCCAGCACTGAAATTATAGGTGACAGATAGTTTTGTGATAAGATAATTTGTAATGAGCAACAAGTAACAAAAGTAAATTAAGTGCAGCAAGGTGGCCCAATCCTTTTTGTATCAAAGGACAAGCCTGGACACATTCTTATATAGAGAAAAGCGATCCCGTGGACACATGGGAATTATCGTCAAGCTAGTTTTCATCACGTTCATATGATTCGCGTTCGGTACTTTGATAATTTGGTATGTGGGTGGACCGGTGCTTGGGTACTGTCCTTACTTGTACAAGAATCCCACTTATGATTAACCTCTATTGCAAGCATCCGCAACTACAACAAAAGTATTAAGGTAAACCTAACCATAGCATGAAATATATGGATTCAAATCAGCCCCTTACGAAGCAACGCATAAACTAGGGTTTAAGCTTCTGTCACTCTAGCAACCCATCATCTACTTATTACTTCCCAATGCCTTCCTCTAGGACCAAATAATGGTGAAGTGTCATGTAGTCGACATCCACATAACACCACTAGAGGAGAGACAACATACATCTCATCAAAATATCGAATGATTACCAAATTCACATGACTACTAATAGCAAGACTTCTCCCATGTCCTCAGGAACAAACGTAAATACTCACAAAGCATATTCATGTTCATAATCAGAAGGGTATTAATATGCATATAGGATCTGAACATATGATCTTCCACCAAATAAATCAACTAGCATCAACTACAAGGAGTAATTAACACTACTAGCAACCCACGCGTACCAATCCCAGACATGGAGACAAGAATTGGATACAAGAGATGAACTAGGGTTTGAGAGGAGATGGTGCTGGTGAAGATGTTGAAGGAGATTGACCCCCTCCCGATGAGAGGATCGTTGGTGATGACGATGGCGATGACTTTCCCCTCCCGGAGGGAAGTTTCCCCGGCAGAACAGCTCCACCGGAGCCCTAGATTGGTTCCGCCAAGGTTCCGCCTCGTGGCGGCGGAGTCTCGTCCCGAAAGCTGGCTTATGATTTTTTTTCCTCATCGAAAGACTCCATATAGCAGAAGATGGGCATCGGAGGGCCACCAGGGGGCCCACGAGGCAGCGGGGCGCGCCCAGGGGGGTAGGGCGTGCCCCCCACCCTCATGGGCAGGGTGTGGCCCCCCTCTGGAACTTCTTGCGCTCAGTATTTTTTATATATTCTAAAAATGACTTCCGTGAAGTTTTAGGACTTTTGGAGTTGTGCAAAATAGGTCTCTAATATTTGCTCCTTTTCCAGCCCAAAATCCCAGCTACCGGCATTCTCCCTCTTTATGTAAACCTTGTAAAATAAGAGAGAATAGGCATAAGTATTGTGACATAATGTGTAATAATAGCCCATAATGCAATAAATATCGATATAAAAGCATGATGCAAAATGGACGTATCAGATACCGTGGCAACCCACAGCAGCATGTTGGATAGTACGATAGGTAGCCAAGAGCAGCGAGGACATCCTTATCAAGGACGCCCCAGCACAAGACCCCCCAGAAGAAGACGACCCAAGAGTATTGATAGTCTTCGAGACATTCGCTTCAAATAACAAGCGCAAAAGGGCACTTCGCGAGCTCAACAAAGTCTGCCAAATTGCTGTAATAAACCCATGGAACGACACGGCTATAACATTCAACGACGGTGACGAACCAAAGTACAGAACAGCACGAGCACCAGCCACGTTAGTCCTCGACCCCATCGTGGATGGGTTTCGACTCACCAAGGTCCTCATGGACGGCGGCAGCGGACTAAATCTCATTTATGAGGACACACTCCATAAAATGAAAATAGACAGGAGCCGCATCAAACAAAGTAACACAACCTTTCGGGGAATTATTCCTAGCCGGGCGGCGCGGTGCGCGGGCAAAATCACACTTGATGTGGTATTTGGATCACCGGAGAACTATCGGTCCGAAGAAATAACCTTCCAAGTGGCCCCTTTTAGTAGCGGATCTCACGCCCTATTGGGGCGGGATGCTTTTACACGCTTCCAAGCTATACCTCACTACGGATATATGAAGCTCAAAATGCCCGGACCAAACGGTATAATCACTCTCGTCAGTGATCCGGACATAGCACTCCGCGCTGAAAACAAAACGGCATCCTTAGCCCTGGAGGCGCTATCCGAAGCCCTCGCGGCCAAAGAATTAACCACACTACGCTCTAGAATGGACAGGGACGACGTGATCCTCGACAAACACCCCAAATCCACCTCGTTCAAACCGGCAGAAGAAATAGTCAAATTCCAGGTCCACCCAACGGACCCCAAGAAGATAGCATCCATCGGAGCTCAACTGAACCCAACAGTTGACGCCGCACTATGAGAATTCCTGCGCGAAAACTAGGACATATTTGCCTGGCACCCTTCAGGCATGCCAGGGATCCCACGCAAGCTGGCCGAACATAGCCTCAATATATTAAAGGGGTTTAAACCGGTTAAGCAAACACTGCGGCACTTTTCCGAACCCAAGCGACAAGCCATGGGGGAGGAGCTGGCCAAACTCATCGAGGCCAGATTCATTAGAGAAATTAAACATCCGGACTGGCTGGCAAACCTGGTGATGGTACCAAAGAAGGACAAATCCTGGCGCCTATGCGTTGATTTCAAAGACCTCAACAAAGTCTGCCCTAATGATCCCTTCCCCCTCCCCCGCATTGATCAAATCATTGACGCCACCGCAGGACACGACTCACTGTGTTTCCTTGATGCATACTCTGGATACCATCAAATCAAAATGAAGGAATCCGATCAAGCTACAACAACATTCATTACCCCATACGGGCCATTCTGCTTCAATACCATGCCCTTTGGGCTCAAGAACGCCGGCGCCACTTATCAACGCATGATTCAAACATGCCTGGAGAAACAGATTGGCAAAACAGTAGAAGCTTATGTTGATGACGTCGTCATCAAAACCAGGCACGTGGAAACACTAATAGACGACTTACGTCTTACCATCGACAACCTCAGGGCGTATGACATCAAGCTCAACCCGGAAAAGTGTGTCGTTGGTGTCCCCACTGGAAAATTGTTGGGCTTCATCGTCTCCAATAGGGGAATCGAAGCAAACCCAGCCAAAGTCCGAGCTTTGTCACAATTGGCTAAGCCAACAGACCTTAAACAAGTTCAGAAACTTGTAGGTTGCGTGGCAGCTCTAAGCCGCTTTATCTCTAGATTAGGAGAAAAGGCACTGCCACTCTATCGCCTTCTACGGCGAACCGACCACTTCGAGTGGACGGATGCGGCAACAGCCGGACTGGAAGAAATAAAAACCCTTCTTGCGAGCAATCCAATCCTAGCCGCACCAAACGTCGGCGAACCGATGTTATTATACATATCAGCAACACATCAGGTGGTGAGCGCCGTACTCGTCGTTGAACAAGAACAGGGCGGACATAAATTCCCGCTTTAGAAGCCAGTATACTATGTGTCTACTTGTCGGCGTTCTGGGAACGGGGGTCCCCAGACTTGCTTGCCTGTGGCCTGCGGCGTGGCTCAAGTGGGGGCCCAGCGCGGCCCATCTTCATCAGCTCAAGCTGAAGACCCTCGCGAGGGTCCAAGCCTCGCGGGGCGGACGATAGGAAGCTTCCTCAGAGGCAGCCTCATCAGGTAGGCTCGCGAGGAGGCGGAGAGATCAAGGTAGGGGTACCTCATGAGGAGCCCATGACGCAAGCCATGACGATCAAGACCAGGCAGGCGCCAGGCGGGCACCGGCCTGCGTAGTGT
This sequence comes from Triticum urartu, assembly GCF_056163025.1. Classification (NCBI taxonomy): domain Eukaryota; kingdom Viridiplantae; phylum Streptophyta; class Magnoliopsida; order Poales; family Poaceae; genus Triticum; species Triticum urartu. The sequence continues at coordinate 133,597,611 of NC_141874.1, forward strand.
CCTTATTTCCCCTTTGGTGCAAAGGGGGCAAGAACAGGCCAAGGCACCGGGTAAAGGTTACCATTCCGGTGCAACGAGACCAAGACCAACAGAGCGGCAGGACGGAGGTCACCGTGGAGCCCAAGATGGCGTCATCACCAGTGCTTTTGGCAGCCGAAGACCACCTTTTGGTCAGGATAACTTGTACTAGATGTTCCCCTTCAAAATGGCCAATTGTTGGAGCCCTTCCCGCTCATTATTTGGGGAGAGGCCCAGGGCCTCTATAAATAGAGCTAGCCACCACAGAGTAGAGGGCGAACAGAAGGGACCGAAAAAGTGAGATAGAGAGAGAGAGAGGCGATTGAACTCACCCAAGCAGTTCATTGCACCAGCTCAAGAACACCTCTCGCGAGGCTGTTCTTCCCTTGTACTATTCATCATCAGCCCCTGAGGCAATCCACCACACCACACACTGGAGTAGGGTATTACACCACAACGGTGGCCCAAACTAGTATAAACCTTGTGTCCCTTGTGTTGTTCGTTGTTTCTAGCTTAGATCACGCAAGGAGATTGGACGTAGATCGGTAGGGGAGAGATCTCCGCGCGCACCCCAGTGTTCGAACCTCAAGGGTCTGCCGGAACCCGAAATCCGACATTTGGCGGGCCAGGTAGGGGTGCGCCGGAATCTTTCTTCCGCTGTTCGCGTACGATCTTCCGTCGTGTCCATGGCTGACGTCCGCCGGGCTCGCGCCGAGCACCGGGCTGCTCTTGCCACCCGCGTCGCCCAGACGGCACCCATCGGTGGACGCCCTCGTCGTTCCCCGTCGACTGCCGCCAACGCCGCCAGCGGCCCAGCGGGGAACGAGCAGCAGGCCTCGTCCCAGCATCCTTCAGTGCGGCGAGAGGGCCGCACCGCCACACCGTCGCTGACTACAGCCGCTTCGTCGTCCCACGCCCGTTGCGCCCCCACGGACGCGTACGCCGTGCTGCTCCTGGAAAGAGAGCTCTTGCACTACCGCCCCATCGACGACCTCTACAAGGACTGGCTCGCCCGCATCACCGAGCTCGTCAGCGCCGCAGGGGGCTCCCCCTTGCCGTCCCTCTCGCTGCCTCGCCCTCCATTCTGTGCAGGAGGCAGGGATCAGGAGGCGCCTCCACCACCTCCTCCCCAAGAAGGCGCCCTAGCTCCAAGGCGCGCAGTCCCAGGGCGAGACCCTCCGTGTCCGGCGCCTGCGCAGCAAGAAAGGAGCTGCCAAGAGATCCCTCGTCCCCAAGAAGGTGCTCGCGCGCTCCCAGCGCCGGCGCGCCAAGATCGCGTCCCTGCACCTCCACGCCAAGACCCCGCGCTGCTCCAAGCGGCGGCCCGCGGTAATCCCCAGGAACAAGCCCAGCACCAGCAAAAGGCACTGGTGGCCACGGCAGGCTGCCGCGCCCTCACCCCCGAGCTACGCGGCGTCGCATGGCCAGGCAAATTCAAGCCTGACCTGCCCCCTCGCTACGATGGCACGACGGACCCCGCAGAGTTCCTATAGCTCTACGAGTTATGCATCGAAGCCGCCAACGGAGACGAAAGGGTCATGGCGAACTGGTTTCCCATGGCGCTCAAGGACGGGGCCCGCACCTGGCTCCTGAACCTGGCTCCTAGCACAATCTCCTCTTGGGACGAGATGCGCACTCGCTTCATCGCCAACTTCCAGGGCACTCGTGACCGGCCCCCGGCCGTGAGCGATCTACGCCGCATCAAGCAGCAGCAAGGGGAAACCCTGCAAAAATACATCCAGCGCTTCAACAACGCTTGCCTCAAGATCCCCAAGGTGACTAAAGAAGCCATCATCTCGGCCTTCTCCGATGGCGTACGCGACATCAAGATGAAGGAGGAGCTAGAAATCCATGAAGACCTGTGCACATCCCTGGAGCTGTTCAACTTGGCGACCAAGTGCGCCAGGGCTGAGGAAGGGCACCTTTCCCTCCTCGAACTCCCGGCTGCCGACCCAGAAGAGAAGAAGCCCAAGGCCAAGGACGTGAAGCGCAAGGGGGATGCCGTGCTTGCAGCAGAACCAGACACCAAGCGAGGCAGGGATCAGCCTGAGTCATCCAAGGGCAGTCGATACTGCGTGTACCACGACCTCCACACCCACAACACCAACGAATGTCAAGAGCTCGGGGCCGTGAGAGATGGACGTGTCGGTCGACGCCTCGAGCGCAACGACAGGGGCTATGGCCGAGGAGGAGGAAGAGGTGGCGGACGATGGGAAGACCGTGGCCCTCGCCAAGGGTGGCGTGACCAACCTCGCGAGGATCGCTGGCAGGACCAACCTCGTGAGGGAGGCTGGAGAGATCAGCCTTGTGAGGACCGCCCGTACGACAACGCAGGCCTTCCTCCTCTGCCACCACCGCCAAGGAGGAATGAAGACCAACATCAAGACGAGGGGGCTGGGGGCTTCCAGGAGCCGCACGCAATCGCTTGCATCTTGGGTGGCGCGCAGGCCCCAGCCTCACAGCGCATCTTCAAGCAGTTTGCTCGCGAGGTGAATACAGTCCTCCCCAAGCTTGAGGCCACGCGCCCTCTCAGGTGGTCTGCATGTGCTATCACATTCAGCTCAGCGGATCAGCTCAAGTGCGCGGCAACAGCCGGAGTCCTCCCTATGCTTTGCTCCCCAGTCATCAGCAACGTGCAGGTCACCAGGACCCTCATTGACGGCGGAGCAGGACTCAACATCTTGTCCGTCGAGACGTTCAACAACCTCCAAGTGTCGTACGATCAGCTTCAGCCAACCAAGCCCTTCTCAGGAGTCACTGATGGTTCCACTGTTCCGATAGGGCAGGTTCGCCTTCCGGTCACCTTCGGGCAGCGCAACAACTACCGCACCGAGCTCATCGACTTCGACGTCGCCCACATCCGTCTGCCATACAACGCCATTCTCGGGTACCCAGCCCTGGCCAAGTTCATGGCAGTGACTCACCATGGGTACAATGTCCTCAAGATGCCAGGAAGCGGCGGAGTCGTCACCGTACCCTATGAAGAAAGGGACACAGTGTGTTCACTTGAGCGCGTGTTCCAAGCCGCGGCAATCGAAGACCCGGACCATAGAAACGGAAGACTTCCCGAGGCGACCCTTAAGAAGAAGAAGGTTTCGCCTGGCCCAAGCCATAAGGAGGCAGGCGCCTCCGGAAGTGTTGCGTCAGGATATGCGCCCAATCAGGGGGCGCCACCCTCTCTCGCATAGGAAGGCGCGCCCGGCGCCCTCCTCAGGCAGGGCTCGGGGGCTCTTTCTTGGAGAGCCACCAACCTTGTCAAGGTCGCGAGGGAGGCGCTCGGGCACCACTTGGAGGGGTGCTTCCAGGCGCATTTCCCTCAGGAAGGTACAAGGCAAGGAAAGCCAAACCCTCAGGAGTTCATCGCAAGAAACACCCAGGAGCTACAGGAATCGAGAGTCATGCGCGGCAGCCGCCGCCTGCCCACCGTAACCCCACATCCAGGCGAGGATGGTGGGCTGCGCGTCTGCATTGACGTGCCAGGGCTCAACCGAGCCGCGCCTCTGGAGCGCCTCTGGCCTTCGCGCGTGGGGCGTTACGAGGGTCCACCTCACAGCTATGTTCGCATGCCTTTCGGCCTGCCGAACGCGGTAGCCGCTCATCAGCGCCTACCGAGGAGCATTCTGGAGGCTCAGGAGGTCAGGCATGGTGCGGTCCTGGCGGAGATGGAGAAGGCCCTCGGAAACCCACCAGTGCCCCCGGAGCGTCCCGAGGCTCCTGGTCCTGGGGGCTCGTAAGGATCGACGTCTTCGTCGCGCATCGACCGCTTCTTCAGCATCACTTCAACTTCAATGACACCAGGTGACATCTTTCTAAGTTCCGTTTTTAGCTGGGAGCACCCACAGGGCCGCATCATTCCTAGGTCGCGTGGGTCCGTCCCTGCGGCATTTATCCGTTTTTCTTACGCTCTTTACTGACCTTGTTGGGGGCGCCCCTCGGGCTGCATCATCCCCGAGCTACTCGGGCCTGGCCCTGCGGCATTTTCTTTTCCCGCGTCTACTTAAAATGAATTTGCTCTTTCGCACTTAATTGTCACCTGCTGCTTATCGCGGACTTCTCCGCTTTCATGCAAAGCGCTTGCACGTTAAAAGGGGGGTACCTAAGCATCGCGACTCATGGGCTCCTACTGGCTCTCCAGCCCTCACCCCCTGGCCTTGACCCACGGCATCGCGACCTGTCATACCAGCGGAGGCTGAGCTCGCTCGAGGGCCGAGACCTGAGGACGTAGAGCATTTGCATTCTAACCACCCTACAGGAACACACCATTGATAAAGGCCTAGAGCCAGGCGCAACCCGCCTCGAGGTAGGGCCTCGTGAGTCCCGCGCTGGCTCACGAGTGCCCAGATACACCTCTCCTAGCCCTACCGTGTCGGCCACGTGTCAGGGCTGGGCTGTACACGCCCCGGGGGCTCCTCCCGGAGGGGAGCCCCCTCCCACGTACCAGTGGAAGCACCATGCTCCACGCTGGTTGACGACGCTGCCGAGGAGCGGCTATGCCCGTACACATACGGAAGCGCTATGCTCCGCGCTGGTGATAAACAACTGAGGGCGTCCTACGGCCGTACCAACCTCAGGGAGCCCATAGCTCAGTGTCCGGCACCATCGCAACGCCTCCCCTCGGGAGCGCCGCGCGAGGGGGCTGGACATGGGGGCTACGCCTGGGTCTTGCCCGAGCGCACGCCACCCAGCCAGGTCCCTCGGACCTGGTCGTCACACGCCCCTCCCCGAGCGGAGCCAAGGTATGGAAACCCATTTGAACGTCAAGGGGGCTCCTGAGCATCGCGAATCAGGAGCCTAACTTGCCCCGTAGCCCCTCACTCCTTAGTCCCGTCCTGGTTTCCGGTCGGGGCTAACATTGGGTGAGGTATGCGCGGGGCCGGGCCCTGCCGACGCAGAACGATCAATCCACTCCTCGTTCCCCCCTTTCCTACTTGTTGCTTGTGCGTCAAGGGGGACTCCTGAGCATCGCGACTCAGGAGCCTAACTTGCCACGTAGCCCCTCACTCCTTAGTCCCGTCCTGGTTTCCGGTCGGGGCTAACACTGGGTGAGGTATGCACGGGGCCGGGCCCTGCCGACGTAGAGCGCGAGCAAGTAGGGGAGAAAAATGCAAATTCCAGGAAATTCAAAGCAAATATTACAAGCCATAGATTGTTTCACGACGTCAAACACAAGTTTAAACGGCCCCGCGAGGCATGGTGCATGTTGTGGGAATAAAAATAGGACAGAAGCCGTGAAGGGATCACTCTCCAGTGGCGCCGCCGGGTGTGGTGGAGTCGCGTTGGGCGACCCCGCCTCCTGGGGCCGCGGAGCTAGCAGCACCGCGCCTGGGCAAGACGCTGAAGGCGCGGAACCTCCCCAGCAAAGCTTCGGCTCGGCCTTTCACGGCCTCAGCAGCAGCGGCGGCAAGGTCGCCGCTCACGGGTTCCAGTAGGCTATCGAAGTCGACGTCGGGGTCGCGCAGGTAGACGTGGCTGAGGACATGCGTCAGCGCCGCAGAAGACAGGGCATGCGCCTCGGCCTCGGCCATGGGGCCAAGGCCGTCTACGACATCTTCAAGCGCATGGACCAGGAAGGGAAGCAGCTCGGCGGGGCCGTCCTCTGCACCGGCTAGCGGCTCCTCCAAGCCGCTCTCGTAAAGCGTCTTCAGCGCGGCACGAGCCCTCTTCTCCATCTTCGCAAAGGCCACCCGATCCTCCGACAGGACCTTCGCCTTGGCGTCTAGCTCGGTCCTCTCCGCCTTCAGCGACCGCTCCAGCGTCTCCAACCGGCCGTGGCGGTCATAAAGCTTGATGTCCCAGTCCTTGATGGCAGCCTCCCGAGCCTTCATCTCCTTCTCTTTCTCATGGCGGCCGTGGACCTCCTTGGCGAGCTCGTCGCGCAGGCCTTGCAGCTCGGTCTCCAGCGCCTCGCAGCGAGCCTTGGCAGCCTCAGCGTCGCCCAGGGCAGCGTCACGAGCGGCCTTGGCTTGGTCGACGGCCTACTTCTCCCCCTTGGAGGCCACCACGGCCTGGCTCAGCCCTGCTCGGACGGAGGCAGCGGAACAGGCCCAGCCAGAAGCTAACTCCAGGCGCCCGGCCGCTAGGCGAGGGTCCGCGCTCAAAAGATCCTCCTGCAGCTGGCTCAGTTCGCTGGCGACCTGGTCCAGGACGGCGGCAGAGGGAACAGAAGAAGCGGGAACCGGCGGTGCAGGTGAAGAAGACGGCAGCGTGATCACGGCTTGGCAGGAAGGAACCCCCTGGGCCTTGGCTGCCCCGGCTACAGCATCGAGCACAGTCGACTCCAGGGTCAGTGGAGCCACGGGGTCTGACTCCTCGCTGAGGCGTCCTAGTCGGCCTCGTGAGGACGACCGGGCAGGGGAGGCGCGAGCCGCGCCGTCTTTCCCCTTAGTGGACGAAGGCGCCATCCCGGCAGGTGGACTCGCCCCAAGCGGGGCCGCAGAAGCCCCTTTCAACCTCTTCGCCGCAGGCGCCAGCCTGACAAAAGAATATGGACGTCAAGCCTCGGCGGCAGAAACCAAGTAAAGCACGAGTCGAGCACTTACTGGTCGTCGCTCGCGGACCCAAGCAACCTCCGGCCGAACTTAAAGCCCGAGAGCCTGCAGCTGGGGTCAGCCTTGGGAGGCCCGGAAGCAGAAGGCACGTCAAGAGGGCTGGAGCTGGCCTCGGATCGCTCAGGGACTAGAGCAGACCCCGGGGAACCAGCCCCGACCTGCCCTTCCTCGTGACCAAGGGAGAGTCCTCCCCTCCTCGCCTGGCGCCGGCCTCGTCGTCGTCCGGCATGGAGCGGAGGACCTGGGACCTGCGCCGAGGGAAAGACTCCCTTGACTCCTCGCCAGTCGCCTCAGAGTCAGATTCTTCTTCCTCAGCCTCTTCTTCCCTCTCGCTCTCGCTAGAGCTGTCGGAGGACACGTTCACCATCGCCAGTGCCACAAGACCCTCGGGAGCTTCCGCGGGCACCAGCCCATCGCCATTGAAGGTGGGCATGGCGTTCACCACCTGCTCACAGTCGTTGCGAAGGAACAGGGGGACGGGAGCGCCCACCGGCTTCGCCACGTCTCCCCCAACCAAGGAATGAAGGGCCGCGACCAGATTCTCATTGGTTAGGGCCTCAGAGCTTAGGAACAAGGCGGCATCTGCTTCCCCAAGCCTCCACAACAGGAGCGAGTGCTCCTGGAGTGGAGCCACCTGGTGCTCCAAGAACTCCCTCAGGAGCGTGGCTCTAGTCAGCTTCGCCGTCCCCAAGTTGCTCGGCCTCAGGTCCGTGTTCATCCTCTTCAGCACCGCCCTCGTACGGGGGTCGACGAGCTCCCCGCGGGACCATGCGTCAGCAGCCTTGGGCTGCCCCGCAGGCAACACCAGACGGGGGTGGAGGCGCCTGACGTCCACCATGACCCACTTGCTCCAGAAGCCTTTGATTCTCTTCCCAGGCTTCGAGATAGCATTGGAATTGGAGTATGCGATGAATCTCGCATATGCGGAGACATGGCCACCAGAAACCCGGAGGGAAAAATAGTGGCGCAACAAGGCCACTGAGGGCTTTACCCCGACATGAGCCTCACGGTAGTAAGCAAAAATCGCCAAGAGAAGAACAGGGTTGGGGTGGAGATGCGGAGCCTGCAAGTTGTACTCGTGGAGAACAGCAAAGAAGAACTCAGAGAAAGGAGGCACCAGAACGGCGACGATGGCGCTCACAAAAAAGCGGATAGAAGGTGCTCCCCCTGCTTTCAGGCTGGTCGGAGCCGGCCTTGAGCACAGTCGCCCCCTTGCTGCCCTGTGCCACCGTCATCAGGCGCGTGAGGGTGAGGACCTTCTCCGGCAAGTTCGGGGAATCCAGGGCTGGCGAGTACCAGGCCTCGGTCGGGGACTTGCGAGAGATCTGGAGTATTTTGGAAGCAAGAAGGAGGAGAGCGAGAAAGGGGATCTGGGGCGAGGCGAACGAGAAAAAAGCAAGTAAGTCTGGCCCGGGCACCTCTTTTGTCAGATGGACAGTTGCCGAAGCGTCGTGGGAAGCGTAGACGCCCACATCCAATCAATCGCCACGTGGCACCCAAGGCCGCAGGCTGTTAGGGCCCGCGGTGCTTCGCGCTTGCCCCTTCGTTTCCCTGCTAGGCCAAGCCCAGGCGCGCCTTGGGCCCAAGGGCTACTGTCAGCGTTCTGGGAACGGGGGTCCCCAGACTTGCCTGCCTGCGGCCTGCGGCGTGGCTCAAGTGGGGACCCAGCGTGGCCCATCTTCATCAGCTCAAGCTCAAGACCCTCGCGAGGGGCCAAGCCTCATGGGGCGGATGACAGGAAGCTTCCTCAGAGGCAGCCTCATTAGGTAGACTCGCGAGGAGGCGGAGAGATCAAGGCAGGGGTACCTCACGAGCAGCCCGTGACGCAAGCCATGACGATCGAGACCAGGCGGGCGCCGGCCTACGCAGTGTCCTTGTTTCCCCTTTGATGCAAAGGGGGCAAGCATAGGCCAAGGCACCGGGCAAAGGTTACCATTCCGGTGCAACGAGACCAAGACCAACAGAGCAGCAGGATGGAGGTCACCGTGGAGCCCAAGACGGCGTCATCACCAGTGCTTTTGGCAGCCGAAGACCACCTTTTGGTCAGGATAACTTGTACTAGATGTTCCCCTTCAAAATGGCCAATCGTTGGCACCCTTCCCGCTCATTATTTGGGGAGAGGCCCAGGGCCTCTATAAATAGAGCTAGCCACCACAGAGTAGAGGGCGAACAGAAGGGACCGAAAAAGTGAGATAGATAGAGAGAGAGGCGATTGAACTCACCCAAGCAGTTCATCGCACCAGCTCAAGAACACCTCTCGCGAGGCTGCTCTTCCCTTGTACTGTTCATCATCAGCCCCTGAGGCAATCCACCACACCACACACTGGATTAGGGTATTACACCACAATGGTGGCCCAAACCAGTATAAACCCTGTGTCCCTTGTGTTGTTCGCTGTTTCCAGCTTAGATCACGCGAGGAGATTGGACGTAGATCAGTAGGGGAGAGATCTCCGTGCGCACCCCAGTGTTCGAACCTCAAGGGTCTGCCGGAACCCGAAATCCGACACTACTGTCCTTACACCATGCAAATCCCTGTACCCTCATTATCAAAAAAAATAGCATACGCGGTCTTCATGGCATCCCGAAAGCTCCGTCACTACTTCCAGGAGTGTTCGATCAGGGTGGCCTCCGAAGTACCACTGAACGACATTGTAAACAACCGCGATGCTATGAGCCGGATTGCCAAATGGGCCATTGAGCTATTGCCATTTGACATTACATACAAACCACGTCGAGCTATCAAATCCCAAGTTCTGGCCGACTTCATCACCGAATGGACAGAGGCCAAGCTCCCTAAAGAGTATGGCACATACTCTAATTGGGTCATGCACTTTGACGGCTCCAAAATGCTAGCAGGGTTAGGAGCGGGTGTCGTTTTAATGTCCCCCACCGGAGACATCGTCCAGTATGTTCTCCAAATCATATACATAGACTCCAATAACGCAGCCGAATATGAGGCCTCATTGCATGGTCTTCGGATGGCTGTCTCCATGGGCATACAACGCCTAGAAGTGCGCGGGGACTCAAACTTTGCAATATCTCAAATAAATGGAGATTTTGACGCTAAAGATCCGAAGATGGCAGTGTAAAGTAACGCGGTCATAAAAATGTCGGCCCGGTTCAAGGGGCTCGAGTTCCATCATGTGGCTCGAGAAAGTAATCAAGCGGCGGATGTTTTTGCTCATATTGGCACTAAGTGCGACCCTGTCCCACCTAATATCTTCCTGGAAAGTCTCTTCAAGCCATCCATGGTGTGGCAGGGGGGAAACGGCAACACTAGTCCGGACCCAAACATAACCCCAGATCCCGAAAACATCGACATAACACCATCGGCGCATGTCATCGTGGAAGTCATTTCCCCATGGACCGAACCCTTCCTGGCCTACCTTAATAGGAAGGAGCTTCGTGAGGACCAGAATGAGGCCCGCTGCATTGTCCGGCGCTCGAAGGCCTACAAGGTTCATGATGGAGAGCTCTACAAGAAAAGCGCCATCGGAGTCCTTCAACGATGTATATCCGAGGAAGAGGGGTGGAAGCTCTTGGCTGAAATTCATGCCGGACTCAGCGGTCTCCACGCCGCAGCTCGGGCCCTTGTTAGCAAGGCCTTCTGTACAGGGTTTTATTAGCCGACGGCCCGAGCGGATGCACAGGACCTTGTCCAACATTGCGTCGGATGCCAACTCTTTGCCAATCAAAGCCATATGCCCCCCGCTGCCCTACAAACAATCCCTGTCACTTGGCCTTTCGCGGTCTGGGGACTCGACATGGTTGGACCCCTTAAAGGGGGAAGCCATAAGAAAAAATATATGCTGGTTATGGTGGACAAATTCACTAAGTGGATAGAGGCTAATCCGGTCAAAACGGCTGAGTCTGGCCCGGTGATAGACTTCATATCTGATGTTGTGCACCGTTATGGTGTCCCACATAGCATCATCACTGACAACGGCTCCAATTTCACAGCCGACGAGGTAAAAACCTGGTGTACTACTCTGGGTATCAAACTCGATTACGCCTCCGTATACCACCCACAAACCAACGGTCAAGTAGAACGCGCCAACGGTCTTATTATGAGCGGCATCAAGCCCAGACTAGTACGGTCTTTGAAAGAATCGGACAAACATTGGGTTGAGGAGCTCGACTCCGTACTCTGGGGGTTGCGGACCACGCCCAACCGTACTACCGGGTACACACCTTTCTTCATGGTGTATGGTGCAGAGGCCGTATTGCCCTGCGATATTATTCACGACTCACCTAGAGTGCGTATGTACGAAGAGAGAGAGAAGCCGAGCTCGATTGGCAGGACAGCCTAGATGCCCTGGAGGAGGAACGCGATGTCGCAAAAGCTCGTTCAGCAGTTTACCAACAGCAGGCTCGAAGATATCAAAGCAGAGAAGTACGGGCCAAGACTTACAACGTCGGCGAACTCGTTCTACGCCTCCCGGAGAAGAAAAAGGACAAACTCAAGCCCAAATGGGAGGGTCTCTTCATAATTGACGAAGTTCTCACCGGAGGAGCATACCGTCTTCGCGATGCATCAGACAATCGCGTCGAGCCGAACCCCTGGAACGCGGCCAGACTCCGGAGATTCTACGCCTAGCACTAAACTCATTGTTTGTCTCCTCCCCTGTAGTTTCCATTATTTTTTCTCTCTTTTCTGATTACTTTCTTTTTTCTCGCTTTAAAGCTTTAAGTACGGCTAGACCGCACACCATTGGCACATACATCTTTAAACATGTATGCCACTTGTACCTGGGGGCTTCTCGGACAGAAGTTCTTATCATTCCTTGAGCATCAAGCTCCTCACATATGAGTTTTTCCACATGTACCTTTTCTTTGCCACTATATGCATCGATATGACTTAAGTTTTGGCCAAGCTGGGTTGCCTTGCTCCTGTGCTTATGCCCTATGTTCCCGTTAGTTCGGCTAGGGCATAAAGGGAGCACATCTGCGATTCTTACTTCCGGGTCATCCGGATGTGTACCTCAAACTGGGTGAAGCCAAAAGCTAGCGTTCTTAAGGGAATATTTGGTCGGTGAATTAAAGATACTTTCTAAACTTACTCCATTGTGCACCCCCAGAAGCTAAACAAACTGTGGTGCTTGCATCACAATTCAGACATGTACATTAAATGCATGCACACCCAGGGAAAGGAACCCTTAATGGAACTATTCTCTCTGAAAGATGTTTCTTACGATATCAATGTAATATAACATAGCTAGCTGGATACAACTTGTCTGTTCAAGCAACTATGACCCCTACGCCTAGTTTTCCAAGTATACCCCGGCCTATTCGGCCGCGACGGTATTCAGAAACACTCCGCACCTTAGAGTCCGGAGGTTGAAGCGAAAAGGTCTGCCATGACAAATGATATAAAATTCAGCTAGATGAGGGAAGTACACAGTCACTTGGACTCGAACACCTCTTCCTCTACACCTTCCAACAGGCAGTCTAACTTACAATCCTGCTGAGAATATTTGGCGGCCACTTCTACTTGGTCATATACTATACTAACGGGAATTTCTTCCCCATTCGGCCCTACCGGCCCGACCTGAGCCATGTGATTAGGATCCAGTTTGGTATAGCGCGTCTTCACAATGGTCCAGGCCTCTCGCACACCCTCTCGGCAGGCAGATATCTTTCACAACTGGATGCGCTGCCGCGCTCCCTTGAATAGCTCTACCAGCTTCTCCATGCTTCCTGGAGGGGAGTCGGATGGCCATAAAGCCTTGGCTACAGTCTGCATAGCCTGCCGAGCCTGCTCGTGCAACTACGACAACTCTTGCAGAATATCATTTGATGATCCGGACACTTCCTCTTCGGGGCGGTTCGTTAACACACCTGCAATCACAGCTATATCAGCTACCGCTACCTCCAAATTGTTGTAAGGTAAAAGCGGCCACATACTAAATATGCCGCCTCGGAGCTTCTTGTTTCCCTTCACAGAGTCGGCTAGCTGCGCTCGCACATCTTTCAGTTCTTCGCCTAGGTTGATGTTCGAATCCTAGAGTTTCCTTTTCTCTTCAACGACCTTCATCAATACACGCTCGCCTGCTGCTAGTAGCTTTTTGGCTCCGTGTTCTTTGCTTCGAGCGGCATCAAGCTGCTCTTGTACTTGGTCTAAACGACCCAACACAAAGATTAGAACCCAGATTCACACTGTCGGTGTAGCCTTATGAATTTTCGATGGAGGAAAATATTACCTGGAGATGCCTTGTATTTCTCCAGTTCGGCGTTCTGGCACTGACACTTTTCTAGTTCCTGAGCTAGCTGGGTATTCTTCTCCGTAAGAACCTGGTTGTACATTGATCCTTAAATCAGTTGATTCAACTCCTTTAAGTCTCGGGGGCTACTGGCATATGGTTGTCATAGTCAGACAAAGCGAATTTACCTGCACATCTTTCAGATGTTGCTTTGTGGCCCTGCTAATCCCATCTCGAGCAGCCCGAATGTACACATCGGCTGCGTTGAAGGCGTTAAACGACTCTTCTAAAAAGCCAGTATCTTGTAAAATGGCCCGGCGGTGCCGATGATTCATAGCACTCTCCACTTCCGAGTTGGTGACGGATACATCGTCCGAGTCCTCGGCTGGAGGACAGTCCGGCATCGCCCCTGCATCAGCCCACGTCTTCACGGCGGGATTTGAATCCTGGCTGTGGGAAGTACGGCCGCTCGGACCCGCGGATATAGTCTGGCGCACCTTCCTCCTGACAAATGGAAAACGGGAAGGTCACGGTTGGACGTGACTGCTTAGGGGCAGGTTGGCGAATTCATACCTCTTAGATGAAGGCGCGGCCGTGTCCTCATTTTCTTTCCTCTTGGAAGGATTGTCCGACGCGGGACTCGATCTCTTCGAAGCCACCGAACGTCTCCCCTGTGAAGCATGATACGGTGCAATGGGTGAGACGGAGTAAGAGCACTCTTTTAGAGAAGGTGATTTCTTAATTATTTACATGAGAAGCAGGAAGAAGGCCAGGATAGTCTGCGGTGATGGCCACTTCTGTGCCGTCATAGCTGGTCTGGTAGAACACTCCCTCCGCAAGCACCACAAATATATCTGGATCCTCTTCGAACCCAGGATCTAGCTCCCGGTTGTGGTCCTCCGGCTGTGGGGCAGGACTATAGAATCCCTCGGTGACCTTTCGCCAGTGTTGTCATAAGAAAACGAGCTAGAACTTTATCAAAGGCAATTCAGAGATGGAAGAAGTAAAAACGGAGGGGTCGGGCCTTACCCAGCTGGGAGGGTTCTACATAGAGTACCCGTCTCTAAATTTGATGCGGAGGAATTCCTTTTCCTCCCCTTTGAACAGTTCGGCTAATATCTTAGCCGAAGCGGCAGGGGTATCGGGACCTTTCCGGCCGCAGCGAGAGGCGTCGTCCTGCCCATTGTAGTGCCACATGGGAAGCCCTCTATATTGGAGTGGCTGAACCCCTCGCGCTATGGAGATCTCCATAACCTCGATTACTGTGAGTCCGGACTGAGTGAGTTCTCTTATCCTGCTCATCAGCTGACGAACCTCCGCGCCGTATTCCTCTTCAAGACTCCGAGGACACCAACTGTGGTGTTTCTTCAGCAGGACACGAGCAAATTCAGGAAGACCCTTTTGAATCGGGTTAGGAAGCGCAACATCCTATATATAAAACCATTTGGAGGGCCATTCATCAGGTGCCTTCCTTGGTGTGCTGGATGGATATCCGGTATCGGCAACGCGCCACACTTCGGCTCCGCCCACTTCAAATATTGACCAATCGTGATTGCGCGGGACGAGACAAAACAGCTTCCTCCACAACTCGAAGTGAGCTTCGACGCCCAGGAAAAGTTTGGATAAAGCGACGTAACCCGCAATGTGCAGAATAGAGGCCGGTGTGAAGTTGTGCAGCTGGAGGCCGTAATATTCCAGAAGCCCTCGGAGGAACGGATGGATTGGAAATCCAATGCCTCTTAGCAGGTAGGGGACAAAACACACTCGCTCCCCCTGGAATGATTGGGGAGGTCCTCTTCCTGAGTCCCCTCATTGAAGGAAACTAGCCCCGGTTGAATAGGGACTAGATTTGCATGGGGAAGGAACCCCTGCATTTGCAACTTCGTCAAACGGCTATGAGACACGGAACACCTCTCCCACTCGCCTTTCTCTGGGCCGGGACGAGCGGAGGATCTGGGAGCACTAGCCATGCCGGAATGGTTTGTCCAAAGCAGTCTCTGGGGATTTCTTTTGTGTAGCGTTGGACGGATCTAGGATCCAATCTCTTTAAGTAGGCGCTCTTCCTCGCATGGATGGGGTGTTATTCATAAAAATACCCTGACTTTCCACATTCACTCAACACGTGGAGGACAAAGATTATTCAACGCACAGAACCAAAGAGGCGACACTGGATCAATGGCCGAATACATTACTTGGAGATCATCGAAGCAAGAACCCGCCTTGCAATGCCGAAGACAATATGTGTGCCGAGCACCTCGCTATTGAAGACTGGTTCGGGGGCTACTGAGGGAGTCCTGGACTAAGGGGTCCTCGGGCGTCCAGCATGTTATCCATGGGCCGGACTGATGGGCTGTGAAGACATGAAGACTGAAGAATGCACCATGTCCGGATTGGACTCTACTTGGCGTGGACGGCAAGCTTAGCGACCGAAGATTCCCTCTTATGTAACCGACTCCATGTACACCCTAGATCCCTTCGGTGTTTATATAAACCAAAGGGGGTAGTCCATAAAGGACACCACATATACTCATTACCATACCTACATAGGCTAGGCTTCTAGGGTTCAGCCATTACGATCTCGTGGTAGATCAACTCTTGTAACACTCATACTCATCAATATCAATTAAGCAGGACGTAGGGTATTACCTCCATAGAGAGGGCCCGAACCTGGGTAAACATCGTGTCCACCATCTCCTGTTACCATTGATCCTAGACACACAATTCGGGACCCCCTACCCGAGATCCGCCGGTTTTGACACCGACACTCATACAAATGCATCTTGATGTTCCGTGCAACACACGGGCATCTTGCTAGTGTACATAAAAAGCAGAGTTGGTAATGATGGTGTGCCTGCCATCCTGCAATATAGGTCGTCCAATCTATATCTAATGGATAGGATGGAAACTATGACAATTTATCTGCACTCCTCTCCACATTTGCAGATAAGGCCTTCCCTCGTTCATCCTTTTCTCCCACAAGATCTTGATGTTCCCTGCAAGGCACGGGCATCTTGCTAGTTTTCTATAAACTTGGTCAAATTTTATAAAGTTTGACTACAGTCAAACCTAATATGCAGAGTAAATAAAAACAGAGAGAGTATCTTACTCTGTGATCAAGACGGAAGGGAAAACGAGACAACATATTGTTTATTTGAGCCGTTCAAGTATAATCATGCGGCATTATTTATTTCTCATTCCTCTCCAACCCTCTTCTCCATCGATCATGCCGCCCTCCGGTCGAGTCCATCCTCCCGCATGCGTCATTCGAACATTCCGCCGGGTATCATTCGCTTGTATTTCCAATGTTGTAATTTGTACGACATGCATACAAACAAACGGTTCATTTAAAGTTTCACTTTGCCTCCACTACGTGTCGCTTCCCATCTTAGTTTTGACATCCCATTCGGTTCATGCCCTGAAACATCTTGACGAGATCGATTGATGTTTGAGAGATCAATTGTGTGCTGTGCAAGGAGATAAAGGTTTGGTATTTTCTATGATAGAATGATAGAAATGACCCGCGGGGGGTGTGGGGACCAGAGGGAGTATATTGTACGTTCATAAGTGAAACGAACGTATTGTACTCACCCTAGTCCTCTTTCAATCGATCTCTGGACCCTGAGATGAAATCGAGAGAAAATGAGTGGGTGCATGTGTGATACCTAAGTCGGATTCAAAATTTTGAACCAGTGATCATAGCATCCGCAAATCATATATAAAGGGTATTCAATGTTCGTTTCGCTTTCGAACGTACAATATACTCCGTCCGATCCTTTCTAGTTTACATATAAGTTTTATGTATAGTCAAAGTATCTCTACTTTGATCAAACTTACAGAAAAAAGTATCAACATTCAACAACGCCCAATCAATATTGTTAGATTCGTATGTACTCCTAGATTTGTATTCAAACAGAGATGGTTTCCAATTTGTTTTCAACCACATGAATGTGCATGTTCTCGCGCATGCTCTTCCTACTAGGATTTCGCCACATATAGCCAATCCAATAGTAACTTTTTTAAGCTCCCTGTCCAATAGTACTAGTGGAGTACTGACAACATCTGTAGTAGAGTATGCGGTGCTCATAGTACTCCCTCCTTCCATTTATATAGGGCCTAAGAGCAAGTCTAATAAGGCCTAGTCAGCCGGCTATAAGACTTGTCATGTCATTAAAATCCTACTTGGTGGAGTGAGAAGAGAGGAGAGAGAGTGAAGCGGGCTCTTATATTCTATAGCCCGACCATGAAACATAGATCAAGAAAAAAAAGTATGCATGCAACTCTCTTCCAATCATATACCTTGCTCATGCAAATATTAAATGCTTAGAGCCAACCTAATAGCCATTAAGAGCCAACTTACATGGCACTTTTGCCGATGTGAAGGAGAGAGATGTGAAAAAGTAAGGGGATTGAGCTCTCATGAAGAGCCTAGCTATATACGCATTCCTAGGTAAATACAATAAATCTGAAGAAAGAGATAGTAGAGAGGAGATGGGAAAAAGTACTAATACAATAGCCAACCTTTTATATTATTTTTTGCGGGAAATAGCCAACCTTATAGCCCACACTATTGTATGAGTGCATATAGATGATGGCTATAGATGACATGGCGGTTCCTTATAGCCATCGGCTGGCTATATTATTAACCATGCTCTAATGTGTTTTTCAAAACCGCCTTTGACTATTGACAAGATTAATAGTACATGAGATGTATAATGTGAAAATTATATCAGATATATTATTACTCTAACATTTGGTCAAAGTTAGCCTCGAAAAATGCATTAGGCCCTGTAGATGGAAGGAGGGAGTAGTAGTGGAAGTGGATCCCCTGACGTAGGATCCCTGCCTTACCCTCCCTTTCGGTCACTTACTGGCGGACCCGTGCTTGCTAGGCCCCGCATGTCAATTACTCAATGGGTTCGGCCACGTCAGGGGATCCTCATCCGTAGTATACTCCCTCTGTTTTTATTTACTCCGCATAAAATGGAGCGAGTGGTAGTATAAATGAGCGGGCAGGGGAGGGGGAGGGACGTCGGTTTGCTCTCCACTGCAGTCCCACAAGCGAGCAAAAATGCAAGACAAAGCGCATTCCATTCGGTGAACGACGTGGAGGGTCCAGCGTGCTGGGGTGCAATGGGAACGCGACAAGAGCGATGTACAGTCAAAACCGATTGACTGGTCATCACCGGAACCACTATTCACACCAGAACCTTCGCTGCTCGGCCTATGCCAGCGACTGCCCCAAAACCACACCTCCTCTCCAGCCAATTCCCCCACCTTTCGATCCCCTAGCCCGCATCAAGCGTCCCCTAGTTTGTTGGAAAGCCATGGTGCGCCGCAAGATCACGTACTACAAGATGCTGACGCCGGAGCGCCGTGCAGGCGGACCGGCGGTTCAACCTGGCGATACTAAAGGAGGACCGAGAGGCAGAGGCTCAACTCAACGCGGAGCGCGCACATGCGCTGCCATCGAGGCTCTCCTGCAGGTGGAACCGGATGCCATGGATGTGAACTGGGTGGCAGAGGCTCAACTCGACGCGGAGCGTGCGGTTGCTGCTGCCATAGAGGCCCTCCTGCAGGCAGAACCGGACGTCCAGGACTTGAACCGGGCGGCGGAGGCTCAACTCGATGCGGAGCGCACGGATGCCGCTACCATCGAGGCCCTCCTGCTGGCGGAACCGGACGTCCTCGACTTGAACTGGGCGGTGCTCTCGTCCGTGCAGAGCGCCCGCACGCTTCGTGTGAACGAGTAGCTGGAGGCCAAGGACAACCACGGTGCGAAGACACACGTCGGCAGCTACGGCTAGTTCGCATCGGCAGCCAAAGACGACAAAGCCGTCTCGTTCCACGAGCAGTGATAGTTTTTCTTTATGTTGTTGTTTTTAGGGATCTTTTGCTGTGAAAACATATATTGTTATGCAAGTCACCTGACTTTCATCATTTGGGTCAGTCTACCATTTCAGACGGTTGGATGAATATCCTACGTCTCCTAACCCTTCTTCCTCACCTCTTCTTCTTCCCCAACAGACCACTGCACGGGTCGCACGGATCCACCCCAACATGCGGTTGCATAAACATAATGTATGAACGAAAATTATCTGTCAGCGGTAGCTCGTGTCAGTGAGTGTGTGTTCCCTTGGTTGGGTTTACGGCGTGCAGGAGCGACTGTGTGAGGGTGTGGTGTGACCGCGGCATGCAGGAGCGACCGTGTGAGGGTGCGGTTTGATACAAATCATCGTTTGACGTGTCAATTAATGTGTATTTTTTTTCTCCAAAGCCCAAAGAGCTAACCATCTCACTCCTCATCGTTTGATTAATGCAGCGACATGCAAACAAACCTTCTCACTTTCGCATGCATGCAAGGGTATATTAATGTCCTTGGTTGCTAGTATGAGGCAAACCCCATCAATTTTGCCTCGATTAGTGTTAGTGGCCTTTTGCAAATTGTAATTTTGATATACTGGCCTGGTGTACAAAAAAATGGAGGTAGTAACTATTTGACTTCCTTCCCCATTACGGTGACGTCGATGATATCTCGAACGTTGTGGTTTGGCAAAGTGCGTTCGACGGAGGACACCATTGAGGGCGACTGAGGTAGTCCTGGATTAGGCGGTATCCGGACAGCCGGATTATATCCTTTGGCCGGACTGTTAGACTATGAAGATACAAGATTGAAGACTTCGTCCCGTGTCCGGATGGGACTCTCCTTGGCATGGAAGGCAAGCTTGGCAATACGGATATGTAGATCTCCTTCCTTGTAACCGACTCTGTGTAACCCTAGCCCCCTCCGATGTCTATATAAACCGGAGGGTTTTAGTCCGTAGGACAACATACAATCATACCATAGGCTAGCTTCTAGGGTTTAGCCTCTCTGATCTTGTGGTAGATCAACTCTTGTACTACTCATATTATCAAGAACAATCAAGCAGGACGTAGGGTTTTACCTCCATCAAGAGGGCCCGAACCTGGGTAAAACGCCTTAGACGCACAGTTCGGGACCCCCTACCCAAGATCCGCCGGTTTTGACACCGACATTGGTGCTTTCATTGAGAGTTCCTCTGTGTTGTCATCATTAGGCTTGATGGCTCCTTCAATCATCGATAGCGATGCAGACCAGGGTGAGACTTTTCTCCTCGGACGGATCTTTGTATTCGGCGGCTTCGCTCTGCGGGCCAACTCGCTTGGCCATTTGGAGCAGATCGAGAGCTACGCCCCTGGCCATCAGGTCAGATTTGGAAACTTGAACTACACAGCCGACGTCCACGGAGACTTGATCTTCGATGGATTCGAGCCCTTGCCGAGTGCGCCGCACGGTCACGATGAGCATGATTTAGCTCTACCATCGGACATTGTTCGGGAGATCGCGCCCGCGACCGCTCCGACCCTCAATTCGGAGCCAACTGTACCCTCCAGGGACGGGTGGATATACCCCGCCACGGAGGCCGCATTCTCATCGGCGATCGAGCCGAGTATCGACCTTACCCTTCACAAGAGTCGTGACGCCAAACTGCCGGATTCTTCCCCGGCCACAGACTCCGAACCGCCTGCGCCCGTTCCTATCGAATCCGACTGGGAGCCTATCATGGAGTTCACCTCCGTGGATATCTTTCAGCACTCGCCCTTCGGCGACATACTGAACTCATTAAGGTCTCTCTCCCTATCAGGAGAGTCCTGGCCGAACTATGTCCGGTAGGATTGGGATGCGGATGACGAAGAAATTCGCCACCCACCCACCACCCACTTAGTAGCCACTGTCGACGATTTGACCGACATGCTCGACTTCGACTCCGAAGACATCGACGGTATGGACGACGATGCAGGAGACGAACAGGAACCACTACCCACAGGGCACTGGATGCCCACTTCATCATATGATGTATACATGGTGGACACACCCAAAGAAAACGACGACGAGGAACGGAAGGATGCAGCGAAGGGTTGTTCCCTCGAGAAGCAGTCAAAGCGGCGACGTAAGCGCCGCTCCAAATCCCGCCTCGGCAGAAACAGTGATCATATAGACCCAGTGATAGAGCAGGGTGAGCCAGCGGATGACAAACACGGCATTGAACCATCGTCCGACCACGGCAACATGGAGAATCAAAACCGAACAACCCGACTCCGTCGAAGATAACAGTCCGGATGACATCACACCGGACAGGCACCCAGAGCAACAGAATAAACATCAAAGGCTTGTTGCCACTGCGAGGAGTCTGAAAAAGCAGAGTCAAAGGCTCAGGGCTACACAAGACACACTCAGAATTAGATGGAGTGAAGTACTCAACACTGCAGCAAAGTACGGTGGTAGTCGCCACACAAAGAGCTACCCGAAGCGAAAGCTGCTACCTGAATTCGATGAGGAGGCCTTAGATCCCCCTCAATCAAAAAACAAAATAGCCATCCGGTCGGATAGACGACCTCGTGGCCAACATAGAGCGGCAAACGATGCCGCTCACAAGCCAGTACGTGATCCACGTGAGGGCTCGCATCAAAAGGACGGCGCAACTAGATCCATCTACGTGCCAAGCAAGCGCGCTCCAGCACGCAATGCAACACAACAAACATCCGAACACCACGGTACACCCAAATACAGGGGTGCCGCACACCCCCTATGTTTCACCGATGAGGTGCTGGACCATGAATTTCTAGAGGGATTCAAACCCGTAAACATAGAGGCGTACGACGGAACGACGGACCCTGGGGTCTGGATTGAGGACTACATCCTCCATATCCACATGGCTCGAGGAGACGATCTCCACGCCATCGAGTACTTACCCCTCAAGCTTAAAGGGCCAGCTCGGCACTGGCTTAAAAGCCTCCCCAAAAACTCCATTGGAAGCTAGGAGGAGCTCGAAGACACTTTTCGGGCAAATTTTCAAGGGACCTATGTCCGACCACCGGATGCAGACGATTTAAGTCATATAACTCAACAGCCCGGAGAGTCAGCCCGAAAGCTTTGGAACAGGTTTCTCACTAAAAAGAACCATATAGTCGACTGTCCGGACGCCGAAGCCTTAGCAGCTTTCAAGCACAGCGTTCGAGACAAATGGCTCGCCAGACACCTCGGCCAAGAAAAGCCGAGAACAATGGCAGCATTAACAAGCCTCATGACCCGCTTTTGCGTGGGCGAGGACAGCTGGTTAGCCCGATGCAGCACCAGCGACCCAAGTACATCCGAAGTCAGGGACGGAAACGAGAAGCCACGACGCAGCAAAAACAAGCGCTGAAATAAAGAAGACAGCCCGAAGAGCACGGCGGTAAACACCGGATTCAGTAGCTCTCGGACAGGTCAGCAAAAGCTGCCCTCCAAAGGCAACAGAGACGAACTGTCCAGCCTAAACAAGATTCTGGACAAAATATGTCAGATCCACAGCACCCCCGATAAACCCGCAAATCATAGCCATAGAGAATGTTGGGTCTTCAAGCAGTCCAGCAAACTCAACGCCGAACACAAGGGGCATGATACGCCAAGTGAAGACAAGGACGAGCCTCGCAAGCAAAGCACTGGGGAACAGAAGAAATTCCCACCAGAAGTCAAAACAGTAAACGTGTTACACGTGATGAAGGGAAGAAACAAAGCGGCACTCCTAGAGACACACGCCCCAGCGCCTATCACCGCGGAGTTCTGCCACTGGTCGTCCAAACCGATCACCTTTGACCATCGGGATTACTCGGAAAGTATCCGGCATGCAGGATGGGCTGCCTTGGTGTTAGACCCGATAATTAACGGATACCACTTCACACGAGTCCTGATGGACGGCGGCAGTAGTTTAAACCTGATATATCAGGACACAGTCTGCAAAATGGGGATAGACCCAACAAAAATCAGCCATAGCAACACTACCTTTAAAGGAGTAACGCCAGGCTCGGAAGCCCATTGTACAGGCTCCTTTCTACTAGAGGTTATATTCGGCTTTCCCGATAACTTCCGCAGCGAAAAGTTAACCTTCCACATCACTCCGTTCCAAAGTGGCTATCAAGCACTACTCAGACGCGAAGCTTTCGCTCGCTTTAACGCAATACCGCATTACGCTTCTCTCATACTTAAGATGCCCAGTACACGTGGCATCATTATAGTAAATGGAAATATTGAGCGCTCCTTGCGCACGAAAGACCGTGCGGCTGCCTTGGCAGCCGCACATTAAACGGCCTCACCAACAAAAGCATCTGACAGGTCGTTAAGACCACGGACGTGGTTAGACGAGTCCGGTGCAGCTATATGTAATTGATACAGGTTTGATGGCTATACCCCTATTACAATACAAGGGGCTCAAGGCGCGCAAACAAGTGGCAATTGGGCTCAACTTTACTCATCTTGAACTGTACATGGTTTATTTAGTATAACCTACCTTTTGCATGACAACT
This sequence comes from Triticum urartu, assembly GCF_056163025.1. NCBI lineage: Eukaryota > Viridiplantae > Streptophyta > Magnoliopsida > Poales > Poaceae > Triticum > Triticum urartu. The sequence goes on from NC_141874.1 coordinate 133,620,736, forward strand.
TTTCAACTAAGTTCCTCTCTTTTTAAGATGACCATCGTGCTACACCCATCCAGGATACGGCACAATGGAGACACAGGCGCAGACGTGCAGCAAGGACCCGTTCCAAGGATTCTTTTTAGATTAAGACCCTGCGTAAACCTTTTTCACTATCTCTTGTTGATAAACATCCCCCGGATTCTCAGTACAACTGAGAAGGATGCTGACGTATTGGCATGTGGCCTTGTCAGAATATTGCACGTACCTGGACACCAGGGGATTATTACAAAGGGCACTGTTTAACCCGGTTTACATCATAAAGACCGAATACCTTAGGGAGTGTTCGGCGTCGCGAGTTTGGCCTTATATGCATCAGCTCCGAATCATGTCTTTGGTCAATTGTTGGGTTTGCCCGGATCCTGTGTTTTGCTGCCTTATGTTCCGCTCTATCGGCTAGGGCGGCACCAGGAGAACTACTGCGATTGTGCCCTGGTTCATCCGGACGGGCACCTCAGTAGAGAAAGACAAAAACTTACTGTCATGATATAGCGTGAGACTGGTCAACCACTCGATGACCTAGCGGAATCTTCGGGATTCCTTCGCCTTAACGAAGGGTCGTTTCCCGGCCAGGCATGTACGCGCCCCGAATTCAAATGAGTGCGGAGCCACCAGGGGCTATATAGTAGCCCCACTGTCAAAGTCCTCTGGCTAAGTGAAAGTATTAAAGCATTATAGTCTGATTGACTAGTTCGCTGCGCTATCACCTCCTTAATGGACCAAGACGTTGGATCAAGTGTGAACATGCGTCTTCTGCGAGCACCCCCACATTATATGCGTGGGGGATGAAGCCGACTACTGCCATCTTTCAGGTTATATACATATATACATAAACGGCCACACAGGAGGCATCATAGTACTTTCGGGTAAAAGTATAAATGCAGCCTTGATAAACTCAATAAAACATTGTTTTTACAATGGGAATACATGTCACTTAAACATAATATTCTTCGAGCACTGAGCCTCTATCAAACGAGCGCCTTCAAGAACCTCTTCAAAGTAGTGCTCGGCAGCCACTCGGCCTATGGCCGAACCCCGTGCCGCAACAGTGGTGGCATCCATCTCCGCCCAGTATGTTTTGACACGGGCAAGGGCCATCCGCGAGCCTTCTATGCACGTCGACCTCTTTACAGCATCGATGCGTGGCACAACACCAAGGAACTGTTGCACTAAGCTAAAGTAGCTATTCGGTCTCGGCCCTCCCGGCCACAGATGATCCACAACGAACCTCATGGCAAGTCCGGATAATCTATGGAGCTCGGCCCACTCGGCCATTTGCTCATTCAACAACAGCGGACGGGCTGGAGCATGAAATTGTGACCAAAATAGTTTTTCCACTTCGTGATCTTTCCGATCCTTGAAGTACTCGGCCGCATCAGCGGCACTTGCAGCCAAATCCACGTAGGCGTCCGCGGAACTCCATAGCCGGTCCAAAGGTGCATACTTGGATCCCCGAACTTAGTCCGCAACAAGAAGGGCTTCCCAGATACAATATCGCAGCTTGATGCAGCTCCTCCTTCATCGCTCTAATTTTGGAGCGGGCTTCCTTGGCAGCCACCCGGGCCTTTTCCAGGTCCGTCACCTTCGCCCGGTTTTCTTCTTCAAGAAGCTGGTAACGGTCAGCAGCATCTTTTAACTCTACAACCATCTTGGCTATTTTTCTTTGCTCTCACAATGCACGGCCTGTTCGGCCCTTAAATCTTCGGCCGCCTTTAAAGCGGCCTTATTGCTACTCCTTGCTTGCTCCTTGGCTCGGGCAAGCTCCGCCCGAAGGGTCTCCATGGTGGCAGCTCGATCTGCAGTCACAATATATTAAAGATACTGGCATCATGTTGCTCTTATTACGTGACAATCACCAGAAAAATCACCTACCCTGTGCCTCGTCAAGCCGCTTGTTAACAAGCACGATGTCGGCATCTACCACATCCAGTTGCCGCCTTAGTTCGGCAAACCCATCAGTCCGGCTAGCCACCGGAGCTTCAACCACCTGCACATAAAGGCGGTCTGGTTATAACCTGGGACTATGATCCTCTGTTTGCCGCCGTTTTTGACGACAACCAGAGTCTCAGGGGCTACTATCTACACAGGGCACATCTAAAAATGTGCGGTACTATCAAAAATGTACATCATTTCACGTACCTCAAAACCCATCAGTAAACTCATAAAGGCTTCATGCAACCCGCTTTCGGCAGACGAAATCCTTTCAATCACCGTACCCATCAGCGTGCGGTGCTCTTCTGAGATAGCTGCTTGCTCTAGAAGATCCCTCAGTACGTCCTACCGCACACCAGACGGTGCCGGACTCTTTTGATTGCTCTCTTCAAGAGCCGGATACTGAGGACTTTGGGTGGCCATAGGGTTACCCTCTGGCCTTGCCGGATCAGGAGAAACCCTCCGCGATGACACCTCGGGGTCGCCCGCCTCGTGAGGCGGTGTGGCCGGGGGAGGCGTTTCATTCTCCATCATCTCTGGAAGAAGATCCCCTGAAGACGAGCTCTGCTGTGAAGGACTAAGATCCGAACTGCAAGATAAATGCTTTGGTTATTTTCCTCAGAAGTAAAGCGAGATATTTTCATTATTAAGTACCCTTTTACTTACAGCTCGGTGGAGGGCTGATCCCCTTGAGGGCATAATGCGGCCAGGGTAGCCCCCGAGGCAGGACCCTCCGGCGAAGATTTCTTCCCCCGTTTGAAGACCATTGTCTCCAGGTCCTCGGAGGCGGTCCTCTTCCTTCCCTGGGGAGAGGAAGTTTCAGTCCCTCCTCCCCGGCTAACCTCCTTCACGGAGGCGCCGGCCTCCTTGTCCCCCCCCCTTTATCTTCTCCCAAGGGCGCTTGATAAGGCGCGATCTCCAGCATCCTGGTTAGCACGGGATTTGGTGAGGTCTCAAGGAGGGGGGCCGGACACCTGATCAACTTTGCCTTCGCTATTCAATCCTGGTCAAAAAGCGGCTTTTTATGGCGGCGTTGCGATAAATAAACGGACAGTGTGTTTGGATGCGGGGCTACTTAGTTGGGTATCCAGGCGATTGCAGCTCAGATCTGCATCCTCAGTGATGACTGGACACATTATTTGTGGTCCGAAGAACAATCTGTACATCTCTTCGTGCGTCATGTCGAGGAAATGTTGAATAGTTCATGGTCCTTCCGGGTTGAATTCCCACATGCGAAGGGGCCGGCGTTTGCAAGGCTGGACTTGATGAACTAGCATAACTTGCACTACCATAACCAGACTGAAATCCCTCTCAAAGAGATCTCGGATACGGTTTTGCAGTATTGGCACGTCCTTGGCTGGACCCCAGCTCAGCCCCCTGCTGATCCATGACATCAGTTGTGGTGGGGGGCCTGAGCGAAAGGTAGGGGCAGCTACCCACTTGGCACTTCAGGGAGCTGTGATGTAGAACCACTCCCGCTGCCACAATCCGGACACCTCTGGGAAGCAACCCTCAGGCCATGGAGCGTCAGCGATTTTGCTTATTAAAGCGCCTCCGCACGCTGCGTGCTGCCCCTCGATCATCTTCGGCTTCACATTGAAGGTCTTGAGCCACAGGCCGAAGTGATAGGTAATGCGGAGGAAGGCCTCACATACGACAATAAATGTCGAGATATGAAGAAGGGAATCCGGGGCCAGATCGTGAAAATCTAGCCTGTAATAGAACATAAGACCCCTAACAAAGGGATCCAGAGCGAGGCCTAGTCCTCGGAGGAAGTGGGAGACGAACACGACGCTCTCGTTGGGTTCGGGAGTAGGGACGACCTGCCCTCGGGCAGGCACCCGATGCGAAATTTCGGCGGTCAGATATCTGGCCTCTCTCAACTTCTTGATGTCCTCCTCCATGATGGAGGAAGGCATCCACCGACCTTGAAGGTTGGATCCAGACATAGTTGAAGGTCTGAAGCGCCTGACCTGAGTTTTGGGTGTTAGAACTCGAGGCAGGGGAAGGATTTGATTAATCACGAGAGGGAAAAAAGAAAAAGCCTTGTCCCCTTTATAAAGAGGGTGAATATCAAGCGTCCTCCTCATGGCCGTTTGGGACTTGCCTAAGATCTAGGAGTCCTACCCATAGGCACGATTGGGTTACCCACGTCCGTATTGATGAGGATCCCGTGATAAAGGGGACACGATCTCTGCTTCGACAAGACGTGCCAAGGAAACCGCCTCGCGAAACACATTGAGATTGGTTATGAAAAATGATTCGAATAAAGACCTGGTTGTGGTGTGATGTCATGCTACGGGGTACGTCAGCAGATTAGATTTGTGGAAATATTGTTCTCTCTACGGTGGTATGTGGAACTTGTTTTGCAGAGCCAGACACGATCCTTGTGTTCAAAATCTTCTATGAAGTATTCGCAGGAGGAACCCGCCTTGCAATGCCGAAGACAATCTGCGCGCCAGACTCATCATCATTGAAGCCTGGTTCAGGGGCTACAGAGGGAGTCCTGGATTAGGGGGTATTCGGACAGCCGGATTATATCCTTTGGCCGGACTGTTGGACTATGAAGATACAAGATTGAAGACTTCATCCCGTGTCCGGATGGGACTCTCCTTGGCGCGGAAGGCAAGCTTGGCAATACGGATATGTAGATCTCCTTCCTTGTAACCGACTCTGTGTAACCCTAGCCCCCTCCGGTGTCTATATAAACCAGAGGGTTTTAGTCCGTAGGACAACATACAATCATACCATAGGCTAGCTTCTAGGGTTTAGCCTCTCTGATCTTGTGGTAGATCAACTCTTGTACTACTCATATTATCAAGAACAATCAAGCAGGACGTAGGGTTTTACCTCCATCAAGAGGGCCCGAACCTGGGTAAAACATCGTGTCCCCTGCCTCCTGTTACCATCCGCCTTAGACGCATAGTTGGGGACCCCCTACCCGAGATCCGCCGGTTTTGACACCGACAGCGACCATGGTAAGTCATTCGCAAGTGCCGCCTGCAAGCCGAGACAACCGCCTTATTTGCATCCAGGAAGTACGTTGAACCAAAGGACGCGTAAATATACTAGTACTACGAGTACACAATAGCGTCGTCCATCCAGCTTAGTGCGGTGAGGTGGTTTCTCGAAGAAGACGATGGAGAAGCGGACTCAGCAAAGAGTGAAATGATGGTTGCTTCGTCTGTGCTTTGTGATTTGACGCCTCACTGCTCTGTGATTTGTGATAGAAGGGACAGGGGAGTAGACTATGTGCTCTATACTGTACATGCGTCCAAGCACGGGAGAAAGAGGAGAAGCGTTGCATTTTTCTATTCCTTCAATCAATCAATGAGGGAGCTTCGGTTCCATATTTTTGGCTTTGGCAGCACCGTCCACAATTGGTTCCCATCGATGACAAAAGTTATTTTCACATTTGGCTACACATTGTGGATGCCCTTAACCGTACCACTTGGTTTTGCTCCTGTGTGCTATCTATATAAATCTTAATTATATTGATCTACAAAATTATAGAATCAGTATTAGTAAAAAGGAGGTGATTTTGTCACACGGATGGCGGGGGAGGTTTCTTATTTTTAGAGGACGTTGGCCTGGAGGTTTGCTAACATGCGGTCCCACGTGTCAGTGCTTTACCGAGCCGATCCACGTCCCACATGAGGCATAATAATGGTGTCATAGTATTCTCACGGGGGGTGCAAGACGACAGATGCCACAGGATGGCTTCGTGTGAGGGCAAGACTGCTGTTGATAGGCCCGGGAGCGGGTATGCGAGTAGAACGATGTAGTTTACCCAGGTTTGAGGCTCTCCGGAGAGATAATACCCCTACTCCTGCATGTCTGAGTATATCTGGTATATCTGGTACAGAGTGCTCCTGGAGCTGTATCTGAGGTCAGTGTTGCAGGCATTTGGCCTCGTATATGCATATGAGCACAAGTGAGAGAGTGGCTAGCTTGTGGCCGAATGGAGTGGGCGTGGTGGTGCTTGTGTGCTCATGCGTGAGTGTCCTCCCCTGATGGATGGATGGAGCTAGCTTATATAGGCATGGCTAGCTTGATATGTAAGCTATGTGGGTAGCTTAGGAAGTAAGCTAGGTAGTGGCATGGTAGCTAGCTAGCTAGAGGCATGGGTGGATTTCATGCTTGTCCCCTGGGCACTTTATAGAATAGTGCCAAGGGACAAGTGACACTATACATGATGGCTGGGGTGACACATGAACAGTGCTTAGGTACAGCCATCTCGTCGGTGTCTTGTCGGTGTCGGGTCGAGCTGCAGTCGGGAGCCGGCTGGTCGGCGCAGTCAGCAGCCGGCAGCCGGCTGGGCAGAGCAGTCGGATGGGGAGCCGGCAGGAGCGGCCGGGCAGTCGGACTGAGGAGCTTTGCTAGCCACGATGTCTTGAATTATTGTCTTGTCGTCTTCGGGGTACCCGTCGCCAATTACTCCGACAGTAGCCCCAAGCCTCCGGGCAACTTGGCAAAGTTGGGCGGAGGTTTTTTGGCGGGTGTTCACGGAAATGATCATGCAAAAGACAAAGTTAGTCCATGCAGATATATCAAATGAATGCTTTTAGCATTGCAAGTTTTATGTGGAGGGTGCCGACTCGGTTTCGTCTAAGCCCCCTTCAATCTTTTTCGTGTTCCCCCCGCTTTTGGCTTGTGCTCTCGCTCGCCGGACAGCCGCTCTGCGGTCTGTGGCTGAGAGTGGGCCGCTAAGTGGAGTGTACAGTACTCGGACTCTAGGGGTGGATTTAACCGAGCAGATACTCATAAAGCAAACAGTCGGGTCGCCCGAAGTGTTTCTCTTCCCAGACGTTTTTTCACGTGGGGTGACCTCCAGATTTTGCTCTTGCTAGCCGGACAGCCGCTCTGCGGTCTGTGGTTGAGAGGTGGGCCTTTGGTACTGCACACGCTACTAAGCCGTCTACGGGAAATAACGTCTCAGGCCAAGCGGCCAGCCTCCGAGCCAACTCTGGCTGGCACCGGAGCTAATAGTGGTGCAATTGTAATAAAATGCGGAGATAGCCCCCGAGCATCGCTCGGGGTTATCAGTGCTTGCATGGTGCAAAACTATGCGGGTGAGGAGCTCACATTGATTTTCGTGTAGTCGCGGCAGATGTTGTCGAAGATAGCCGGCACGGCTCAGCGCTCGCGAAGCATGCTGGCGCACCCGCTGGTTGCAGCCCTCGAGCCTCCGGGTGCTCGAAGGGGTCCTGGCCGGTCAGGCTCGACCAGCCAGGCGTCGAGGCGTCTAGCAGCGCCTTTTTCTTCTTTTTTCTCTTCTGCCGCCTGCTGGCAGCCGGACAGAACTCTTCTTCTGTCTCTTGTTTTTGTTTCTTGCAATCTTCCGTGGGGGCGCGCCAGCGCATCCACTGGGTGTAGTCCCCGAGATTCAGCCCGACTGCTGAGCAGTCGGGTCGGATCTCCGGCAACTACTTTGTCTTCTTCCTCGCGGAGGCGCGTCAGCGCACCCGCTGGGTGTAGCCCCCGAGATTCGGGTCGACTGCTGAGCAGTCGGGCCGGATCTCCCGGCAACTACTTTGTCTTCTTCTTCGCAAGGGCGCGTCAGCGCACCCGCTGGGTGTAGCCCCCGAGATTCGGGACGACTGTTGAGTAGTCGGGCCGGAACTCCCGGCGACTACTTTGTCTTCTTTGTTGAAGTTGATTTTTTTTCTTCTTCTCTTTGTCCGGATGTGGGCAGCCGGACGGACATTTCTTTTTCATCCGGCTGGACAGTCAGCACCTTCTTCACAGCAGGTAGTTGGACACACATCTGGCAGTAAGACACAATTTTCAGCCGGCTGCGGGCAGTCGGACGCATATATGGCAGTCGGATGCACATTTGGCAGTCGGACGCAAATTTCAGTCGGCTGCGTGCGGTCGAACGCACATCTCTTCTTTCTTTTTTTTCTGCCGGCTTGGATAGCCGGCATTTCTCCAGCCGACCCTATTTCTTTTTCTCTATTTTTTTTCTTCCAGTCGGCTGTGGGCAATCGGCTTCCCACTCTTTTTTGTTTCTTTTGCTAGCAGTCGGCCCGACTCTTCTCTTTCTCTATGTCCGCGGGGGCAGCCGGTCCCTCTGCTTATGAACGATCAGTCGGCCTGGGGCGGGCGCCGGGAGGCGGAGAGGGACGGAGCCGGCTAGGCATGGGGCAGCGCGCCAGACCTGGCGCAAGCGCTGCAGGTGGCCAGGGACGCGGTGGTGCAGATGCGCGGCTACGGGGAGTCGGGTGCGGGGCACAGCATGATGGGCGCGCGGACACGCAGGAGGCCCGGGACGGGGCTGGTGAGCAGGCGGCTCAGGAGGCCCTGCGCGGAGACGGCAAGTCTACGGGCGCGCTGGGGCCAGGCGGCGCGGGCGCGGGGCAGGCCGGCCAAGGCCAGCGCGCGGAGGCGGGATGCAGAGCCGGCCCGGGCGAGGCAGGACTCGGAGGCAGCGATGCGGGGCGGCACCGCGACGGGGCAGGGTTGCGTGTGCATGCCGACGGAGCGACGGGTTCGGGACGCGGTTGCGCAGAGGAGACGACGGGCGGAGGCGCGCGGGTTCGGGGGCGCGGCCGCGCGGTCGAGTGAGCCCATGGGTATGCCGCAGGTGGAGAGCCACGGGAGGCCCCAACACGGGTTGGCGTCGGGGGTTGGTGAGGCGCAGCCGAGCCAGCGGCTCCGCGGCTGGGAGGTCTGTGGCGGCGCCACGGACGAGCAGAGGCAGGCCGACGAGGCCACGGAGTGCTGGATGGGGCGAAGGGGGCAGGGGTTCGCTGGTGCGTGCTCGCGCGTGCAGATGAACGCGTAGCGGAGCAGAGCAGCACATCGGCCAGAGCGGGGCGGCGTTGGTTTGCTAGTGCATAACCATTGTCTGGCTTGAGTACAGGTCGTGTCCGACCTGCATCTGAGAAGTGTACGGGCAATGCATGGCCGTGGTTTGACCATTGTTGACTTGCATCTAGCTAGCTTGCAAGCATATGCAAGTGAGCGGCACGAGCGGTGTCGAGGCCGACGATGCGGACGCGCTGTCCTGCGTGCCCGTCTCGGGGGCATGCCGATGTCGGGCCCTCAAGCGCGGCTGGAGAGGCGACAGTGATGCCGCGACGGAGGTGACGGGGACGGCGAGGCCATCAACAAAGATGCGCCGTCTCGCGCGGCCGCCCTAGCGGCGAGTTGATGTCGAGCCCTCGTGCGCGGCCGGAGAGACGGCGGCGAGGTCGCGGTGGAGCTGATGAAGATGGCGAAAAAAGGTCCTGCCCGAACTGCGAAACCAGCAGCAGCGTGGTAGCATAGTACCGCCCCACGGTGGGCGCCAACTGTCGTGGTATTCTCACGGGGGGTGCAAGACGACAAATGCCACAGGGTGGCTTCGTTTGAGGGCAAGACTGATGCTGACAGGCCCGGGAGCGGGTATGCGAGTAGCACGCGATAGTTTACCCAGGTTCGAGGCTCTCCGGAGAGATAATACGCCTACTCCTGCATGTCTGAGTATATCTGGTATATCTGGTACAGAGTGCTCCTGGAGTTGTATCTGAGGTCGGTGCCGCAGGCATCTGGTCTCGTATATGCATATGAGCACAAGTGAGAGAGTGGCTAGCTTGTGGCCGAATGGAGTGGCCATGGTGGTGCTTGTGTGTTCATGCGTGAGTGTCCTCCCCTGATGGATGGATGGAGCTAGCTTATATAGGCATGGCTAGCTTGATATGTAAGTTATGTGGGTAGCTTAGGAAGTAAGCTAGGTAGTGGCATGGTAGCTAGCTAGCTAGAGGCATGGGTGGATGTCATGCTTGTCCCCTGGGCACTTTATAGAATAGTGCTAAGGGACAAGTGACACTATACATGATGGCTGGGGTGACACATGAACAGTGCTCCGGTACAGCCGTCTCGTCGGTGTCGGTCGCGCTGCAGCCGGCAGCCGGCTGGTTGGCGCAGTCGGCAGCCGGCTGGTCGGCGCAGTCAGTAGCCGGCAGCCGGCCGGACAGAGCAGTCGGTAGGGGAGCCGGCAGGAGCGGCCGGGCAGTCGGACTGAGGGGCTTTGCTAGCCCCGGTGTCTTGAATTATTGTCTTGCCGTCTTCGGGGTACCCGTCGCCAATTACTCCGACAAATGGCAGAAGCAACACATGGTTAACTTGAAGAAGATGAGGGAGAAGAGAATTCAGAAACGAGTGAAATGATGGTTGCTTCGTCCCTCCAACTTCTTTTTTTACTAGCATTATTATTACTTCGTCCTTCCAACTTAACTACGGGAAAGGTGCAGCTTTCTGATTTGATCCCTCATTTCTCATTACTACGCCGGTGCCATGACTGGGGTGCTTCACCCCTGCTGCTCTGCACTGTATTTTGTTATGGCACGTGGACCCAGTAGCTTGATGTCCCACATGTCGGCGAAAGGGACTAGAACATTTATGAAAGCGAGCGCTCCACTCTTACGACGGAGGAGTACATGACACAGCAGCCCAGTGAACTGTCACTTGTACTGTATACTAGTACTATAGTTTTTCTGTTTCGCATGATCCATCGATACAAACCCGACTAAATAGGAAAGGGCGGGATTTTTCCCGTGCGGTAGATGATACTGGCCATACATTTCAAAGGCAATTTTAATATATGCAAACTGAATAATTAAGTAACAATATGATATCTAGTAAAACTAAAAACACATATGATTTATTGTGTTAGAGCGTAGTAGTAGTGATTTATTGCATAGTTGTTAGATGTAACATGCAAGAACGTGTAGAGTGATAACCCACGAGTACAGGGGATCGCAACAGTTTTCGAGGGTAGAGTATTCAACCCAAATTTATTGATTCGACACAAGGGGAGCCAAAGAATATTCTCAAGTATTAGCAGCTGAGTTGTCAATTCAACCACACCTGAAAACTTAATATCCGCAGCAAAGTGTTTAGTAGCAAAGTAATATGATAGCGGTGGTAACGGTAGCAAAACGTAATGATAGTAAAAGTAATGTTTTTGGTATTTTGTAGTGATTGTAACAGTAGCAACAGAAAAGTAAATAAGCGAAGAACAATATATGGAAAGCTTGTAGGCAATGGATCGGTGATGGAGAATTATGCTGGATGCGGTTCATCATGTAACAGTCATAACCTAGGGTGACACAGAACTAGATCCAATTCATCAATGTAATGTAGGCATGTATTCCGAATATAGTCATACGTGCTTATGGAAAAGAACTTGCATGACATCTTTTGTCCTACCCTCCCGTGGCAGCGGGGTCCTAATGGAAACTAAGGGATATTAAGGCCTCCTTTTAATAGAGTACCGGAACAAAGCATTAGCACATAGTGAATACATGAACTCCTCAAACTATGGTCATCACCGGTAAGTATCCCGATTATTGTCACTTCGGGGTTAACGGATCATAGCACATAATAGGTGACTATAGACTTGCAAGATAGGATCAAGAACTCTCATATATTGATGAAAACATAATAGGTTCAGATCTGAAATCATGGCACTCGGGCCCTAGTGACAAGCATTAAGCATAGCAAAGTCATAGCAACATCAATCTCAGAACATAGTGGATACTAGGGATCAAACCCTAACAAAACTAACTCGATTACATGATAGATCTCATCCAACCCATCACCGTCCAGCAAGCCTACGATGGAATTACTCACGCACAGCGGTGAGCATCAGGAAATTAGTGATGGAGGATGGTTGATGATGACGATGGCGACGGATTCCCCTCTCCGGAGCCCCGAACGGACTCCAGATCAGCCCTCCCGAGAGGTTTTAGGGCTTGGTGGCGGCTCCGTATCGTAAAACGCGACGAATTCTTCTATCTGATTTTTTTCACCCCAAAAGCAAATATATAGAGTTGGAGTTGAGGTCGGAGGAGCTCCAGGGGGCCCACGAGGTAGGGGGCGCGCCCTAGGGGGGCAGACGCGCCCCCCACCCTCATGGACAGGTGGTGGGCCCCCTGGTCTTCATCTTTTGCAAGGATTTTTTATTATTTCCGAATAGATATTCCGTGAAGTTTCAGGTCATTCCGAGAACTTTTGTTTCTGCACATAAATAACACCATAGCAATTCTGCTGAAAACAGCGTCAGTCCGGGTTAGTTCCATTCAAATCATGCAAGTTAGAGTCCAAAACAAGGGCAAATGTGTTTGGAAAAGTAGATACGACGGAGACGTATCAACTCCCCCAAGCTTAAACCTTTGCTTGTCCTCAAGCAATTCAGTTGATAAACTGAAAGTGATAAAGAAAAACTTTTACAAACTCTATTTGCTCTTGTTGTTGTAAATATGTAAAGCCAGCATTCAAGTTTTCAGCAAAGATTATGACTAACCACATTCACAATAACGCTTAGGTCTCAAGTTTACTCATATCAATGGCATAATCAACTAGCCAGCAATAATAATAAATCTCGTATGACAACACTTTCTCAAAACAATCATAATATGATATAACAAGATGGTATCTCGCTAGCCCTTTCTGAGACCACAAAACACAAATGCAGAGCACCTTTAAAGATCAAGGACTGACTAGACATTGTAATTCATGGTAAAAGAGATCCAGTGAAGTCATACTCAATGTAAACTAACAATAATGAATGCAAATGACAGCGGTGCTCTCCAACTGGTGCTTTTTAATAAGAGGATGATGACTCAACATGAAAGTAAATAGATAGGCCCTTCGCAGAGGGAAGCAGGGATTTGTAGACGTGCCAGAGCTCGGTTTTGAAATAGAGATGAATAATATTTTGAGCGGTATACTTTCATTGTCAACATAACAACCAAGAGATGGCGATATCTTCCATGCTACACACATTATAGGTGGTTCCCAAACAGAATGCTAAAGTTTATACTCCCCCTCCACCAACAAGCATCAATCCATGGTTTGCTTGAAACAACGAGTGCCTCCAACTAACAAGAGTCCCAGGGGGAGTTTTGTTTGCAATTATTTTGATTTGATTTGCATAAAGCATGGGACTGGGCATCCCGGTGACTAGCCATTTTCTCGTGAGTGAGGAGCGGAGTCCACTCCTCTTGAGAATAACCTGCCTAACATGGAAGATACGGATGGCCCTAGTTGATACATGAGCTATTCGAGCATACAAAACAGGATATTTATTTGAAGGTTTAGAGTTTGGCACATACAAATTTACTTGGAACGGCAGGTAGATACCGTATATAGGTAGGTATGGTGGACTCATATGGAATAACTTTGGGGTTTATGGAGTTGGATGCACAAGCAGTATTCCCTCTTAGTACATGTGAAGGCTAGCAAAAGACTGGGAAGCGACCAGCTAGAGAGCGACAACAGTCATGAACATGCATTAAAATTAATCAACACCGAATGCAAGCATGAGTAGGATATAATCCACCATGAACATAAATATCATGAAGGCTATGTTGATTTTGTTTCAACTACATGCGTGAACATGCGCCAAGTCAAGTCACTTAAATCATTCAGAGGAGGATACCACCCTATCATACCACATCACAACCATTTTAATAGCATGCTGGCACGCAAGGTAAACCATTATAAGCTCTTAGCTAATCAAGCATGGCACAAGAAACTATGATCTCTAGTTGTCATTGCAAACATGTTTATTCATAATAAGCTGAATCAGGAACGATGAGCTAATCATATTTACAAAAACAAAAGAGGTCGAGTTCATACCAGCTTTTCTCATCTCAGTCAGTCCATCATATATCGTCATAATTGCCTTTCACTTGCACGACCGAATGATGTGAATAATAATAATAGTGCACATGCATTGGACTAAGCTGGAATCGGTAAGCATTCAATAAACAGGAGAAGACAAGGCAATATGGGCTCTTTTGTCAGATCAACAATTATGCATATAAGAGCCACTTCAACAATTTAATCATGGTCTTCTCCTATCGACCCCCAAAGAAAAGAAAAGAAATAAAACTATTTACACGGGAAAGCTCCCAACAAGCAAAAGAAGAACAAGAAATCTTTTTGGGTTTTCTTTTTAATTACTACTACAAGCATGGAAAGTAAACTAATTAAAAGCTACAACTATTTTTTTGGTTTTTTCTTAAGGTTTATTAAACACACAAGAAGAAAGCATAAAAAGGAAATAAACTAGCATGGATGATACAATGAAAAAGTATGAGCACCGACATCTAGCAATGAGTGTGTGAACATAAATGTAATGTCGATGAGAAATACATACTCCCCCAAGCTTAGGCTTTTGGCCTAAGTTGGTCTATGGCCACAACTGGCCTAGTGGATATCCATAATAATAGTTGGGGTCGTACTGTGATGAAGAAGACTCTGATTGCCACTGGTTGGCAATCATCTCCGGATCCCACTGGTAATTAAACTGTCGTGGAGGATCAACTGGTGGTTCCGACTCTGGCTCTATGGCTGGTGCAGGGTTCCGGTAGGCGTGAATGTCCTCCGGCGAGACGAGGTACTGGCCTGTAGATAAATCAAACAAGGAAGGAGCAGGCATGGTAATAGTCTCCGGATGATGTTTATCAAAGAACAATTTGTATTTAAACTCCCCTTCCCTATTCTTTATAATGAAATCATGTGCTACCATACTCTTATAATCTAAATAAACATGAGGCAGCAATTTTTCTTCCTTCTCATAATGCCTAATAGGTATGTTAAAATGTGCAGCTAGGCGTGAAGCATAGATACCACCAAAGATGGGGCCCTTTGTATGGTTCAGACTCAACCGTTTAGCAATAATACCGCCCATACTCACAGAGTTATCACAGAATAACCCGTGGAACAAAATAATAATATCAGGAACACTAAGGTTTCCACAATTTCCACGACCAATTAAGCAACGACTAGCAAATATTGCAAAGTAGCGTAAAACAGGAAAATGTATGCTAGTGATTCGTGCATCGGAAACCTTCCTCGTTTCCCCTACGGTGATGGTATCAATAAACCCATCCACATTGTCACGATGTGGTTCCTCTATTTTGCCCTCAAAAGGGATCAAACAAACCCGACAAAAATCATAAAGTGACATCTTCTTAACCACATCATATAAATGAAACTCTACTGAAGCAGGTGATTCCCTAGGATAATAGTAGAAGTTTTGCACAAAGTATTGGTGAGTAAGAGATATTGTTCGTGTTGGTCGTGGAGGAAGTCGGTGAGGCCTGCATTCTTAGCCAATTCATAAAAATCCTCATAAATCCCGGTGGCTCTCAAGAAATCATCGGAGGGCCATTCACACGGCCTAACCTCCACGGTGCGAGGAAAATTATATTTGGGCTTCATTGCTTCTTCATTTTGCTTTTCCTTCGAGCTTCGGCTCGATGAGCCCCTCAAAAATCTCTTCATTATTCTCTGAAAAATTCTGAAATTTTTAGTAACTTCGAAATAAAAGTAGGCCAAACTCAATAATATTGGTAGCAACTACTCATACAAGTGCCTAGAGCCTATATCATGCATCAAAACTACTTGGAACCATATAAATTTGACATGCAAGCTCAAGAACATGGTCATCTAGGCAGCACAAATTTGCAATGAATAAAGCACTAGAACAAAAACTAATTGGACCAATGGAGGAGTCACATACCAAGGAACAATCTCCCCAAGTAGTTTTGTGAGAGGTGCTTTGAGCAAGGAGATCAAAAATGGCAGGAAAATGAGCTCAGACTGGAGTTTGAGCTGGATATTCGTGTTTGTGGGAGGAAGAAGGAGTGTGTGGGTGAATGGATAAGTGGAGGAGGGCCACCATGGGCCCACAAGGTAGGGGGTAGGGCACGCCCCTGACCCTCGTGGCCAGGTGCCAGCTCCTCCTGCTGTGTTCTCAGTGCCAAATATTCTCAAATATTCCAGAAAAAAACATATTTAAATTTCAGGGCATTTGGAGAACTTTTATTTTCGGGGTATTTTTATATTGCACGGATAAATCAGATAACAGACAGAAAAATACTATTTTAATTTTATTTAATATAAATAACAGAAAGTAAGAGGAAGGTACAGAAGGTTGTGCCTTCTAGTTTCATCCATCTCATGCTCATCAAAAGGAATCCACTAACAAGGTTGATCAAGTCTTGTTAACGAACTCATTCTGAATAACATGGAACCGGAGAAATTTCGAATAACACTATGTTACCTCAACGGGGATATGCACATCCCAAATAATAAGAATATCATATTTCTTCTTGACATTAGGAAGAGGAAATTCAAAACCTCGAAAAATAATCGATGGAATTTTTCCAATAAAATTGATACTATGAACTTGAGGTTGTTTCCTCGGAAAGTGTACCGTATGCTCATTACCATTAACATGAAAAGTGACATTGCCTTTAGTGCAATCAATAACAGCCCCTGCAGTATTCAAAAAGGGTCTTCCAAGAATAATAAACATACTATCGTCCTCGGGAATATCAAGAATAACAAAGTCCGTTAAATAGTAACGTTTGCAACTACAACAGGCACATCCTCACAAATACCGACAGGTATAGCAGTTGATTTATCAACCATTTGCAAAGATATTTCAGTAGGTGTCAACTTATTCAAATCAAGTCTACGATATAAAGAGAGAGGCATAACACTAACATCGGCTCCAAGATCACATAAAGCAGTTTTAACATAGTTTCTTTTAATGGAGCATGGTATAGTGGGTACTCCTAGATCTCCAAGTTTCTTTGGTATTCCACCCTCAAAAGTATAATTAGCAAGCATGGTGGAAATTTCAGCTTCCGGTATCTTTCTTTTATTAGTAACAATATCTTTTGTATACTTAGCATAAGGATTCATTTTAAGCATATCAGTTAATCGCATACGCAAAAAGATAGGTCTAATCATTTCAGCAAAGCGCCCAAAATCCTCATCATCCTTTATCTTGGATGGTTTGGGAGGAAAAGGCATGGGTTTCTAAACACAAGGCTATCTTTCCTTACCGTGTTTCCTAGCAACAAAGTCTTTCTTATCATAACGTTGATTCTTTGATTGTGGGTTATCAAGATCAACAGCAGGTTCAATTTCTATATCATTATCATTACTAGGTTGAGCATCATCATGAACATTATCATTAACATTATTACTAGTTTCAGGTTCATTACCAGATTGTGTTTCAGCATCAGAGATAGAAATATCATTTGGATTCTCACGTGTTTCAGTAATAGGTTCACTAGAAGCATGCAAAGTCCTATCATTTTCCCTTTTCTTCCTATTAGAAGGACTAGGTGCATCCACATTATTTCTCTGAGAATCTTGCTCAATTCTCTTAGGGTGGCCTTTAGGATACAAAGGTTCCTGAGTCATTCTACCAGTTCTAGTAGCCACTCTAACAACATTATCATTATTCTTACTATTCAATTCATTGAGCAAATCATTTTGAGCTTTAAGTACTTGTTCTACTTGAGTGGTAACCATAGAAGCATGTTTACTAATAAGTTTAAGTTCACCTTTGACATTAGCCATATAATCACCCAAGTGTTCAAGCATATTTGAATTGTATTTCAATTGTCTACCAAAATAAGCATTAAAATCTTCTTGCTTAGCCATAAATTTATCAAACTCATCTAAGCATGGGCTAGCAAACTTAGTAAATGAGATTTCAGCTTTATCATATCTATAGAGAGAATTTATCTTTACTACCTGTGTCGGGTTATCAAGACCATGAGTTTCTTCAATAGGTAATGGATTAAGATCATATGTTTCTTCAACATGCGGTAAATTAAGACCGTGTATTTCTTCAATAGGAGGTAAATTCTTAACATCTTCAGCTTTAATACCCTTTTCTTTCATGGATTTCTTTGCCTCTTGCATATCTTCAGGACTGAGAAATAGAATACCTCTCTTCTTCGGAGTTGGTTTAGGAATAGGCTCAGGAGTTGGTTCAGGAAGTGTCCAATTATTTTCATTTGTCAACATATTATTCAATAGAATTTCAGCTTCATCCGGCGTTCTTTCCCTGAAAACAGAACCAGCACAACTATCCAGGTAATCTCTGGAGGCATCGGTTAGTCCATTATAAAAGATATCAAGTATTTCATTTTTCTTAAGAGGATGATCAGGCAAAGCATTAAATAACTTGAGAAGCCTCCCCCAAGCTTGTGGGAGACTCTCTTCTTCAATTTGCACAAAATTATATATATCCCTTAAAGTAGCTTGTTTATTATGAGCAGGGAAATATTTAGCAGAGAAGTAATAAATCATATCCTGGGGACTACGCACACAACTAGGATCAAGAGAATTAAACCATATCCTAGCATCACCCTTTAATGAGAACGGAAATATTTTAAGGATATAAAAGTAACGAGTTCTCTCATCATTAGTGAATAGGGTAGCTATATCATTTAATTTAGTAAGATGTGCCACAACAGTTTCAGATTCATATCCATGAAAAGGATCAGATTCAACCAAAGTAATTATATCAGGATCAACAGAGAATTCATAATCCTTATCAGTAACACAGATAGGTGAAGTAGCAAAAGCAGGGTCAGGTTTCATCCTAGCATTTAGAGATTGCTTATTCCATTTAGCTAATAACCTCTTAAGTTCGTATCTATCTTTGCAAGCAAAAATAGCTAGAGCAGCTTCTTTTTCAAAAACATAACCCTCAGGAATAACAGGCAAGTCTTCATCATCACTTTCATTAGTATTATCAGATTCAATATTTTCACTCTCTCTAACCCTAGCAAGTTGTTCATCAAGAAATTCACCAAGTGGCACAGTAGTATCAAGCATAGAAGTAGTTTCATCATAAGTATCATCCATAGTAGAAGTGGCATCATCAATAACATGCGACATATCAGAACGAATAGCAGAAGCAGGTTTAGGTGTCGCAAGCTTACTCAAAACAGAAGGTGAATCAAGTGCAGAGCTAGATGGCGGTTCCTTACCTCCCCTCGTAGTTGAGGGATAAATCTTGGTTTTTGGATCTCTCAAGTTCTTCATAATGATAAGCAAATATAAATCCCAAGTGACTCAAAGAATAGAGCTATGCTCCCCGGCAACGACGCCATAAAATAGTCTTGATAACCCACAAGTATAGGGGATCGCAACAGTTTTCGAGGGTAGAGTATTCAACCCAAATTTATTGATTCGACACAAGGGGAGCCAAAGAATATTCTCAAGTATTAGTAGTTGAGTTGTCAATTCAACCACACCTGGAAACTTAATATCTGCAGCAAAGTGTTTAGTAGCAAAGTAATATGATAGCAGTGGTAATGGTAGCAAAAGATAATGATAGTAAAAGTAATGTTTTTGGTATTTTGCAGTGATTGTAATAGTAGCAATGGAAAAGTAAATAAGCGAAGAACAATATATGCAAAGCTCGTAGGCAATGGATCGCTGATGGAGAATTATGTCGGATGCGGTTCATCATGTAACAGTCATAACCTAGGGTGACACAGAACTAGCTCCAATTCATCAATGTAATGTAGGCATGTATTCCGAATATAGTCATACGTGCTTATGGAAAAGAACTTGCATGACATCTTTTGTCCTACCCTCCCGTGGCAGCGGGGTCCTAATGGAAACTAAGGAATATTAAGGCCTCCTTTTAATAGAGTACCGGAACAAAACATTAGCACATAGTGAATACATGAACTCCTCAAACTATGGTCATCACCGGTAAGTATCCCGATTATTGTCACTTTGGGGTTAACGGATCGTAACACATAATAGGTGACTATAGACTTGCAAGATAGGATCAAGAACTCTCATATATTGATGAAAACATAATAGGTTCAGATCTGAAAGCATGGCACTCGGGCCCTAGTGACAAGCATTAAGCATAGCAAAGTCATAGCAACATCAATCTCAGAACATAGTGGATAGTAGGGATCAAACCCTAACAAAACTAACTCGATTACACGATAGATCTCATCCAACCCATCACCGTCTAGCAAGCCTACGATGGAATTACTCACACACGGCGATGAGCATCATGAAATTAGTGATGGAGGATGGTTGATGATGACGATCGCGACGGATTCCCCTCTCTGGAGCCCCGAACGGACTCCAGATCAGCCCTCCCGAGAGGTTTTAGGGCTTGGCGGCGGCTCCGTATTGTAAAACGCGATGAATTCTTCTCTTTGATTTTTTTTCTCCCCGAAAGCAAATATATAGAGTTGGAGTTGAGGTCGGAGTAGCTCCAGGGGGCCCACGAGGTAGGGGGCGCGCCCTAGGGGGGCAGGCGCGCCCCCACCCTCATGGACAGGTGGTGGGCCCCCTGGTCTTCATTTTATTATTTCCGAATAGATGTTCTGTGAAGTTTCAAGTCATTCCGAGAACTTTTGTTTCTGCACATAAATAACACCATAGCAATTCTGCTGAAAACAGCGTCAGTCCGGGTTAGTTCCATTCAAATCATGCAAGTTAGAGTCCAAAACAAGGGCAAAAGTGTTTGGAAAAGTAGATACAATGGAGACGTATCATAGAGATGTAGTTTTGGAGGGCCTACAGAGAGAAAGCATAGTACGGTCACCGAACTTCAGAATACGCTCATTACGGTCACTATATACGTTTTGTGGTGATTATACGGTCACTTGCTCACCGTTCAGCATCGGATTGCACTCCGTTGACCGGCCAAATAGTCTGTGTGGCACCATGTTGACTAGTTAAATTGACCATGTTCCTTGTGGGTCCCACCTGTCAGTTCGCATAGGAAAAAGGTCAGATAAACACAAATTTACGCAGGCGCGAGAAGACTCCAACCCGTGCGCGGGAATCACTTGGTTGTGTATGTGTCTATCAGGGCCTGATGTGTGTGCATGCACATGTAGGTTGAGCACTTGAGTGTGAGAGTGTGTGTTGGTCGTGTGGTGTGTGCATGTGTGCGTGTGAGTGTTGCGTGCGTGCGTGGCTGCATGTGTACATGTGAGTGTTGCATGAGTGCGTGGATGCATGTGTTTGTGTGAGTGTTGCGTGCATGAAGTTCGTGTGCATGTGTGTATAATCACCTCACCAGCTCCTGTGTGTTAAAACAGACGGCTTAGCATACCAATACAAGGCCACCTTGTCTGTTGTGCCCGCGGTCATGGCTTCGAACCACCGTCCAATATTTTTTTTGTCGTTTGTTTTCATTCTTACTAGCAAGATGCTCGTGCATTGCACGTAACATCAAGATGCATTTGTATGACTAGTTTATCTTCTGAGAGAAAATGATGAATGAGGGAAGGCCTTATTTGCAAATGTGGAGAGGTGTGTGGGAACCTTTTTGCAAAATTGCCATAGTTTCCTTCCTATCCGTCAGATATAAATTGGACGACCTATATTGCAGGATGGGAGGCACACCATATCACCAACTCTATTTTTTATAAGAGTGTAGAAGAGTAGATACAAGCCGACAGGCGGGCCCAATGGTAGTAAGATAATGTGGTGCAACACTAGAGGTGCCACGTGGAGCGTTTAACTAGTGAACTAGTCGTGTCTTGAGCAAATATAGAGCTGTACGGTGAGCCCGTGACTGTATAATAACCACAAGACGTAAATGGTGACTGTAATGAGTGGATTCTGAAGTCCAATGTACGTATCGTGCTTTTGCTCCAAATACAATGATCGTCACTGTATATATCGCAAGAGAAAGATGAAACATGCGTGAATGTGATGGGGCTTAATTTTAGAGGACCTGGAGATAGTTTGTGTGCGTACGTGAAAGGGGCATAATGGGGGTGTATGCGATGGGGAGAGAGATGCTCTTCGTTTCTCTTTATTATGACTAACTTTATATATAGTATAAAAATATAAAAATTCACAGTGCAGAATAAATATCATTGTGGGCACCATGCAACAAATTAACGTTCATACTCCTCCATATAACTTTTTAATGTTGTATATATGTAGAAATTCTAAAATAATTTTTTGGCCACACTTTATTCAAAAGGAATGTTGTATGCGAAATAAACGTGAAGAGAGGGCTTTTTAGATCAATGGGGTACGTGATGTAACATGTGTGAATGTGTAGTTGATGTATTTGGCAGGGCCTAGAGAGATATGTGTGTGTATTACGTATTCAAGAGAGGCATGGATAGAGGGCCGGCGGGGGGAGGGGGCGTGGGTGAGATAGCACGAGAAATGAGAGAGGTGTAGAGAGAGAGACTAATATGATGTCACGGCGAGATATTCCCTTGAGTGTGTATATGCAAGGGGGGATAGAGTCACGAGGAGATTTTTTTTGTGAGGTGTATGTGTTGGTCTGTGTGGGTGTGAGAAGATAACGAGACCTGGGGGCAGAGGGTGTGTCACCGCGTGTGGTCCGGTGGGTCAAGGTGAGGCCCTTGGTTCGGTTCCTGTGCCACATTGGTCGGCCCGTGACGCATTTAGGGAGACCCATGGATGATTTGTCGTACAAGACAACGATAGCAGAATTGTGAAGGACTCTGTGTCCATTGACAAAGCCGGCTAGGATTTGTAACCCTGGGTTCTCGGACTAAGGTAACCCCTTATCTCTGATATTACTATTCATCCAACCTAACTTTAAGGGGCCTCCTACAGAATGCTCTGCTAGAATCATACTCGTTGGTTAGGAAGAGGGGTGTGAGACAATGCGTGATAGACAGACCTAAAGATAATGTGCGTACAGGAGACACGTAGGCAGGTCTATGTATATAGAAAGGGTCGATGGGGATTGTGCGTGTGTATGCTTGTGAGAGGAAGAGTGTTTGTGATAAAGGTTAGTGAAAACAGTCTAAATGGTTACAAGAGGGGGGAGGGTTATATCGAGAGCATGTATGCGAGAAAGACACCTCGGGAGAGAGTGTGTGAGCATGTGTGAGAGACCACCGATGGAGAGTGAAACTACACATAGAAGACTGATGTACACATTGATTAAAGATATAAATTGTATCCAAACATTAGGATGGGGTCATGATATTTGCAATTCACGTAAGGAACGGTCATTGATCCATCAGACATCTAGATTCTATCGAATTTGAGCATGTCTATGTTATTATTCGACATAATTGATCCACATAGTTAGTATTTTGAAATCCAGACAATGCATCCTTTAGCAATCGAATATAAACGTGAGTATAGTTCATGTTGTGTGTGTAAAGCACATTATACAAACAAAAGTTACACAATGAACATTATAAATAGCTAGCTATGAAATAGTATACATTTGAATTCAACTTAAGGTGGTTTAAAAAAAATCAAATTCAACATGAAGTCCATTCAATTATTTGAATTCGATATCATGGCATTTGTAAATCATACCTAAATTATGGGGGCACCAATCTTTGCTCTGATTTTGTACATAATAACATATATAGTCGTGTACAAAATAGATTCAAATTTACCTCCTCCATTCCAAAATAATCGTATTTATAGGATTTTCAAGTGTCAAAATTTCAAAAATAAGCGGATAATTTAATGAGGTTTTCAAACATACAAGGTCAAATTTAACGTTGTCTATTTAGGTCAATCCTCAAAGTTCAAGAGTACTCTAAACATGAATGCTTCTATTTCAAAATTTCGAACGAAGCGCCAAAAGAGCCTCTACTCGCTCGAAATCGCGTGAGAACAATGTTTGGTAGTAGAAGGAAATTACTTTTCTAACTTCGACCCATGAAACCTACCAGCCCGACGTCCAAAGGTCTAAACTGGGGTAGGTTTGTAGCTTCATCTAGACGCCACGCAACCGCCTCCGAAAAACATTCATACACAATGGCTGCCTAAGCACACATGGGCGCGGCCAAAATCCCTCCTGCCCACTATTTGGGACACCTGGAATTACCATCCTACCCCCAACTTGCAGTAGGTCCGAAACTTAAGAGGGGGCAAAGTTTGCACTTTCCCCAAATTTCGAACAAGCGCGTCCCATCTGTTCAAAAAAGCCAAAAACAAACGCGTCCCTGACCGAAACATGGTTCTCCCTGAGCTCCCCCCCCCCCCCGTCTGATTCCACATTCGTACTCCGTGGGCGCCAAAACTACTTCTGCACCAGCTGCAAAACCCCGGCGTCCTCCATCCGCCACCCCATCCCACCCATCAACCGCCGCCCTCCTCCATCACGCCGGAGCCGATACCCTGACGTCGTCGTCCACCACAACCTCAACCGCAACGCCCTCCAAGGCTAGTAGTTGAAGCCGAGGCCGGGTCGTCCGTACCCGAGCCAGTTCAACCACGCCATCCTGCGCCTCACCGCTGCCGCTCCAACTTCGCCACCGTCCACCACACCAGAGCTATTCCTGCTACGCCGTCCTTCGCCGCCTCAGATTTGCTTCCCCTCCACCGACATACGGCCACGGCAACACAGTCAACAATTTGGCCATGGGTTCGTCCAAGCCTGCACCCTCCTCCAAAACATCGGTTTCCCCGGTAAAAAGAAGAAGATCGGCGCAACATGTGGAGGTGACCACACTGGCAACCGGAAATGGTAATCCTCTTCCCTTATTCGTGCAAATCTTACGTGTCTGCTTGCACGGTATTCATCCCACAGAAGACACTAGTTGACCGCTTCTTCTTGATACTAGATGTTCCTAGTTACTCGCGATGCACAAGGTTTCTCCTCATATACTATTTCACCTTAGCAAGAGGTCCGTCGCCCCCCTGGATTTCAAATCCTGGTTAGTTGATTTCCAATTAACAGAAGCATTCCCTGGTGTAACAAGCGCTAGTCTGCCTATTACACCGGGGAAGCAGTGCCTCGGTGTTTATCTTAGGGGCGTGTGGGGCCTAGAGCTGCTGGCGCCCGATCTGGAGGTCGGCCGGGATTAAAGGGATGGCCTGGCGGCGCTGCCAAGCACGGCGGTGGTGTGATGTCGACGGGAGGGCGGGGGGGCGAAGGCAGGGGTCTGGGCCGGTGGTCGCTGGCGGTTCGAGAAAGATCGTCAACAGTGATTGGTGGGAGGTAGACGAAGGCCATCTGCCCGTTCCTTATAGATCGGACAGTTCATAAAAAAATCGACTGACCTATTTATTTTCAATCGACTGTTATCTTGATAGGACCACATGTGGTGGTGTGCTGGAGGAGTACCTGCATTTCCTGTGCTCATATATTACAAAATCATATGGAGTAGAATCTAATTTTCTTTGCCATGCAATATTGTAGAGCTATCATATGTCTCCTATCATTTATTTTTCAGCCACCTGCTATCTGCTACTTTTATAGTGCACTAGTTCTGCACACACTTCACCCATACTCTCACTATTGTGTTTTTATGCAAGGGTATTTCAGAGTCCGCTGCCTTCACAGAAGCACAAAATAAAAGAGAGAAGTTGCTCCAGCGTGGTATGCGGCTAGGCCAGACACGTTTCAGCCATTTAAAGGCTGCAGTGTCAGCAGATGGAGACGGTAAACGTAGCTCTGGAGTTGATGACCTCGCTCCCAATGAACCACCATCCCCGGTGACTACTTTAACTTCGCGGTGTCATATGTGGTTGCACGTTGCATATGGTCTCTAGCTTGTATTTGAAAGGCCGAAGTCGGTCTTTATTAAGGTAAGGAAAGATATTTTTTACATGAACCACCATCCCGGGAGCACCAGAAGTCAAATGGCTAGTCATGGCACTGGCCGAGCCAGTGACAAGCCCATCACAGACAAGCATCACCTGGAAGCCAACTAAAAAGCCATGGTGGTGGCGAAGCAGCCCGCCTCCGACCAGGCTCTCAGGTCCTAGATGATCATGCTCACCACTCCAGCCGGATGTCTAGCTTGTATTGCTTCCAATTTGGTTAAATTGCATCTGCTTAGCTTACACACTATACCTTTGAATATGACATGCCTTCCTGTTTTTGGTACATACTAGTACATCTGCCTCTTAACCATGTTCTTACATCAAACTAATGTTCTTGTGTATCCCTCATCAATCACTTATGATGAGGCAGTCACGCAAGTGGACTATTGTGAGAAAATATCCTCATTTAAAGATTGCAGTGTCAGCCTCCCCACATGATTCTCAAGAAACAACAAGGCTGGATGAAGATAGTGAACGTAGCTCTATAGTTGATTAGCGCATTTCCCCTACACTAGCATCGCAGGTGCTTGCTCTAACTTGGCAGCGTGATATGTGGTTGCATGTTGCATATGGTGTCTAGATTGTAATTCTTCCAATCTGGTTAAATTGCATGTGCTATTATGCTTAGTTTATACATTATACCTGTTAATGTGACATGCCTTCCTGTTTTTAGTACATAGTACATCTGTCTATTAAGCATGTCCTTACATAAAACTATTGTTTTTTTGTATCCCGCATAAATCAATATGACGAGACACCTTTAGTATATGCAGTGTGATATTAGTTGCATCTTTCATATGATTTATAGCATGCGCTGCTTCTAATTTGTTGAAATGCCATTTATGATGGGACGCTTTTAACTTGGCAGAATCATATTGGTTGCATCTTTCATGTGGTATCTAGCTTGCATTGCTTCTTATTCGTTGAAATGGTTTCCGCTTAGTTTACACAAACAGTTGTGAATATGTCATGCTGTCATGTTTTTCGTATTACTCCATCCTGGAATCATGTGTTTGCCTTACATCAAAGTAGTGATTGTCAGTATCATGCACGAATGAGTTCTGAAGAGTGAATTTTATTGCTTTTTCTTGTCGATTTTACTTGACAATTCAAAATCAATAAAGCGGAAGGAAGTTAGCAAGGCAGCGGATGATGGTGCTCCTTCCAAACAGAGGGCCTCTACAGATTCTACTCCTCCATCCCCCCAAGATGATTTCCAAGACAACACATGCATAGACACTCAACGTAGCTGTGTTGATGATGAGCACGTCTCCCCTAGTGCACCATCACAGGTGCTCCCTCTAACTTGGCACTATTATATGTGGTTGCATGTTATGTATGATGTCTAGCTTGTATTGCTTCTAATGTTGTTGAATTTCATCTGCTTACTTTACACATTATACTTGTGAATGAGACACGTGTTCCTATTTCTAGAACATACAATATCTGTCTATCACAACATGTTCTTACATCAAAGTACTACTATTGTGTAACCTGCAACAATCACTTATCATAAGACACGTTTGACTTGGGAGTGTGATATAGGTTACATCTCGCATTCTTTTCTAGCTTGTCCTACTTCTAATTTGCTGAAATGGCACTTATGACGAGACAGTTTTAACTTGGTAGAGTGATATTCGTTGCATCTTTCATATGGTGTCAAGCTTTCATTGCTTCTAATTTGTTGAAATGCCTTCTCCTTAGTGTACACATCATAAGTTGTGAATATGCAATGCTGTGAATATGCAATGGCACTAATGACGAGAGACCTTTAACTTGGTGGTGTGATGTTGTTTGCATCTTGCATATGATTTATTTCTTGTACTGCTTCACATTTGTTTAAACGGCATTTATGATGAGACATTATTAACTTGGCAGAGCGATATTTGTAGCATCTTTCATATGGTGTCTACCTTCCATTGCATTGCTTCTAATTTAGTGAAATGTCTTCTACTTAGTTTACACATCATAGTTCTAGTTATCTCATGTCGTACATATTACATCCTCCTATCATGTGGTTGTCTAACATCAAAGTTCGGTTCATCTGTATCACGCATCAATTTGTTCTGAAGAACTAAATTGTTATTCGTTTTTCTTGTCAGCTTGACTTAACATGGCACAGAGAACGACGAAGCAAGACAGAACAACGGGGAAAGGGAAGCGGAGGAACCCTGCAGATTCTGCTGGTACTAATGGTGCAATAGAAGGTCAAAGTCCAGCGGAAATTGTACCGACAGGGTATCCCGTGCTACACGAGCTGCAGAACAAGCCAAACAGAAACAAATAGATGCCACCAAACAAGTAGAGACAGCCCTAGTTGTTGCAACACCTTCCACAGTACCACCAGCTGCACGATTTACTCGTTGGTCAACTCAGCTAGCAGCACGTTCCCAAGCTCCCTTGCCACCTGACACTACTTCCGAAGCACTCTTGACACAAGATGAGTTGGCAAGATCAGATGAGCTTTGTGAGCTTCAACAGCAAGAAGGTAGTTGCTGGAGCCAAGTTACAGTTGCATGCTTCTTTATATGTAGTCTCATAGTTTGATGTACACTAACACTTCCTATGTTTGTTGTTGGACTAGCACCTAGGCGCAAGAGGAAACAAACATCAGGGATAATGCTCGATAGGTTAACTAAATCTAGAGGAGGAAGAATGGAGATCCGTTTTGAGGCGAGTTTAAAAAGGCCACGTGATGCTACAGACTCAACCAAGTTAGTATCAGAGGCAGCGGTTGCTGTTAGGTGTCATGTATGTATCCTCCCAACATGGATTCAGTATAGGAATGACAAAGAAGAAACCCAGTTCAACACCTTCCTCGACCATTTATCTGTAAGTATGGTTATGTATGGAAACTAGTAATATCGTCTTGCTCTGTCCAATACTTTCTAGGTTGCTGATAATGAGACTCCCATAATTTTCAATAGATGAGGTTCAAGTTGGATAGCCAAGATGATGCAACTAGACAAGCTTGCACCCATTTTTTCAAGTCTGCTCTGCGACAGTATCGGTATAACTTGAGGAAAACTCACTTTGAAGGCAAGGCTAACAGTGAACTTGCCCAAACATCTCCAGTGGAAAATATATTGGATGAAGACTGGAGAGGCCTCGTTAAACATTGGTCTGATCCGAAGTATCAGGTACATTATATATATGTGATCAGATCACATGTTTATGTCCTATTTACGCATGTGCCACACAAATCTATCTTCTTGTAGATGAACTGTTCAAAGAACAAGGCCAACCGTACGAAAGTGAAAATCCAACAGACGACAGGATTTCGTAGCTATATTCCACACTACGAGGCTCTTGTAATTAGCTGTTGTTTCACTCTTTTCGCTATACCATATTATCAGATCTATATTGACTTGTTCCAAATGCAGAGGAAAGCCCGCAAGGACCAAAAAGTACCTGAACCAAATGATGTGGAAATCTTCAAGGATTGTCACACCAGCAAGACGAAGGGCATGACTACACTAGTCAAAGCCGTTGTTGTAAGTCCTTAATCCTCATGCCTTTTAACTACTACTTACTCTGACTCGTGCCTTGAACTGCATTGTTTGCAACCAATGTCTATTACTCTTTTAAAATTTATACACAATTGTCTTAGCATATCATTGCACCTTACAAGGTTTAAAAGAGAGGAGTGATGTTCCTTTGATCTTGACCTGTAATCTAGTTCCGTGCTGGACTTGCCCACACAACATTACAATTGCCTGTTTGTCTGTTCTCAGTTGTTTTGTGATATGAATGATGTCATATTATGCTTACTGTATTATAAACTTTGTCTCTTTATCCTTAGCTATCAATACAATGTGACGAAATAGACAATACATTAGCCATGGTACATGGTCATATGTTTGGAACCTGGTTTTATTATGTACTTTGGAGTAAAATACAACTAATATTTTACATGGTTCACCAGAATAAGTTCTGTATATAGACCAAAGCTACTTTGTTTGGTTTTTCTGCCTCCTTAATATCTTTTGTTCTGGTACTAATGTAAAAACTCAACTTTTCAGCAAGCTATGGAAAAAATGGTGGAACCGCCACCTTCTGAAGGTGGCAAGGCAACTATAATCGCAATGTCAGCTCTTGCTGCAGTGGGTCAGTACCTGTCCACTAACAGTGCCAAAAGCATGTTCCCGCGTAATACTGGGTTGGTTGTTAAGACAACCTCATCCAAACTGCCTCATGATCAAGATATGCAAGCTCAAAACAATGTTATATCTGCGCTCCAGACACAAGTCCGTTCCCTAATAGAGACCCTTTGTGAAACAAGGACATACATTGTTCGATGTCGTCAACATATGCATGGTTTTGAAACCAGACTATCAGACATTTTCTATGTTGTTCATGAGCCTAGGAGGAATGAAGGCAAAGGTTATGGTGCTCCATCGGACAATACAACATGAAAATGTAATAGTCAGGTCAAATGAACTGAGCTTCTGAACTTCTGGTGATGCATTTATCTGCGAGACTGTTGGCTTTTATGCCAACCTTCCTTTTGTTTTATAGTTGTAATTTGTTTTTTGCGATACAAAATTTGTTCTTAACGTGCAGCCACCGGCTGAAGAAAACAGCAAGCCATTTTTGTATAGTGTAGGGTGTTCCCTATATTTGCACTGGTGGCGATCTTTGATGCCCAGTGGATGTAATCTGTGCAATCGCCTTAATAGCCTAGCGGTAGTTTTGGGCTTATTTATTTCCTAGTCTTCGTTTTCCCTAGTTTGCTAGTGGCCGCAACAACCATGGGCCATATACGGACCGTGGTAACCATCACCCTGCTACGGGCCGTAGGATCCATGGGCCTCCTACAGGCCGTCTTTAAATGGGCCTCCAACACGGCCGTAGAATCGGTGGGCCTCGGGCTGTCGGATAAATGGGTCTACATGGGCCGTAAACGGGCCTAATTGGTATCGGCCCAGCATGGTAACGGGCCGTTAACAGGTCCGAGGACAGCAAAGGCTTAATTCTGTCATGGGCATAACGGGTCGTTAATGGGCCAGAATATAGGATGGGATGGAAATGGCGCAACGGGTTAACAAGCTAGGAATTTGGCCCATTAGGGGAACAGGCCAGTAACGGACCGGATGTAATCGAGGGCCGGAAAGGAGCCCAAGAATGTATGGGCCTTTAGTAGGCCGAAAGCTAACACGGGATGGAAACGGCCCACGTGAATCATGGGCCATTAACGGGTACAAAGAAATGTACTGTTCATTTTGGGCAAGTCACCGTGGGCCTTTAAAGGGCCTAAAGATACGAAGGCCTCATATGGACCGAAAGATGTCATGGGCCATACATGGGCCAAAAGTGAAATGGGCTGGTGTTATATTCGATGGCCCACAGGACGTTGTTGGGCCGATTCCGGGTAGGCCCTAACGGGTCGTGAGTTACCGGGCCGTAAAATGGGCTATTTGCAAAGAGACCGCTAACAGGCTTTCCATGGGCCAGCCCGCTAACTTCTGACCAAGTCAAACGGGCCGGCCTTTGTAAGCTAAATGGGCCGGTGGTGGGTCGTCACACATGTCGACATATCATAGGCGCCTATCTGACCCACTGACGAGCTGACACGTGTTTCCTCCGGCCAATCAGAATTTTACACATGGAAATTTCCCATTGGTCTGGGCTGTTAACGGGTTATCGGATCCAAAACTGGACCCGGTAGCTTAACGGTGACCCGTTACGGTGGATGCCACGTGTCGGTCACCCTTGACGAAAGCACTCTGTGACGCGCGATTTATCGTCATGGAAGTGGACACTTCCGTGATGATAATTTTGGTAATGTCATGGAACACTTCTATGATAGCATAGGTATGACTATCTTGATTCTGTCATAAAATCGTCATGGATGTACATGCATGACACAAAACATGACCTACTGTGACACACACGTATCATCAAGGAAGTGTCTTTTTTGTAGTGTATTATGAGTTATGTGATTTGATGACCGAAGTTTGTTCGGAGTCCCGGGTGAGATCGCAGACATGACGAGGAGTCTCGAAATGGTCGAGAGGTAAATATTCATATATTGAAGGTTATATTCGGACATCAGAATGGTTCTGAGTGATTCGGATATTTTACTGGAGTACCGAGGGGTTACCGGAACCCCCCGGAGGAAGTATTGGGCCTATTGGTCCATATTGGAGGAGAGGAGAAAAGCCACGTGAGGAGGGGCGCTCCCCCTTGCCCAAACCGAATTGGACTAGGGGAGGAGGCGGCCCCCCTCTTTCCTTCTCCCTCTCTCTCCCTTCCCCTTTTCCCTCTCCGGTGGAAGGAAGGAGGGGGGCCAAATCCTACTTGGACTAGGAGTCCAAGTAGGACTCCCCCCTATGGCGCGCCCCCTTGGCCGGCCACCTCCTCCTCCCCCTCCTTTATATACGTGGACAGGGGGTCACCCCAAAGCACAGCAAACAATCTCTTAGCCGTGTGTGGTGCCCCCCTCCACAGTTCAACACCTCGGTCATATCGTCGTAGTGCTTAGGTGAAGCCCTACGCCGGTAACTTCATCATCACCGTCGCCACGCCGTCGTGCTGAAGGACCTCTTCCTCATCCTCAACTGGATTAAGAGCTCGAGGTACGTCATCGTGCTGAACATGTGCTGAACACAGAGGTGCCGTACGTTCGGTACTTGGATTGGTTGGATCGTGAAGACGTTTGACTACATCAACCACGTTACTAAACGCTTCCGCTTTCGCTCTATGAGGGTACGTGGACACACTCTCCCCTCTCGTTGCTATGCATCTCCTAGATAGATCTTGCGTGATCATAGGGAATTTTTTGAAATACTGCGTTCCCCAATAGTTATTTATTTCTGTGATGAAGCTGCTAGGATTGCTAAACCTGATACTAAATATAAACATAGACCTGTTGTTGGCATGCCTGTTGTTTCTGTTAAAATTGGAGATCATTGTTATCATGGTTTATGTGATGTGGGTGCTAGTGTAAGTGAAATTCCTTATAGCTTATATAAAGAAATTATGAATGATATTGCACCTGCTGAGATAGAAGATATTGATGTTACTATTAAGCTTGCTAATACAGATACTATATCGCCAATTGGGATTGTTAGAGATGTTGATGTCTTGTGTGGGAAAATTAAATATCCTACTGATTTTCTTGTTCTTGGTTCCCCACAAGATAATTTTTGTCCCATTATATTTGGTAGACCCTTCTTGAATACTGTTAATGCTAAGATAGACTGCGAGAAAGATATTGTTACTGTTGGCTTAGGGGATATGTCTCATGATTTTAATTTCTCTAAATTTCGTAGACAACCCCATGATAAAGAATTGCCTAGTAAAGATGAAATTATTGGTCTTGCTTCTATCAGCGTGCCTCCTAATGATCCTTTAAAACAATATTTGCTAGACCATGAAGATGATATGTTTATGAATGAAAGAAGGGAAATAGATGAAGTATTCTTTAATCAAGGAACTATTTTGAAAAACAATTTGCCTATTGAAATCCTTGGGGATCCTTCTCCACCTAAGGGTGATCCCGTGTTTGAGCTTAAACAATTACCTGATACTCTGAAATATGCTTATCTTGATGAAAAGAGTTATATCCTGTTATTATTAGTGCTAACCTTTCAGAGCATGAAGGAAAGAAATTATTGGAAACTCTGAAGAAGCACTGTGCCGCTATTGGATATAGTCTTGATGATCTTAAGGGCATTAGTCCCACTCTATGTCAGCACAAAATTAAATTGGAGAAAGATGCTAAACCGGTTGTTGATCATCAACGACAGTTAAATCCTAAGATGAAAGAAGTGGTAAGAAATGAAATACTAAAGCTTCTGGAGGCAGGTATAATTTATCCTACTACTAATAGTCAATGGGTAAGTCCCGTTCATTGTGTCCCTAAGAAGGGAGGTATTACTGTTGTTCCTAATGATAAGAATGAATTGATTCCTCAAAGAATTGTTATAGGTTATAGAATGGTAATTGATTTTCGCAAATTAAATAAAGCTACTAGAAAATATCATTACCCTCTACCTCTTATTGATCAAATGCTAGAAAGACTAGCCAAACATACTCATTTTTGCTTTCTAGATGGTTATTCTGGTTTCTCTCAAATACATGTGTCAAAAGAGGATCAAGAGAAAACCACTTTTACTTGCCCTTTCGGTACGTTTTCTTATAGACATATGCCTTTTGGTATATGCAATGCACCTGCTACCTTTCAAAGATGTATGACTGCTATATTCTTTGACTTCTGTGAAAAGACTGTTGAGGTTTTCATGGATGATTTCTCTGTTTACGGAACTTCCTTTGATGATTGCTTAACCAACCTTGATCGAGTTTTCCAAAGATGTGAAGAAACTAATCTTGTCTTGACTTGGGAGAAGTGCCACTTTATGGTTAATGATGGTATTGTCTTGGGGCATAAAATTTTTGAAGAGGTGTTGAAGTTGATAAAGCTAAAGTAGATGCTATTGAAAAGATGTGGTTCCCTAAAGATATCAAAGGTATAAGAAGTTTCCTTGGTCATGCTAGTTTCTATAGGAGGTTTATTAAAGACTTCTCTAAAATTTCTAGGTCTCTCACCAATCTTTTACAAAAAAGATGTTCCTTTTGTTTTTGATGATGATTGTGTAGAGGCATTTGAAATACTTAAGAAAGCCTTGATTTTTGCACCTATTGTTCAGCCACCTGATTGCAATTTACCCTTTGAAATTATGTGTGATGCTAGTGATTATGTTGTTCGTGCTATTCTAGGACAAAGAGTTGATAAGAAATTAAACGTTATTCAGTATGCTAGTAAAACTCTAGACAGTGCCCAGAGAAATTATGCTACTACTGAAAAAGAATTTTTAGCCGTTGTATTTGCATGTGATAAGTTCACACCTTATATTGTTGATTCCAAAGTAACTGTTCACACTGATCATGCTTTTATATATTAAATATCTTATGGAAAAGAAAGATGCTAAACCTAGACTTATTAGATGGTTTCTCTTGCTACAAGAATTTGATTTGCATATTATTAATAGAAAGGGAGTTGAGAACCCCGTTGCAGACAACTTGTCTAGGTTAGAGAATGTTCTTGATGACCCACTACCTATTGATGATAGTTTTCCTGATAAACAATTAAATGTCATAAATGCCTCTCATAATACTGAAGGAAATATGCCCTAGAGGCAATAATAAAGTTGTTATTTATATTTTCTTATATCATGATAAATGTTTATTATTCATGCTAGAATTGTATTAACCGAAAACTTAGTACATGTGTGAATACATAGACAAAATAGTGTCCCTAGTATGCCTCTACTTGACTAGCTTGTTAATCAAAGATGGTTAAGTTTCCTGACCATAGACATGTGTTGTCATTTGATGAACGGGATCACATCATTAGAGAATGATGTGCTGGACAATACCCACCCTTTAGCTTAGCATTATGATCGTTTAGTTTTATTGCTATTGCTTTCTTCATGACTTATACATATTCATCTGACTATGAGATTGTGCAACTCCTGAATATCGGAGGAACACCTTGTGTTCTATCAAACATCACAACGTAACTAGGTGATTATAAAGATGCTCTACAGGTGTCTCCGAAGGTGTTTGTTGAGTTGGCATAGATCAAGATTAGGATTTGTCACTCCGAGTATCGGAGAGGTATCTCTAGGCCCTCTCAGTAATGCACATCACGATAAGCCTTGCAAGCAATGTGACTAATGGGTTAGTTGCGGGATGATGCATTACAGAATGAGTAAAGCGACTTGCCGGTAACGAGATTGAACTAGGTATGAGGATACCGACGATCGAATCTCGGGCTACTAACATATGGATGACAAAGGGAATGACATATGTTGTTATGCGGTTTGACCGATAAAGATCTTCG
Organism: Triticum urartu; assembly: GCF_056163025.1. Taxonomy (NCBI): domain Eukaryota; kingdom Viridiplantae; phylum Streptophyta; class Magnoliopsida; order Poales; family Poaceae; genus Triticum; species Triticum urartu. The sequence goes on from NC_141874.1 coordinate 133,655,909, forward strand.
TAGAATATGTAGGAACCAATATGAGCATCTAGGTTCCGCTATTGGTTATTGTTCGGAGATGTGCCTCGGTTATATCTACATAGTTCTCAAACCCGTAGGGTCCTCCCGCTTAACGTTCGATGAAGATTTGTATTATGAGTTATGTGTTTTGGTGACCAAAGTTTGTTCGGAGTCCCGGATGAGATCACGGACATGACGAGGAGTCTCGAAATGGTCGAGAGGTAAAGATTCATATATTGGAAGGTAGTATTCATACATTGGAATGGTTCCGGGTGATTCGGGTATTTTTCCGGAGTACCGAGGGGTTACCGGAACCCCCCAGGGAAGTGTTGGGCCTAAAGGGAGAGAGAGGGGAGCCCGCGGGGGGTGGCGCGCACCCCCCTCCTAGGGAGTCCGAATAGGACAAGGAGGAGGGGCGCCCCCTCCCTTTCCCTCTCCCTCTCCTTCCTATTCCCTCGTGTGGAGAAAGGAAAAGGGGGGGCGAATCCTACTTGGACTAGGAATCCAAGTAGGACTCCCCCATGGCGCACCCCTCCTAGCCGCCGGCCTCCTCCTCCCCCCCCCCTTATATATGGGGACAGGGGGACCCCAAAGGCACACCAAGATTTCTCTTAGCCGTGTGCGGTGCCCCCTCCATAGTTTACTCCTCCGGTCATAGTGCCGTAGTGCTTAGGCGAAGCCCTACGCGTATCACATCACCATCACCGTCACCACGCCGTCGTGCTGACGGAACTCTCCTTCGACCCTCTACTAGATCAAGAGTTCGAGGGATGTCATTGAGCTAAACGTGTGCTGAACACGGAGGTGCCATAAGTTCGGTACTTGTATTAGTTGGATCGTGAAGACGTTCGACTACATCAACCGTGTTAATCTAACGCTTCCGCTACGTGGACACACTCTCCCTTCTCGTTGCTATGCATCTCCTAGATAGATCTTGCGTGATCGTAGGAAATTTTTTGAAATTGCATGCTACATTCCCCAACAAATACTCCATGGTATGCTGATTATGCTAACTATATTGTTGCTAAATTTATACCACCTAGTTTCACATACCAGCAAAAGAAAAAGTTTTTCTATGATTTACGACATTACTTTTGGGATGTCCCACACCTTTATAAAGAAGGAGTAGATGGTGTTATTAGACGTTGTGTACATGAGCATGAACAGGAATAGATCATATGCAAGTGCCACTCCGAATCTTACGGAGGACACCACGCTAGAGATAGAACTACACATAAGGTATTGCAATCCGGTTTCTATTGGCCTACTCTCTTCAAGTATGCTCGTAAGTTTGTCTTGTCTTGTGATAAATGTCAAAGAATTGGTAATATTAGTAGACGTCATGAAATGCCTATGAACTATTCATTGTTATTGAACCATTTGATGTTTGGGGCTTTAATTATATGGGACATTTTCCTTCCTCTAATGGATATACACATATTTTAGTTGTTGTTTATTACGTTACTAAGTGGGTAGAAGCTATTCCAACTAGTAGTGCCGATCATAACACTTCTATTAAGATGCTTAAAGAAGTTATTTTTCCGAGGTTTGGAGTCCCTAGATATTTAATGACTGATGGTGGTTCACATTTTATTCATGGTGCTTTCCGTAAAATGCTTGCTAAATATGATGTTAATCATAGAATTGCATCTCCGTATCATCCTCAGTCTAGTGGTCAAGTAGAATTAAGCAATAGAGAGATTAAATTAATTTTGCAAAAGACCATTAATAGATCTAGAAAGAATTGGTTTAAGAAACTTGATGATGTTTTATGGGCTTATAGAACTGCTTATAAGAATCCTATGGGTATGTCTCTATATAAAATGGTTTATGGAAAAGCATGTCACTTACCTCTTGAACTAGAACATAAGGCATATTGGGCTATTAAAGAGCTCAATTATGATTTCAAACTTGCCTGTGAGAAGAGGTTATTTGACATCAGCTCTCTTGATGAATGGAGAACCCAAGCCTATGAGAATGCCAAGTTGTTTAAAGAAAAAGTTAAAAGATGGGATGACAGAAGGGTACAAAAGCGTGAGTTTAATGTAGGTGATCATGTTTTGTGATACGTCTCCAACGTATCTACTTTTCCTAATGCTTTTCCTCTTGTTTTGGACTCTATTTTGCATGATTTGAATGAAACTAACCCCGGACTGGCGCTGTTTTCAGCAGAAATACCATGGTGTTGTTTTTGTGCAGAAATAAAAGTTCTTGGAATGGAACAAAACTTTGCGAGGAATTTTTATATAATATATAAGAATTTCTGGAGCCAAGACCTACCGGAGAGGGGGCCCTGGGTGGGCACAACCCACCAGGGCGCGCTCCCCTCTCCTGGCGCGCCCAGGTGGGTTGTCCCCACCTGGTGGACCCGCTGACCCTGAAACCAATGATATAAATTCCTATTTTCGAAGAAAAAATAGGGAGAAAGAATTATTGTGATCCACGAGGCGGAGCCGCCGCCAAGCCCTGTTCTTCCTCGGGAGGGCAGATCTGGAGTCCGTTTGGGGCTCCGGAGAGGGGGGGTCTTCGTTCTTCGTCATCACCAACCCTTCTCCATTGACAATTCCATGATGCTCCCCACCGAGAGTGAGTAATTCCTTCGTAGGCTCGCTGGTCGGTGAGGAGTTGGATGAGATTCATCATGTAATCGAGTTGGTTTTGTTAGGGCTTGATCCCTAGTATCCACTATGTTCTTAGATTGGTGTTGCTATGACTTTGCCATGCTTAATGCTTGACACTTTGGGCCCGGGTGCCATGATTTCAGACCTAAACTGTTTATGTTATCATCATTATATCCGTGTTCTAGATCTGATCTTGCAAGTTATAGTCACCTACTACGTGTGACCTGTAACAGCCCCAAAATTGGGTTATCAATTTTTGTGTTGTTATTCCTTCTTGGCACTCATTTTCAAAATCTTTCTCCTGGGTCTGTTGGATGACTCCGATGATTCTTGTCATTTTCAACCTTTCAAAACCTTGCTCATGTCTTTTTCAGTGGGCAAGACCTCATTTGCATCATCTCAAACCCCCTCAAAACCCAAATTCCAATTTTTGGAGATTAGATATGCCCTTTGTGCTTACAAAGGGGGCCTCCTTTTCCTTGATCTATTGATCTTCCCAATTGTTCCCAGAGATCATCCTATATTTCTGAACCTTGGATATGCAAAAATATTGTCAAGTCCCATGCAATATTTTTGAATTGTGATTTATTCATTTTCTTGCCTTTCTGAGGAATAAAATCCAAATGCATAGCTAGCTATCTCCTAAATTCATGAGAATTGGTGGAATTGATACTTATGCCTAATCCAAGCTCTGGCAAAATATATTGGCCATAATTAAATAAGGAAAATTGTCTTTTCCTATTTAATGCCAATATTGCATTCCTGCCATGTTCCAAAGGAACTACTATTTTTATAGCAGGGAAAATTCCCACATAAATTGTGGAGCTTGTCCTTGCTATATATTAACTAGTTCCATCCTCATCTCATGTTCCTCAGTTCAAAATTTTGGCACATGATCCAATGCCAGTTTCTGCCTTCTCTGAAATTTTGCAAAAGAAGTGCTTTATTCCTAATTCCAATGGAGCTGCAATTTGGTAGGGTGATTAACCTTGATAAATAACCCATGTATGCCAAATATGAGCTCAATCCATTCATCCTATCTCCCTGTGCTATTTTTCAAAGTTTCTGACCAGAATGCAACTTTGTGAAGGAAGTACCTTCATAGAGTTTCCAAATGGGATGAAACTTTTACATCCTCTCAAGTATCTCAAATCATCATCCTCCAGCCAAATTCAGTTCATTTCATTGAACTATGTGAGCACAGGAGCAATTCTTGGTTTCTGTCCAATTTCTTAGGTTGTGAAGCAAGTGCATTTTATCTTGCTCCATTATGGATGAAAATATTCCCAGGCCTTCTCATATCCATATAACCTATCTCCACAATATTTTGGCTCATTTCATCTAGCCAATTGCCCTGAGGATTTTTCTGAAGTTTTTGGACATAAATGATAGTTGTGAAGGAACTACCATTTTGGCAAGTCCATTTGGTATGAAACGTTTACAGCATCATTATATACCCAAATCATCAGGCTTTGCCAAGTCTTAGCCAAATTCCTCACTTCTAGTGAGGAATCCTTCTTGATTCAATTTCTGGGTCAGATTTGGCAGTTGTACAGCAACCATGCTAAATACTTGACCAAATGACCTCAAAATTACCAGTACCATAGTCCTTTCTACCCTAAGCCTACCAGACATCCATTTTACCTTTTTACCCTCTCTGGTTTAATCTCTAGAGCGTGGTAAAATTTGTAGCGGCAAACTTGTGGAGCTTGGTTTACTCAGCTCAATTTGTCTCTGCCCGTTTCTTTACCGTAGTAACACTCTAGTTACGAAGGACTACGCGATAGACATGAGCTAGCCTCGGTAAAAACTCCAGAGCGTGACTTGTCCGTGGTGACCACGAGGGCAGCCAGCCAAAACGGTGGTCTAGCCACTGTTCGAGTCGGCATCGCTGCTCCGACCGTCTCTGACCTCGCCATTAATGCCCAACAGTTCCCCCTCGCTGTCCTCTTCCCTCTGGACCTCTGGCCCCCTTCGTTTTCTTCTCCGGCGAGCCGTGCCAATGACCGGAACAGTGCACTCCTGTGCATCGTCGCCTTCCTCCCCGGTGTCCTCTTCCTCCGTTCGTCTCCGAGCGCTGCTCGTCTCCGTGACTCTCTGGCGCTCATCCGCTTCCCTCCTCGTCGCCTTCCCGTGCCTCCCCGTGACTGCGGAGCATGGCAGAGCTGCGGCCTGACGCGCTCGGCGGTGCCCGGCTCGGGTGCCCCTGCCCCGGCTATAAATAGCATGTCCGCGCCTCGTCCGAGCTCATCAGTAGCTCCCCCGCCCTCTTCTACGCCTCCCCAAGTGCTCATTCTTCCCGGAGCCCCTCTCTGGCCCCCTCCCCATAGCCATGGCCGCCGCCCCGGCCTTCTCTGATTCCGGTGACCAGAGCCTCCCCTCGCCGTTCCTCCACCACCACTGCATCCCCCATGCTCCGGCGGGTCTCCCCATGGCCTTGGCCTCTCCTCTCCTCCATCATAGCCCCCACTTCACCGACGACCGAAACCCCCTCTCCGCCGCTGGCCCTGCTGCTCTCTGTCCGGCGCTTGTCGACGGCAGTGGCTACCACCTCTGGATGCGCCTCCCTCCCTTGGTCATCTGGGTAGGTCGCACGGCCCCCGCCGTGGCCGGACTCGCCGGCAGTCGTCGTCGGGTGTCCTCCTCCCTCGGCCAGGTGTGAGCCTAGGCGTGAGGTTGAAGACACCAGGGCCAGACGGGCCCCTCCTCGCACGGCCCCACTTGTCGGCAACCGAAGGGCCTGGCCCAGCGCCACGTCGGATAAGTGGCGGCGCCCTTCGGCGAAGCCGTTTCCCCGCACCGAAAACGCACTTCGCCATGCTTCAGAGAGAAATGCGTTTTCGTTTTCTGAAAACGTACTTTCTGTCGCCTGCGGTCAGTAATGCGCTTTCCCTTCTCTGAAAACGTATTTTCCATAGTGCGCTTTCTGTTTTAACCGATAAGGGCCTGTCTGTGAATATTGATTTTACATATTAGTCCCTGTCATTCAAACGGTCGTATCTTTGCAACCACAACTCCGATTGAGGTGATTCCAATGCTCACATTCTCAGTTCGTCGAGCTCTTTCCATTGGTATCATTTTCATAATGTTTTCACATAATGAAAATGACCATTTTTCCCTTACCCGTAAACAGCCCCCTCCGAGAGAGAACTGTTTCTGGCAAATCTTTCCGCGATAATTTCGCACTTCTTCCCAGAGTATTTGTCGACCCCCAGGCAAGCCAACCCCTTATCATGAGCCCCAAACTTGCATGTTGACTTTGCTTGCACCTTGTGTGTGTAGTTGCAGTTGTTTCATATCGTTTTCGTATGCAGTTATTCCACTATGCCTGTCATGCATGCTTGTGTTTTCACGATATCGTTTGCCATGCTAATTAGAATGTTGTTATTGATAATGCCATGTCACTACTCTACTTTATTCGCATGTCATTGTTATAAAATGTTATGAGGATTGTAATGCACTGTTGATATGCTATTACTTGGTATTGTCATGTTCTTTATGCTATAGTTGTGCACTTGAGAAGTTCAATATTTTGTTCATGCATTTGTATGCTCCATACTACATTCGTGTTCATGATGATGGAGAAGGAAGTAAAATGACTTAATAATAGCAAACCTCCTCCGTCATCGATGGGATCGAGTCATAGTGCCACCAAATAGAACTTTTTCAGTGCAGCCACATTTGCCTTTGTGGGAAGGCCTTGATGCGATCTATTGTCGTGCCTCTCGTTGGTGCCTCCAACTAGGGAAGGTTATGGGCGTGCTTACCCTGATCAGGTAGGTGGACATAACCTTGTGTGCCCGTTGTTGAGATTTTTGGTACCGGTCCCCGTGAGGGAGGTTTTGGCCACGACGGTGGTCGGTGTGTCTTTGGTAGACACTGGGCCACCCAAGACTAGCCCAGTTGGGAAGTGGGTCGGAGTGGCCGGGAGAGTGTCATGGTAGTAGGTCGGTTTCATCGGAATGCCGTTGGTCCACCCGAATGGGAATGCGAGGCCATGAGTTCCGTGGTGTGGGTATCGTGTGCTACCTCTGTAGAGTGTATATAAAGTCTATCGATAGCAACACCGTTCGTAGTAGGTCACACTATCAGGTCTTGGTCGAAATGGAGGATAAACCTGAAATAATTAAGTTGGTAAATAAATATGTGATAACAAGAATATGGTGACTTGGACTATGAGATAGTCGTGAGAAGTCACGGTGATGTTTTGGTATGATCACAAGATGAGGTCTCGGTGAGTGATGGAGACCAAGTGTTGGTCATGGTAGTGATCGCCGGAAGGATCACGTTTGAGACCAAGTGTTCGTCATGGTTGTGATCGCCGAAAAGATCATGGTTGGACTGGTTGTGATCGTCGTAAGGATCACGAGTTACTCTGGTCCAGACCACGATGGTGGTTTGGTTGTGATCGCTGGAAAGATCACCGTTTGGTTGCGAGGCTACCGGTTGGTAAGAGAGTCTGAGGGACTCAGTGCACAAATTTGGTTGCATTGCATGAGTAATATGTTGCATTTAAAGAACCATGTCAGAACAGAAGATGATTGCATAAGGTTAAACATGCTATGTCTGCATTGAATATGATCGGCAGTTTATTTTCAGCATAATTTCATGATGCCATGCCATGCTTGAATTAATTACACCAGGATTGGATGATAGGTTATGTTTTTCTATTACCTTGTTAGAAGCATGTCAATGCCATGTTAGCAGATGCTATGATGTTGTTCATGCTTAGTTGATATTTTTATCATGCCACGTTCAGTTATTGATATGAGCTAAGTTGTTGCATGCGCTTAGTTCTTGCCTTGTCTTCTGCTTGTTTGGATGCTATGTAATTGGTTGTCTTGCAAGTACATTCAATGTACTGACCTCGCATGTCATGCCAGTTTTGTAGGTCATACCCGAGTTGTTCGATTGATCCGTCATGCTAGGCCGTAACCTTGCCAGTCCTGTGAGTTGTGGAGCCCAGCCAGAGTTGTTATGCTGTCAAACCAAGACTTTCGCCGCCATTTTAATAGACTTCCGATGCCATTTAAATAGCTGTAGGGCTATGCCAGATGATTGTATTCATCAATGATGTAAGCTTATGCCCATGTATTTGATGAATATTATTGTACCTGGAATGCTGTATTATGGACCTGTCATGCGTCAGGTGTTATCTTGGGCTGACGTGCGAAGGCCCCCTGCTCCAGGCGGATCGGGGTGCCACATGACCAGCACCAAATCCTCAAAAATATCTTTGTTCAGAGTTTTACTTTCCTGCCTAGGAATAATCCTCCTGAAGTGAGCTTCGATTTATATGTTGAAAACCATCAGATACCACTTACTTAATTTTGTGATATATGCTTGATTCCTTCTGATGGGAGCTTAGCCGAGCCTAGGCTGACTAGGGTTGAGGCATTTTATCGCACTTTGACAGTGGGAGATGAGAGAGGGGTGTCAGCCACTACGTCTGCTAGCATACACTTTCCTGCCGTACATTATTTTGCCTTATTTGTTGCTAAGTGCTTGCTTGCTAGAAAGAAAGTAGGTGCGCTCAGTGCACCAGACTTTGTTGTTTTACGCTGAGCACTAGAGGGCGACAACACCCATAGCTTGGGAGCTATTGTGGCTCGTCGCCTCCATCTTAATAAATCACAGGGTGAAATACATGGTGGTATTTTTGCTACTCGTTTGGCGGCTCACTTTGAGGTTGAGATACGCCCTCATGATTACCCTTTGACCAAGGTCTACCTAGACAGGGCAGCCATGGAGCACCATCATTTTCTTGCACGATATTATCCTGACATTCCTATTCCTTATAACCTGGTTTTAGCGTTAAAACTCGTGATATTATTCCACTGCCTGCAGCTGCTTTGTTTGATTCTGCTGCCAGGGCGGATATAGGATCATGCCCGCGGACATTATCGCCTACCGGAACGCTCAGGCTGCTGCGGAAGCGACACAGGAGGAGCCTCTGCAGTGGGATGAGTGGATTCGCTCCTCAGCACCCCTACTACCCTCCAAGCTACTGATCGACTACCAAGTTAGGCAAAAAGCCTAAGCTTGGGGGAGTACGTGTTTCCACCGACTTTACATTCATGTTCACTTATTACATTTGTTGGTGTCCACACTTTTTCATTGTATCATCCATGCTTAGAATTAGTTTCTTGATTTCTTCTTGTGTGTTTGTTAAACTTTAGAAAAACCAAAAAAATAGTTGTAGTTAATTTACTTTCTATGCATGCTTAGCTATAGTATTAAATAGAAAACACAAAAAGATTTCCTTGTTCTTCTTTTGCTTGTTGGGAGCTTTCCCGTGTAAATAGTTTTTATCGTTTTCGTTTTTTCCTTATTTGCTTGTTCAAGAAAACCAAAAACTCCAAAAATATTTTAGTGTGTTTCTCTGAATTTCTTTTCTTTCTATTTGAGTTGTACCGAGGAGAAGACCATGATGAAAATTTTGAGTGGCTCTCAATTGAATAATTGTTGAACTAATAAAGAGCACATTTTACCTTGTCTTCTCCTGTTAAATAAAATGTTTTGCAGATTCCAGCTTAGTCCATGGCACTCTTGCACTATTATTATTTTCATATCATTCGGTCGTGCAAGTGAAAGGCAATAATGATGACATTCGATGAACTGGCCATGGCAGAGAGAAACTGGTATGAACTCAACTTGTTCTGTCTATGTAAATATGTTTAACCTAGCATCCATGATTCAGCCCATTATGATTAAACATGTTTGCAATGACAATTAGAGATTATAGTTTCTCATGCCATGCATAAGTAGCTGGGAGTTGATAATGATTTATCTTGGATATCAACATAGCGTTAAAATGATTGTGATGTAGTATGATGATATGGTATCCTCCTCTGAATTTTCAAGTGGCTTGACTTGGTACATGTTCATGCATGTAGTTGAATCAAAACCAACATAGCCTTTATAATGTTCATGTTCATGGTGATCATATCCTACTCATGCTAGTGTCCAATGTTACTTATGCATAATGCATGGTCATGATCGTTGTTGCTCTCTAGCTGGCCGCTTCTCAATCTAATTGCTAACCTTCGCCTATACTAAGTGGGGATTCTGCTTGTACATCAAAAACCTTGAACCCAAAGTTATTCCAGATGAGTCCACCATGCCTACCTATATGCGGTATTACCCTGCCGCCCTAAGTAAATTTGCATGTGCCACCTCTAAAAACTTCTAAAAAATTATCCGTTTTGTGTGCCTGGATCGTTCATGGAACGACAGGAGGTGGTCGGTATCTTCCATGCTAAGCAGGTTATTCTCAGGTCGGGTGTTTATTCACTCGCCATCGCACGAGAAAAGGGCGGTAATAGGGATGCCCAGTCCCAAACTGCAAAATATAAAAAGAGTTAATCGCTCAAATAATCAAACAAAAACTCCCAATGGAGTCATAACCTTTACTTTTATCGCCTGGGAACCGCCACTAGCCTGTTTAGCATGGGAGATATTGATAACTGATGGTAGTGAAGTGAATAAGAAGGGTGCATGTCTCAAAATATCATTTATCTCTGTTTTGAAAATTGAGCTCTGGCACCTCTGCAAATCACTCCTTTCCTCTGCGAAGGGACTTTCTATTTACTTTTATGTTGTGTCACCACCTTCTAAAACAAGCGCCAGAAACTGAGTAGAGCATAGTGTTGGGGAATGTGGTAATTTCAAAAAAATTCCTACGCGCACGCAAGATCTATCATGGTGATGCATAGCAACGAGAAGGGAAGAGTGTTGTCCACGTACCCTCATAGACCATAAGCGGAAGCGTTATGACAATGCGGTTGATGTAGTCATACGTCTTCATGGTCCGACCGATCCTAGTACCGAAAGTACGACACCTTCGCGATCTGCACACGTTCGGCTCGGTGATGTCCCACGAACTCTCGATCTAGCTGAGCGTCAAGGGAGAGCTTCGTCAGCACGACGGCATGATGACGGTGATGATGAAGCTACCGGCGCAGGGCTTTGCCTAAGCACTACGACGATATGAGCGAGGTGGATTATGGTGGAGGGGGCACCGCACACGGCTAAAAGCAATCAACTTGCATGTTCTAGGGTGCCCCCTGCCCCCGTATATAAAGGAGCAAGAGGGAGGCCGACCGGCCCTAGTGGCGCGCCAAGGGAGGAGGAATCCTCCTCCTAGTAGGAGTAGGATTCCTCCTTTCCTAGTCCTACTGGGAGGAGAAGGGGAAATAAGGAAAGGAGAGGAAGAGGAGAAGGAAAGGGGGGCGCGACCCCTCCCTAGTCCAATTCGGACTCCCTATAGGGAGGGGGCGCGGCTGCCTCTTATGGGCTGCCTCCCCTCTTCCCTATGGCCCATGTAGGCCCAATCTTTCCCCGGGGGGAGGGGGTTCTGGTAACCCTCCAGCACTCCGGTTTTGTCTGAAATCACCCGAAACACTTCCGGTGTCCGAAAGTCATCCAATATATCAATCTTTATGTCTCGACCATTTTGAGACTCCTCGTCATTTCCTGATCATATCCGGGACTCCAAACTACCTCTGGTACATCAAAACACATAAACTCATAATACCGATCGTCACCGAACGTTAAGCGTGCGGACCCTATGGGTTCGAGAACTATGTAGACATGACCGAGACACATCTCTGGTCAATAACCAATAGCAGAACCTGGATGTTCATATTGGCTCCCACATATTCTACAAAGATCTTTATCGGTCAAACCGCATAACAACATACATTGTTCCCTTTGTCATCGGTATGTTACTTGCCCGAGATTCGATCGTCGGTATCTCAATACCTAGTTCAATCTTGTTACCGGCAAGTCTCTTTACTCGTTTCGTAATGCATCATCCCGTAACTAACTCATTAGTCACATTGCTTGCAAGGCTTATAGTGATGTGCATTATCGAGAGGGCCCAGAGATACCTCTCCGATACTCGGAGTGACAAATCCTAATCTCGATCTATGCCAACTCAACAAACACCATCGGAGACACCTGTAGAGCATCTTTATAGTCACCCAGTTACGTTGTGACGTTTGATAGCACACTAAGTGTTCCTCCGGTATTCAACAGTTGCATGATCTCATAGTCATAGAAAGATGCATAAGTTATGGAGAAAGCAATAGGAACAAACTAAATGATCATCGTGCTAAGCTAACGGATGGGTCAAGTCAATCACATCATTCTCTAATGATGTGATCCCGTTAATCAAATGACAACTCATGTCTATGGATAGGAAACATAACCATCATTGATTCAACGAGCTAGTCAAGTAGAGGCATAATAGTGACACTCTGTTTGTCTATGTATTCACACATGTACGAAGTTTCCGGTTAATACAATTCTAGCATGATTAATAAACGTTTATCATAATATAAGGAAATATAAATAACAACTTTATTATTACCTCTAGGGCATATTTCCTTCAGTCTCCCACTTGCACTAGAGTCAATAATCAAGATTACAATGTAATGATTCTAACACCCATGGAGTCTTGGTGTTGATCATGTTTTGCTCGTGAGATAGGCTTAGTCAATGGGTCTGCAACATTCAAATCCGTATGTATCTTGCAAATATCTATCTCTCCCACCTTGACTTGATCGCGGATGGAATTGAAGCGTATCTTGATGTGCTTAGTTCTCTTGTGAAATCTGGATTCCTTTGCCAAGGCAATTGCACCAGCATTGTCACAAAAGATTTTCATTGGACCCGATGCACTAGGTATTAGACCTAGATCGGATATGAACTCCTTCATACAGACTCCTTCATTTGCTGCTTCCGAAGCAGCTATGTACTCTGCTTCACACGTAGATCCCGCCACGATGCTCTGCTTGGAACTGCACCAAATGACAGCTCCACCATTTAATAAAAATACATATCAGGTTTGTGAGTTAGAATCATCGGGATCAGTGTCAAAGCTTGCATCGACATAACCATTTACGACGAGCTCTTTATCACCTCCATAAACGAGAAACATATCCTTAGTCCTTTTCAGGTATTTCAGGATGTTCTTGACCGTTGTCCAGTGATCCACTCCTAGATTACTTTGGTACCTCCCTGCTAAACTAATAGCAAGGCACACATCAGGTCTGGTACACAGCATTGCATACATGATAGAACCTATGGCTGAAGCATAGGGAATGACTTTCATTTTCTCTCTATCTTCTGCAGTGGTCGGGCATTGAGTCTGACTCAACTTCACACCTTGTAACTGCTACCTCTTGAGCACTGCGTTGGTTTTCCCTTGAAGAGGAAAGGGTGATGCAGCAAAGTAGCGTAAGTATTTCCCTCAGTTTTTGAGAACCAAGGTATCAATCCAGTAGGAGACTACACGCAAGTCCCTCGTACCTACACAAACAAATAAAAACCTCGCAACCAACGCGATAAAGGGGTTATCAATCCCTTCACAGTCACTTACGAGAGTGAGATTTGATAGAGATAATAATGATAAGATAAATATTTTTGGTATTTTTATGATATAGATTGAAAGTAAAGATTGCAAAATAAACGGTGCCAGAAATAACTTGTTGACAGGAGATTAATATGATGGAGAATAGACTCGGGGGCCATAGGTTTCACTAGTGGCTTGTTTCAAGATAGCATAAGTATTACGGTGGGTGAACAAATTACTGTCGAGCAATTGACAGAAAAGCGAATAATTATGAGAATATCTAGGCATGATCATGTATATAGGCATCACATCCGTGACAAGTAGACCGACTCCTGCATGCATCTACTACTATTACTCCACACATCGACCGCTATCCAGCATGCATCTAGAGTATTAAGTTCATAAGAACAGAGTAACACATTAGGTAAGATGACATGATCTAGAGGGATAAACTCAAGCAATATGATATAAACCCCATCTTTTTATCCTCGATGGCAACAATACAATACGTGTCATTTCCCTTTCTGTCACTGGGATCGAGCACCGCAATATTGAACCCAAAGCTAAGCACTTCTCCCATTGCAAGAAAGATCAATCTAGTGGGCCAAACTAAACTAATAATTCGAAGAGACTTGCAAAGATAACCAATCATACATAAAAGATTTCAGAGAAGAATCAAATATTGTTCATAGATAGACTTGATCATAAACCCACAATTCATCGGATCTTGACAAACACACCGCAAAAAGAGTTACATCGATTAGATCTCCAAGAAGATCGAGGAGAACTTTGTATTGAGATCCAACGAGAGAGAGAGAGAGAGAGAGAGAGAGAGAAGAAGCCATCTAGATAATAGCTATGGACCCGAAGGTCTGAAGTAAACTACTCACACATCATCGGAGGGGCCATGGAGTTGATGTAGAGGCCCTCCATGATCGATGCCCCCTCCGGCGGAGCTCCGAAAAATGCCCCAAGATGGGATCTCTTGGGTACAGAAGGTTGCGGTGGTGGAAATAGGGTTTATGGTGCTCCTGGATGTTTTCGGGGTATATGAACATATATAGGAGGAAGAAGTAGGTCGGTGGAGCCACGAGGGGCCCACGAGGGGGGAGGGCGCGCCCAGGGGGCAGGCGCGCCTCCCTGCCTCGTGGCCTCCTCGGTTGTTTCTTGACGTCCACTCCAAGTCCTCTGGATCACGTTTGTTCCACAAATCACGCTCCCGAAGGTTTCATTCCGTTTGGACTCGTTTGATATTCCTTTTCTGCGAAACACTGAAATAGGCAAAAAAACAGCAATTTGCACTGGGCCTTGGGTTAATAGGTTAGTCCCAAAAATAATATAAAAGTGTAAAATTAAGCCCATTAAACATCCAAAACAGAATATATAATAGCATGGAACAATAAAAAATTATAGATAAGTTGGAGACGTATCAAGCGTCCCCAAGCTTAATTCCTACTCATCCTCGAGTATGTAAATGATAAAAACAGTATTTTTGATGTGGAATGCTACCTAGCATAATTCTCAATGTAATTCTCTCTATTGTGGCATGAATATTCAAATCCGAAAGATTCAAGACAAAAATCTAATATTGACATAAAAATAATAATACTTCAAGCATACTAACTAAGCAATTATGTCTTCTCAAAATAACATGGCAAAAGAATGTTCATCCCTACAAAATCATATAGTTTGGTCATGCTCCATTTTCGTCACACAAGAATGCTCTCGCCATGCACAACCCCGATGACAAGCCAAGCAATTGTTTCACACTTTAGTAATCTCAAACTTTTTTCAACTTTCACGCAATACATGAGCGTGAGCCATGGATATAGCACTATGGGTGGAATAGAATATGATGATGGGGGTTATGTGGAGAAGACAAAAAAGAAGAAAGTCTCACATCGACGCGGCTAATCAATGGGCTAGGGAGATGCCCATCAATTGATGTCAATGCAAGGAGTAGGGATTGCCATGCAACGGATGCACTAGAGCTATAAATGTAAGAAAGCTCAACAAAAGAAACTAAGTGGGTGTGCATCCAACTTGCTTGCTCACGAAGACCTAGGGCATTTGAGGAAGCCCATTGTTGGAATATACAAGTGAAGTTCTATAATGAAAAATTCCCACTAGTATATGAAAGTGACAAAACAAGAGACTCTCTATCATAAAGATCATGGTGCTACTTTAAAGCACAAGTGTGGAAAAAAGGATAGTAGCATTGCCCCTTTTTATTTATTTTTCTCTTTTTTCACCTTTTTGGGGACTTCTTTTTTTATTTGGGACAATGCTCTATTAATGATGATCATCACACTTCTATTTATTTACAAATCAATGATTACAACTCGATACTAGAACAAAGTATGACTCTATATGAATGCCTCCGGCGGTGTACCGGGAAGGGCAATGAATCAAGAGTGACATGTATGAAAAATTATGAACGGTGGCTTTGCCACAAATATGATGTCAACTACATGATCATGCAAGGCAATATGACAATGATGATGTATGTCATGATAAATGGAACGGTGGAAAGTTGCATGGCGATATATCTCGGAATGGCTATGGAAATGCCATAATAGGTAGGTATGGTGGCTGTTTTGAGGAAGATATAAGGAGGTTTATGTGTGACAGAGCGTATCATATCACGGGGTTTGGATGCACCGGCGAAGTTTGCACCAACTCTCAAGGTGAGAAAGGGGCAATGCATGGTACCGAAGAGGCTAGCAATGATGGAAGGGTGAGAATGCGTATAATCCATGGACTCAACATTAGTCATAAAGAACTCACATACTTATTGCAAAAATCTACAAGTCGTCAAAAACCAGGCATTATGTGCATGCTCCTAGGGGGATAGATTGGTAGGAAAAGACCATCGCTCGTCTCCGACCGCCACTCATAAGGAAGACAATCAAATAACACCTCATGTTTCAAATTTGTTACACAACGGTCACCATACGTGCATGCTACGGGACTTGCAAACTTCAACACAAGTATTTCTCAAATTCACAACTACTCAACTAGCACACTCTAATATTACCACCTTTATATCTCAAAACAACTATCAAGTATCAAACTTCTCCTAGTACTCAATGCACTTTTTATGAAAGTTTTTATTATACCGATCTTGGATGCCTATCATATTAGGACTAAATTCATAACCAAAGCAAATTACCATGCTATTCTAAAGGAATCTCAAAATAATATAAGTGAAGCATGAGAGATCAATAATTTCTATAAAATAAAACAACCACCGTGCTCTAAAAGATATAAGCGAAGCACTAGAGCAAAATTATCTAGCTCAAAAGATATAAGTGAAGCACATAGAGTATTCTAATAAATTCTGATTCATGTGTGTCTCTCCCAAAAGGTGTGTACAACAAGGATGATTGTGGTAAACTAAAAATCAAAGACTCAAATCATACAAGACACTCCAAGAAAAACACATATCATGTGGTGAATAAAAATATAGCCTCAAGTAAAGTTACCAATAGAAGAAGATGAAAGAGGGGATGCCTTCCGGGGCATCCCCAAGCTTAGGCTTTTGGTTTTCCTTGAATTTTACCTTGGGGTGCCTTGGTCATCCCCAAGCTTAGGCTCTTGCCACTCCTTGTTCCTTAATCCATCAAATCTTTACCGAAAACTTGAAAACTTCACAACACAAAACTTAAACAGAAAATCTCATGAGCTCCGTTAGTAAAAGAAAACAAACCACCACTTATGGTACTGTAATGAACTCATTCTTTATTTATATTGGTGTTAAACATACTGTATTCCAACTTCTCTATGGTTCATTCACTCAAATACTAGCCATAGATTCATCAAAATAAGCAAACAACACACGAAAACAGAATCTGTCAAAAACAGAACAGTCTGTAGTAATCTATAGGTTTTGAATACTTATGTAACCCCAAAAATTCTAAAATAAATTTCTGTGCATGAGGAATTTATCTATTAATCATCTGAAAAAGAATCAACTTAATCTCACTCTCTAGTAGAAAATGGCAGCAAATCTCGTGAGCGCTAAAGTCTCTGGTTTTTACAGCAAGATCGCAAAGACCTTCCCCAAGTCTTACCAAAGGTTCTACTTGGCACAAACACTAATTAAAAGCATAAAACCACATCTAAACAGAGGCTACATGAATTATTTATTACTAAACAGAATCAAAAAGCAAGGAACAAAAATAAAATTGGGTTGCCTCCCAACAAGCGCTATCGTTTAACGCCCCTAGCTAGGCATAAAAGCAAGAATAGATCTAGGTATTATCATCTTTGGTATGCAATCCATAAGTGGGTCTCATAATAGATTCATAAGGTAATTTAATTTTCTTTCTAGGAAAGTGTTCCATGCCCTTCCTTAACGGAAATTGGAATCTAATATTCCCCTCCTTCGTATCAATAATTGCACCAATCGTTCTAAGGAAAGGTCTACCAAGAATAATAGGACATGTAGGATTGCAATCAATATCAAGAACAATGCAATCCACGGGCACATAATTACTATTTGAAACAATAAAAACATCATTAATTCTTCCCATAGGTTTCTTAATATTGGAATCCGCAAGATGCAAGTTTAAAGAACAATCATCAAATTCACGGAAACCTAGCAAATCACACAAGGTTTTAGGAATCGTGGAAACACTAGCACCCAAATCACACAACACATAGCATTCATGATCTTTAATTTTAATTTTAATAGTAGGTTCCAACTCATCATAAAGTTTTCTAGGGATAGAAACTTCCAATTCAAGCTTTTCTTCATAAGATTGCATTAAAGCATCAACGATATGTTTAGTAAAAGCTTTATTTTGATATAAGCATGCGGAGAATTTAGCACGGATTGCAACAAGGAAATATAGTCTATTAAAGAACAATTATCATAATTAAATTCCTTGAAATCCAAGATAGTGGGTTCATTGCTATGTAAAGTTTTGACCTCTCCCATCCCACTTTTATCAATTTTTGCATCAAGATCTAAAAACTCTGAATCATTGGGACGCCTTCTAACTAAAGTTGACTCATCTCCAGTCCCATCATTATCAAGATTCATATTGCAAAACAAAGATTTAATGGGAGACACATCAATAACTTTTAGATCTTCGTCATTATTATCATGGAAACTAGAAGAACATGCTTTCACAAAGCAATCTTTTTTAGCACGCATCATAGCAGTTCTTTCTTTGCACTCATCAATGGAAATTCTCATAGCTTTGAGAGACTCATTGATATCATGCTTAGGTGGAATAGACCTAAGTTTCAAAGAATCAACATCAAGAGAAATTATATCCATGTTCCTAGCCAACTCATCAATCTTAGACAATTTTTCTTCAATCAAAGCATTGAAACTCTTTTGCGAACTAATAAATTATTTAATATTAGATTCAAAATTAGAGGGCATCTTATTATAATTTCCATAAGAACTGTTGTAGGAATTACCATAATTATTAGAGGAATTACTAGGAAACGGCCTAGGATTAAAATTACCTCTATATGCGTTATTACCAAAATTGTTCCTGCCAACGAAATTCACATCCATAGATTCATTATTATTCTCAATCAAAGTAGACAAAGGCATATCATTAGGATCATAAGAAACACTCTTATTAGCAAAAAATTTCATAAGTTCATCCATCTTTCCACTCAAAACATTAATTTCTTCTATTGCATGAACCTTTTTACTAGTAGATCTTTCAGTGTGCCATTGAGAATAATTAACCATAATATTATCTAGGAGTTTAGTAGCTTATCCTAAAGTGATTTCCATAAAAGTGCCTCTCGCGGCCGAATCTAAAAGATTTCTAGAAGCAAAATTCAATCCGGCATAAAAAATTTGTATAATCATCCAAAGATTCAAACCATGTGTAGGGCAATTACGTATCATTAATTTCATCCTCTCCCAAGCTTGTGCAACATGTTCATGATAAAGTTGGTTAAAATTCATAATATGATTTCTAAGAGTTATGATCTTAGTGGGAGGAAAATACTTAGAGATAAAAGCATCTTTGCACTTATTCCATGAATCATTTAGGCAAAGACGAAAACCAAGTTTTAGCACGATCTCTAAGAGAAAACGGGAATAGCTTCAATTTAAAAATATCATTATCCACATCTTCCTTCCTTTGCATATCACACAAATCAACAAATTTGTTTAGATGGGTAGCGGCATCTTCACTAGGAAGGCCGGAAAATGGGTCTTTCATGACAAGATTCAGCAAAGCAGTATTAATTTCACAAGATTCAGCACCGGTAAGAGGAGCAATCGGAGTGCTAATAAAATCATTATTGTTGGTATTAGAAAAGTCACACAATTTAGTATTATCTTGAGCCATCTTGACAAACAATCCAACACACAAGCACACAAGAGGCAAGCAAAACGAGACGAACTGGAAAAGAGAAGGGGAACAGAAAAAGAGGGCGAATAAAACAGCAAGGGTGAAGTGGGGGAGAGGACAACGAGAGGCAAATGGCAAATAATGTAATGCGAGGGATAAGAGTTTGTGATGGGTACTTGGTATGTCTTCACTTGTGCGTAGATCTCCCCGGCAACGGCGCCAGAAATCCTTCTTGCTACCTCTTGAGCACTGCGTTGGTTTTCCCTTGAAGAGGAAAGGGTGATGCAGCAAAGTAGCGTAAGTATTTCCCTCAGTTTTTGAGAACCAAGGTATCAATCTAGTAGGAGACTACACACAAGTCCCGCGTACCTACACAAACAAATAAAAACCTCACAACCAACGCGATAAAGGGGTTGTCAATCCCTTCATGGTCACTTACGAGAGTGAGATCTGATAGAGATAATAATGATAAGATAAATATTTTTGGTATTTTTATGATATAGATTGAAAGTAAAGATTGCAAAATAAACGGTGCCAGAAATAACTTGTTGACGGGAGATTAATATGATGGAGAATAGACCCGGGGGCCATAGGTTTCACTAGCGGCTTCTCTCAAGATAGCATAAGTATTATGATGGGTGAACAAATTACTGTCGAGCAATTGATAGAAGAGCGAATAATTATGAGAATATCTAGGCATGATCATGTATATAGGCATCACGTCCGTGACAAGTAGACCGACTCCTGCATCCATCTACTACTATTACTCCACACATCGACCGCTATCCAGCATGCATCTAGAGTATTAAGTTCATAAGAACAGAGTAACGCATTAGGTAAGATGACATGATGTAGAGGGATAAACTCAAGCAATATGATATAAACCCCATCTTTTTATCCTCGATGGCAACAATACAATATGTGTCATTTCCCTTTCTGTCATTGGGATCGAGCACCGCAAGATTGAACCCAAAGCTAAGCACTTCTCCCATTGCAAGAAAGATCAATCTAGTGGGCCAAACTAAACTGATAATTCGAAGAGACTTGCAAAGATAACCAATCATACATAAAATATTTCAGAGAAGAATCAAATATTATTCATATATAGACTTGATCATAAACCCACAATTCATCGGATCCCGACAAACACACCGCAAAAAGAGTTACATCGAATATATCTCCAAGAAGATCGAGGAGAACTTTGTATTGAGATACAAAGAGAGAGAAGAAGCCATCTAGCTAATAGCTATGGACCTGAAGGTCTGAAGTAAACTACTCACACATCATCGGAGGGGCCATGGAGTTGATGTAGAGGCCCTCCGTGATCGATGCCCCCTCCGGCGGAGCTTCGAAAAAGGCCCCAAGATGGGATCTCTTGGGTACAGAAGGTTGCGGCGGTGGAAATAGGGTTTCGTGGTGCTCCTGGATGTTTTTGGGGTATATGAACATATATAGGAGGAAGAAGTAGGTCGGTGGAGCCACGAGGGGGAGAGCGCCCAGGGGGGCAGGCGCCTCCCTACCTCGTGGCCTCCTCGTTTGTTTCTTGACATCCACTCCAAGTCCTCTAGATCACGTTTGTTCCAAAAATCACGCCCCCGAAGGTTTCATTCCATTTGGACTCCGTTTGATATTCCTTTTCTGTGAAACACTGAAATAGGCAAAAAAACAGCAATTTGCACTGGGCCTTGGGTTAATAGGTTAGTTCCAAAATTAATATAAAAGTGTAAAATGAAGCCCATTAAACATCCAAAACAGAATATATAATAGCATGGAACAATAAAAAATTATAGATACATTGGAGACGTATCAGTAACACAGGCAAGAACCCTTTCTTTGCTTGATCCTTTTTGAACTTCTTCAAAACTTTACCAAGGTATGTGCTTTGTGAAAGTCCAATTAAGCGTCTTGATCTATCTCTATAGATCTTGATGCCCAATATATAAGCAGCTTCACCGAGGTCTTTCATTGAAAAATTCTTATTCAAGTATCCTTTTATGTTATTCAGAAATCCAGTATCATTTCTGAGCAACAATATGTCATCTGCATATAATATCAGAAATGCTACAGAGCTCCCACTCACTTTCTTCTAAATACAGGCTTCTCCAAAAGTCTGTATAAAACCATATGCTTTGATCACACTATCAAAGCGTATATTCCAACTCCGAGCTCTTTGGTTTCTTGTTGGTGGACTAGTTTCTTAGGAGTCACTGTACTATCAAGAGGGGGTCCGCTTTGGTTTGGCTAGGGTGGAATCATCACGTACACTTTCGTTTCAAACCCTCTGGGCCTTCCCGCGTCGTTGGAGGTCTTTTACCCTGCAGATTGAGCTGTCTTTAGCCCCAGCAGTAGTACCGCTTGTGGTTGAGAAGGCCCCGATCTACACTTCCACCAAGAGATATTTGATTCCCCCACCTATCCCTAGCGGATCTTGTTACTCTTGGGTGTTTGAGAACCCTAGACGGTTGAGGTCACCACGGAGGCATAGTCCATTGTGGTGAAGCTTCGTGGTATTGTTGGGAGCCTCCGATTAAGTTGTGGAGATTGCCCCAACCTTGTTTGTAAAGGTCCGGTTGCCGCCTCCAAGGGCACCAATAGTGGAATCACGACATCTCGCATTGTGTGAGGGCGTGAGGAGAATACGGTGGCCCTAGTGGCTTCTTGGGGAGCATTGTGCCTCCACACCGCTCTAACAAAGACGTACTTCCCCTCAAAAGGAAGGAACTTTGGTAACACATCCTCGTCTTCACTGGGTCCACTCTTGGTTATCTCTTACCTTTACTTGTGCAAGCTCATTAGTGTTACTTCTCTTGCTTGCGTGTATGTTCGTTGTTGTTGCATCATATAGGTTGCTCACCTAGTTGCATATCTAGACAACCTACTTTGATGCAAAGTTTAATTTGGTAAAGAAAAGCTAAAAATTGTTAGTTGCCTATTCACCCCCCCCCCCTAGTCAACCATATCGATCCTTTCAATTGGTATCAGAGCCTCGTCTCTTTACTAAGGACTTTGTCGTCCGAAGAGTATGGTTGATACCGTAGACGGTGTGGGAACACTCCAGTGTGAATCCGTTCTCGTCTACGGGCGATGGGGGAACCTCGGTCTCTCGTGAGGAGTTCAATGTGGCCTTGGAGACATTGAAAACCTCCATGATGACCGAGGTTGAAAGCATGTTTACTAAATTCATTGAAGGGCTTAAACTATCCACCGCACCGTTGAAAGTGGGTGATCCCACTGACAAGGTGACGGATGCTATCTTCGACAAGGGGGAAGCTAGTAGTGAAAAGGCTCCTTCTTCTAGTGGTAAAAATGGCACCGGCATCTTTGCTCATGTGGAACCACCACTTGTTTATGGTGGACCGGTTCCTTCCACTCATTTGAATCATGCCGGTCCTCCCCCTAAGATTGTGAAAAATGAGGACTTTGATTCTTGGGCTTATCTCTTTAAGCGTCATTTAAATCATGTGAACACTAATCTTTGGAGAATCATTGAAGAAGGTTTTCATCCGCATGATCCAAGCAACTTCACTCCTCGAGAAGCCGCGGATAATCAATTCAATGAGAATGCTCTCTTCATCATTCAAGATGCAATTCCACCCGAAGATCTACCTCATCTTCGGCCCTTCGCCTTGGCCAAAGATGCATGGCTTTGTGTTGTCTCTCTCTACCGGGGAAGCACAAGAATTCAACGCTCCAACTATGAAGTAGTGCAAGATGAAGCCGATGAGTTTGCAATGAAAGAAGATGAAGAACCTCGTGAGCTTTATCAGAGAGTAACCAAACTCACGGTCTCACTCCGAGATCACGGGAGCAAGGACACGGATGACAATTGGATCAAGCGCAAATTCCTCAAGGCAATGATGCCTTACCACAAGGCCATGTCCTCCGTCATTCGTCAAAGGCCGGACTTCCACACTTTGACCTCAAGTGAACTGTTGGATGAGTTTGTGGCTATGAACATCTTGGACAAGACCGCCGACAATGCGGTGCTTCATTCTCAAAGGGCAAAGAAGCCCAACCTTGCATTGAAGGCCAAGGTTTGTGTTGAAGAAGAATAAGAGGAAGAAGAGGAAAGCAACCCCGAAGATACAAAGCATGCCTATCATGAACACATGGCACTTGCTTCAAGGCAATTTTGGAGTAAGAAAAACTCAAGGCCAAACTTCAACAAGAACAACTCAAGTGGCACGAAGAGCAAGCAACGTGTAAGGACTTGCTACAATTGTGGCAATGTGAATCATTTTGTTGTGGAGTGCCCGTATGAGAAAAGGGAAGACAATGGTGGCAAGCTCATTCAAAAGGACAAAGCTAAGTCTTTCCCCCAACAAGAGCAACTTCATCAAGAAAACCCCTCACAAGGCATTGGTGGTTCAAGAAGAGTACCATGAGGATGATGATGATGATGATGAAGATGGTGAGTCAGTTGCCATGGCCTCCGTTGCCATTGCAAAAACTCCACGAATATCTCTCTTCGACTCACCCAATGAGAAAATCACCGCCAAGTGCCTCATGGCTAAAGCCACCAACAAGGTAACTCCCAACATCAAAACTACCATCATTAATAATCCTTCCTTGACGGATTGCATTGATGAATGTGAGGGATCTAATGTGGAGGAAAATGAGTTTGAGTCCTTTATGGGTAAACTCAAGGGTAAATCCAAGAAGCATTTTGTTGCTCTCTTGGAACAACATGGTGAAGCCAATGACGTGATCGAGTCTCATGAAGATACCATCTCCAAGATGGAGGGGCATAGTCGTGACTATGCCGATGAGATTTCAGATCTTTCCAATGCTCTTGAGGAAGAGCGTGGTCTTAGTTTGGGTCTTGAGGAGTCACACAACGATGATCATGCTAAGTTAAAGAAAGATTTTGATCATGCTCTCGTTGTTTCTCGTGTGCTAAACTCCGAGAAGGCCAAACTTGGGGTTGATCTTGCTAGACTCAAGGAGGAGTTTGATCTACTTGACAAGGCTCACAAGGTCTTGAAGGGTGCTCATGCTAGCCTCAAAGAGTCTCATGATCAACTCCAAGTGAAGCTAATCAAGGAGAAAGCCACCTTTCCTCGTATGATGTTGATTGATAATGCAAATGCTACTAACCCGTGTTGTGAGCATGTGCATCTTGTTGAGGAGAACGCTAAGCTAAAGGTGCAACTTGAGAAAGGTCTTGTGTCTTGCATACAAGGCGAGAAGAGCCTCAACGACCTCTTGACCAACCAAAAGGGAGTTGTGGCCAAGGAAGGGATCGGGTACGTGCCCAAGTCCAAGAACGAGAAGAAGAATGACAAGGCCAAACGACCTCCCCCTCTCAAGCAAACCTTTGTGAAGGAGGGTGAGGGTGCTACTAAGGAGAAGGAGAAAAACTCCATGAAGGGTAGTGATGCCAAGAAGGGAAACGCTCCCCTTCCCAACAAAGTCGGCGACTTTAACCCTTCTTATGTGTTGTGCCGCGCTAGAGATGGGCATGTTTATGCCAAATTTGTTGGTTCTCCTTATGAGTACATTGAATGGTCTATTTGGGTTCCTAAGACCCTTGTTACTAACATCAAAGGACCCATTACAAAATGGGTACCTAAAACCAAGCATTGATCTCTTGTAGGTGTTTGCTTCCGATGGGGGATCATGGTTGCTCGATAGTGGAGCTACTAATCATATGACCGGAAGCAAGGACTTGGTGGTGGACGTGCAAAAGATTCCATCCATGCCCACCAATGTTGAGTGTGGTGATGCTTCGTCTTCTAAGGTATTGGGACTCGGCAAAGTTGTTATTTCTCATGATCTTACGATTGAGAAGGTCATGCTTGTTGAGTCCCTTGCATACAATTTACTTTCCATTCGTCAACTAGCACTCATGGGCTTTGCCACTTTCTTTGATATTGATTCCGTGGCCCTCTTGTGGAGCAAGACTCTTAAAGTAGCCTTTGTTGGGCATGTCGAGAACGGTCTCTATGTGATTAACTTTTCGAAGCGACCCACTAAGATCGCGACATGCCTAATGGCTAAAGTTGACGTGGGATGGCTTTGGCATCGCCGTTTAGCCCACGTCAATATGAGATCTTTGCAAAGTCTTCTCAAGGGGGACCATGTCTGTGGACTACCAAATGTTAGTTTTGCCAAAGATCGTGCTTGCAGTGCTTGCATCGAAGGAAAGCTACATGAGAAGGCTCACCCTCCCACGACTATCATCTACTCGAAGAGGCCTTTGGAGCTCCTTCACTTGGATCTCTTTGGACCTCCATCCTTTGATAGTCTTGGGGGTAGAAAGTATTGCTTGGTGATTGTAGAAGAATATTCAAGATACACTTGGGTATATTTCTTCAAGAGGAAGAGCGAGACCCAACAAACCGTCATCGACTTTGCAAATGAAGCTCAACGACAACACAATGCAAATATCTTGACAATAAGAAGTGACAACGGATCCGAGTTCAAGAACTACACCTTGGATGAGTTTTTGAGTGATGAGGGAATCAAGCATCAATATTCCGCACCTTATACCCCTCAACAAAATGGTGTAGCGGAGAGGAAGAACCGGACGTTGATGGATGCGGCAAGGACCATGATGGCGGAGTTCAAGTCTCCCTACAACTTTTGGGCCGAAGCCATCAACATCGCGTGCCATGCATCTAATCGGCTCTACCTCCACAAAGGCTTGAACAAGACTCCATATGGGATACTCACCGGTAACAAGCCCAACCTCAAGTACTTCCGGGTGTTCGGGTGTAAGTGTTTCATTCTCAAGAAAGGTGTCCGTTTGTCTAAATTTGAGGCTAGAGCTTATGAGGGCATATTTGTTGGTTATGCTACAAACTCTCATGCTTACCGTGTTCTCAATAAGTCCACGGGACTTATTGAGTAAACGTGTAACGTGGAGTTTGATGAGAATAACTGCTCCCAAGTGGAGCAAAGTGGTACTTGTGATGTAGGTGATGAAATTCCTCCCCAAGCCATAAGAAGAATGGGTATTGGTCATATCCTACCCATTGAGGACCCCCTTGTGGCCGAAGGAGAAGGACAATGTTCTACTCAAGTGGAACCTTCACCAACCCAAGACCCACACGCTTCCGAAGAACAAAGTGAGGGCCCTCAACCTCAAGAACAAGAACAAGGGCAAGATCAATCTCAAGATGGTGTTGTAACATCAAGTGATGCCCAAGGTCAAGCTCCCTCCTCCGAGCAAGTTCAAGATCAAGTTCCACGAGATCAAGAACAAGCTCAAGACGACGCTCAAGATGATCAAGTGACCACTCCTCATCTCACCCCCGGGGAGGAATTGGAGCGTCGTGCCGCCAAGGTTGCTCGCCAAGCTCTCCACCAAGGATCATCTCATGATGAATGTGCTTGGAAGCTTAAGAAGGGGGTAAGCACTCAGACAATTAGCAAACTATTGTGAACATCACGCGTTTGTCTCTTGTGTCAAACCCCACAAGGTCTATGAGGCGCTCGAAGATCCGGATTGGCTCAATGCCATGCATGAAGAACTCAACAACTTCGAGCGCAACAAAGTGTGGAGATTGGTTCCAAGATTGATGGTGAACCACAATGTCATTGGAACCAAGTGGATATTTAAGAACAAGCAAGATGCTCATGGGATTATCATTCGCAACAAGGCTCGTTTGGTAGCACAAGGCTACTCCCAAGTCGAGGGTATCGACTACGGTGAAACCTTTGCTCCTGTTGCTCGTCTTGAATCCATTCGCATGTTGATTGCATATGCTTCTCATCATAACTTTAAGTTACAACAAATGGATGTGAAGAGTGCTTTTCTTAATGGTCCTATTAATGAGTTGGTTTATGTCAAGCAACCCCCCGGGTTCGAGGATCCCTACTTTCCCAATCATGTGTATCAACTCGATAAGGCACTCTATGGCCTTAAACAAGCCCCACGCGTGTGGTATGACCACCTTACCGAGTTGTTACAAGACCGTGGTTTTGAAGTTGGGCTAATCGACCCCACTCTTTTTACTAAGAAGGTCAAAGAGGAGTTGTTTGTGTGCCAATTATATGTTGATGATATTATCTTTGGTTCCCCTAACAAAGCTTTCAATGAGGAATTTGCCACTCTCATGACCTCAAAGTTCAAGATGTCTTCCATGGGAGAGTTGAAGTTCTTTCTCGGGTTCGAAGTGAAGCAAAGGAGAGAAGGAACTTTCATCAACCAAGCCAAATACACTCAAGACATGCTTAAGAAATTCAAGCTAAGTGATGTCAAGCCGGCGTCCACTCCCATGCCCACCAAGTGCCAACTTGACATTGATCCCAATGGTAAAGCGGTGGATCAAAAGGTATATCACTCCATGATTGGCTCCTTGCTTTACCTTTGTGCATCTAGACCGGATATCATGTTGAGTGTGGGAATTTGTGCACGGTTTCAAGCCGCACCTAAGGAAAGTCACTATGTGGCGGTCAAACGAATCTTTCTACATGTGGCTCATACCCCAAACTTTGGCTTATGGTACCCCAAGAGGAGCAAATTTCAAGCTTGTAGGTTATTCGGACTCGGATTGGGCGGAAGACCAAGTGGATAGGAAGTCCACTTCCGGAGGGTGCCAATTTCTTGGTTGCTCTTTGGTAAGTTGGTCTTCTAAGAATCAAAGTTGTGTGTCTCTCTCGTCCACGGAAGCGGAGTATGTGGCTGCCGGTAGTTGTTGTGCATAACTTTTATGGATGAGGCAAACTTTAAAGGATTACAGTGTCACTTGTGACAAAGTGCCTCTTTGGTGTGACAATGAAAGTGCCATCAAGATTTCCCTCAACCCGGTGCAACACTTCAAGACAAAGCATATTGAGATTAGGTATCACTTCATCCGGGATCACATTAGGTGAGGGGAGATCGAGCTCAACTATGTCAACACTCATGATAACCTTGCAGATATGTTCACGAAGCCTTTGGATGAAGCAAGATTTCGCGAGTTAAGGCATGAGCTAAATATCATTGATTCGAGCAATGTGACTTGAACCCTTGCACACCCCACCTCACTCAACTTGTTGTCTAGTTTAGGTGTAGGCATGGACATAGGGGGAGTGTTGTTCTCTCAATGAACTTTCCCTCCCCCCATAATGCATAAACTAACCAAACTCTTTCACACTAGCCATTTCTTTATGGTACTTGTGCTTCAAAGATGAGTGTTGGTCATGGGCCCAAGGTTAAAATCTTCGCGGCGCCATACCTCTAAACTCAAACATAGGTGACCTCGGCCACCGTACTCTCTTGGAGAGGTGTGTATATTCTTTCTTCTTGTCAGTTTTGTGTGTGTGTGTCTTTTTGTTTTGTCTCGGTTTCCGCTCATGTGTTCTGCCCGGTTTGGTCGGATCTTTTTGCGGCAGAGCGGTACTGCCGCTGCGTGAGTGGTACTACCACTGACAAGCGTCAAGCGGTACTACCTCCCACCCAGCAGTACTACCGCTGCGGGGCGGGCGACTGGGGGGTTAAGTCGGGGCAGGGGGGTTGCTTCTCCCCCATACCCATTCGCCCCCACTCGTCTTCTTCGTTGCTCCTGCAACCTCTCATCGCAGGAGGGGTCCGGTCGGCCGCCGTTTTCGTGTCGTCCCTCTCCATTTCCTCCGATGGAGTCGATCCCCACCTCATCCTCTTACCATGGATGCCGGTATTGCCCCCATTCTCATTCTCTCTTTGCCTAGATCTGCATCTAGTTTTTAGGGGCAATAGGCATTGTTCTTCTTGTCTTTTGGCTATGGCAAGGCTTGAGTAGGATGGAGATGGCTTCTAGGCTCTGTGGATTGAAATTTGGTAGGCTTTTTTTTAATTTGGCATCTCCGGTAGTGCCGGATCTGACCACGGTAGTGAAGAACCGTCGTTCCCCATCTGGCGCGGTACTACCGCTCGCCTCGAGCGGTACTACCGCTCAAGCGGTACTACCGCTCTTTTTTCATGGTACTACCGCTGGGGCGGTACTGCCGCTGGTTGGTCGCGATACTACCGTTGTATGCCTAGTTCCATCTTTTTCCTACCATGCTTTGATCCTTGTTGTTTTGCTTGGTGGCTTATGCTCTTTCTTTCGTGTGTTTCTTCTGGTCGTGTGTTTGGTTCCAGGTGATGATCATCCTGAGCAGCAGGTTCACCGTGTCAACCCCGGTCGTGCAACGTCAAAGCGCTACCGCACTTCTGAGTCAGCAGGTGGTTCCTCTAGTACTCAACCGCCGCCAGCAGGCACAACCTCAAGTGCTCCACCACCACCTCAGCAGTCGAAGAGATCCGCCAACAAGCCAAAGGGAAAGACTGTGACTAAGATGACTGCCAAGGAGTTTTGGGCAAAGCATCGCCACGATCCCTATGGGGAAGACCAAGATCCCACTTTGGTCAACCGCCCGTTCTGGAACCGCTTTCAGTTTGCCATCTATTTTGATGTGATCAAGGCCAAGAAGAATCTCTATGTTGATGTACACTCCATCGACACGGATGCTATGGAGAAGGACCCTGAGTACTTTGGCGAAGCCCTTCAGATGTGTTCTCAGCTGAACATTCTTAGGATCATGCAGTTCAACAAGGATTTTGATGCAGATTTGGTGGCTCAATTCTTTGCTACCGTTCATCTTGGAACTGATGCCGACAGGACTCTGACTTGGATGACCAATGGCAAGTTGCTTTCTGTCAAGTGGCAGGCTTTCATGGAGTTACTTGAGGTGGAAGATCATGGGCTTGAGACTCCAGTCGGCTTCCGCCCTCACCGCAATGCTACATCCACTCACAAGCAAGCCCTTTGGCCCTACTGTACTGTGAAGGTTCACCCAGTGACTAAGAAGGAAACCTATGAGATGTCTGCCTATCTGGACATCCTTCATCGTGTCTTCTATGAGACTCTCTTCCCTCGCATCGGGAATCTAGATATGGTCCACTCCTATCTCGTGGACATCCTTCTTTTCTGCCAGCATGAGAAGGAAGCAAACACTGGAGAGAGCCTAGACATTTCTCATGTTATATGGTCTGAACTTCTCTCTGTCGTTTCTGAGCACAAGTGCCCGATATATGGTCCATTCATCATGAGGCTCATTGAGAAGGCCTGGGCACGTGTCTATCCCAGAGTGATGTTGGAAACTGGAGAATTGGTGTCTCATGAGATCAAGCGTCTGAGGAAGAAGGACAATTGGGGCACCCCAGCGCCTAAACCCGGGGGTCCATCTACTGCTGCTGACATGGAGACCGAGGGTGGGGCTGCGGCCGATGATCACGAGGAGGACTTTGGGCCCTCTAGTGCAGAACCTTCTTGGGCAAAGAAGCTTAAACGCAAGATGAAGAAGCTTTTCTGCATGGAGTCTCATGGTCAGTACATGACTCATGAGGCTGAGAAGCAGGCCAGGGTGCATCACAAGGAGCTCATGCGTCACCTGGGTGCGACCATTGTCATCGGTTCTGAGGGGCAGATCACTGAAGAGGAGGAATGGATTCACCAGCATTTCCCTTGGACCGATTCAGATGCCGAGCAGTTTCCGACCGACGACGGAGGTGCAGACGATCACGCTGAGATGTGATGTTCGAGATCGTCAGCTTGCCATCACCTGGAGCCGTAGCAACGCTCTTTGCCCTTTTGGTGTCTCAATGCCAAAGGGGGGAGAGTTTAGGGATTTGTGTTGTTGCCGTGTTGCGAGTGTGTCTTTGTGGTTTGTGGTGTCTTGTGTTTTCTCGTTGTCTTTGTTTGGTCTGGTTTGGTGCCAGTGAGACCTAAGTTCTAGTCATATGGTGTGAGACATATGCTACCCTCGTTACCTTATTATTTATGTCTATTCAGTACTGTAGTATCTTATGAGTTGCATGCTTATCCTGTTTTATACCTTGCTCTCTTATATCATGTGCTTAGAATTTTTGGACTATAAAATATAGAGGGAGTGCTGATCCGAATGTGTGTGTCTTGCATTCCAAAGGCACTACTAACTAGGTGCACACATTTAGGGGGAGCCCGTCTATATTTTGTAGTTCTAAGTATCCTTACTTTTATGTCTTTTCCCTGTGCAAATCCCTGGTTGTCATCAATCCACCAAAAAGGGGGAGATTGTTAAGGCATATCTCTCTCGATGTAGTTTTGGTGATTGATGACAACATATTTGCGGACTAACCTTGTGCGTTGAGCGTTTCAGAAATTCATCCTTTGGCTCGAGATGTTTTCTCTCCCCTCGGAGTGTTTTTCAAGATAGTGTAGCTCTTTGGTTTCTTGTTGGTGGACTAGTTTCTTAGGAGTCACCGTACTATCAAGAGGGGGTCCGCTTTGGTTTGGCTAGGGTGGAATCATCACGTACACTTTTGTTTCACACCCTCTGGGCCTTCCCGCGTTGTTGGAGGTCTTTTACCCTGCAGATTGAGCTGTCTTTAGCCCCAGCAGTAGTACCGCCTGTGGTCCTCAGCGGCAGTACCGCTGCGGTACCGGGCCACTACCGCCTTGACTCGAGGGGGCATTTCTCGTGTCGGGTTGAGCGGCACCTGCATCGGTTGTAGGTGCAGTAGTACCACTCCAGAGCGATAGTACCGCCCTGTCACCGCGGCAGTACCGCGCTAAGCCCGTCCGGCAGTACCGCGCTAGGCCAGTCCATCCTCTGTCTTCTAGTCCTCTCTGCTGGGCGGTAGTACCGTAGGGGGAGCGGTAGTACCGTTGGGTCCAGCGGTAGTACCACTGCCCTCTGCGGTAGTACCGCCCTCTGCGGGGCTGTTTAGTGAGGTAACGGTTGGATTGTTACCCCCACTATAAAAGGGGGTCCCCTTCTTCCCCGTTGACCCACCTCTTCCCCCTCAAGCTCCATTAATGCTCCAAGCTCCATTTTCGCCCGATCTCTCTCTCTAGCCAATCAAACTTGTTGATTTGCTTGAGAGTGGTTGAGAAGGCCCCGATCTACACTTCCACCAAGAGATATTTGATTCCCCCACCTATCCCTAGCGGATCTTGTTACTCTTGGGTGTTTGAGCACCCTAGACGGTTGAGGTCACCACGGAGTCATAGTCCATTGTGGTGAAGCTTCGTGGTATTGTTGGGAGCCTCCGATTAAGTTGTGGAGATTGCCCCAACCTTGTTTGTAAAGGTCCGGTTGCCGCCTCCAAGGGCACCAATAGTGTAAGCACGGCATCTCGCATTGTGTGAGGGCATGAGGAGAATACGGTGGCCCTAGTGGCTTCTTGGGGAGCATTGTGCCTCCACACCGCTCTAACGGAGACGTACTTCCCCTCAAAAGGAAGGAACTTCGGTAACACATCCTCTTCTTCACCGAGTCCACTCTTGGTTATCTCTTACCATTACTTGTGCAAGCTCATTAGTGTTACTTCTCTTGCTTGCGTGTATGTTCGTTGTTGTTGCATCATATAGGTTGCTCACCTAGTTGCATATCTAGACAACCTACTTTGATGCAAAGTTTAATTTGGTAAAGAAAAGTTAAAAATTGTTAGTTGCCTATTCACCCCCCCCCCCTCTAGTCAACCATATCGATCCTTTCAGTTGCGAAACTATTCCGCATTATATCAAATGAAGACCAAACTCATAAATCAAATATTCACCTCCACGGTCAGATCATAGAAACTTAATTTTCTTGTTACGATGATTTTCCACTTCACTCTGAAATTCTTTGAACTTTTCAAATGTTTCAGACTTATGTTTCATCAAGTAGATATACCCATATCAGCTCAAATCATCTGTGAAGGTGAGAAAATAACGATATCCGCCATGAGCCTCAATGTTCATTGGACCACATACATCAGTATGTATGATTTCCAATAACTCTGCTGCTCGCTCCATTGTTCTGGAGAATGGAGTTTTAGTCATCTTGCCCATGAGGCATGGTTCGCAAGTACCAAGTGATTCATAATCAAGTGATTCCAGAAGTCCATCAGAATGGAGTTTCTTCATGCGCTTTACACTAATATGACCCAAACGGCAGTGCCACAAATAAGTTGAACTATCATTATCAACTCTGCATCTTTTGGCTTCAATACTATGAACATGTGTATCACTACTATCAAGATTTAGTAAAAATAGACCACTTACCAAGGGTGCATGACCATAAAAGATATTACTCATATAAATAGAACAACCATTATTCTCTGATTTAAATGAATAATCATCTCGCATCAAACAAGATCCAGATATAATGTTCATGCTCAACGCTGGCACCAAATAACAATTATTTAGGTCTAAAACTAATCCCGAAGGTAGATGTAGAGGTAGCGTGCCGACGGCGATCACATCGACTTTGGAACCATTTCCATGCGCATCGTAACCTCGTCCTTAGCCAATCTTTGCTTAATTCGTAGTACCTATTTCAAGTTGCAAATGTTAGCAACTGAACTAATATCAAATACCCAGGCACTACTGCGAGCATTAGTAAGGTACACATCAATAACATGTATATCAAATATACCTTTCACTTTGCCATCCTTCTTCTCCGCCAAATACTTGGGGCAGTTCCGCTTCCAGTGACCAGTCCCTTTGCAGTAGAAGCACTCAGTTTCAGGCTTAGGTCCAGACTTGGGCTTATTCACTTGAGCAGCAACTGGCTTGTTCTTCTTCTTGAAGTTCCCCTTCTTCCCATTACCCTTTTTCTTGAAACTAGTGGTCTTGTTGACCGTCAACACTTGATGCTCCTTCTTGATTTCTACCTCTGCAGCCTTTAGCACCGCGAAGAGCTCGGGAATCGTCTTATCCGTCCCTTGCATATTACACGAAGCTCTTGTAGCTTGGTGGCAGTGATTCAAGAACTCTGTCAATGACACTATCATCAGGAAGATTAACTCCCAGCTGAGTCAAGTGGTTGTGGTACCCAGACATTCTGAGTATATGTTCACTGACAGAACTATTATCCTCCATTTTGCAGCTATAGAACTTATTGGAGACTTCATATCTCTCAATCCAGGCATTTGCTTGAAATATTAACTTCAACTCCTGGAACATCTCATATGCTCCATGACATTCAAAACGTCGTTGAAGTCCCGGTTCTAAGCCGTAAAGCATGGCACACTGAACTATCGAGTAGTCATCAGCTTTGCTTTGCCATGTGTTCACAACATCTGGCGTTGCTCCTGCAGCGGGTTTGTCACCTAGCGGTGCTTCCAGGACGTAATTCTTCTGTGCAACAATGAGGATAATACTCAAGTTACGGACCCAGTCTGTGTAGTTGCTACCATCATCTTTCAACTTAGCTTTCTCTAGGAACGCATTAAAATTCAACGGAACAACAGCATGGGCCATCTATCTACAACAACATAGACATGCAAAATACTATCGGGTACTAAGTTCATGATAAATTAAAGTTCAATTAATAAAATTACTTAAGAACTCCCACTTAGATAGACATCCCTCTAATCACCTAAGGGATCACGTGATCCATATCAACTAAACCATGTCCGATCATCACGTGAGATGGAGTAGTTTTCAATGGTGAACATCACTATGTTGATCATATCTACTATATGATTCACGTTCGACCTTTCTGTCTCAGTGTTCCGAGGCCATATCTGCATATGCTAGGCTCATCAAGTTTAACCCGAGTGTTCTGCGTGTGCAAAACTAGCTTGCACCCGTTGTATGTGAACATAGAGCTTATCACACCCGATCATCACATGGTGTCTCGACACGACGAACTGTAGCAACGGTGCATACTCAGGGAGAACACTTATACCTTGAAATTTAGTGAGAGATCATCTTATAATGCTATCGCCGAACTAAGCAAAATAAGATGCATAAAGTATAAACATCACATGCAATCAATATAAGTGATATGATATGGCCATCATCATCTTGTGCCTTTGATCTTCATCTCCAAAGCACCGTCATGATCACCATCGTCACCGGCTTGACACCTTGATCTCCATCGAAGCATCGTTGTCGTCTCACCAACTATTGCTTCTACGACTCTCGCTACCGCTTAGTGATAAAGTAAAGCAATTACATGGCAATTGCATTTCATACAATAAAGCAACAACCATATGGCTCCTGCCAGTTGCCGATAACTGTGTTACAAAACATGATCATCTCATACAATAAAATTTAGCATCATGTCTTAACCATATCACATCACAACATGCCCTGCAAAAACAAGTTAGGCGTCCTCTACTTTGTTGTTGCAAATTTTACATGGCTTCTACGGGCTGAGCAAGAACCATTCTTACCTACGCATCAAAAACCACAACGCGGTATAGTGATTGCTTTCTGATCTTCAGAAAGAACCCTATTCATTGAATCCGATTCAACTAAAGTTGGAGAAACTGACACCCACCAGCCACCTGTGTGTGAAGCACGTCGGTAGAACCAGTCTCGCGTAAGCGTATGCGTAATGTCGGTCTGAGCCGCTTCATCCAACAATACCGCTGAATCAAGAATCAACTAGTGACGGCAAGCAATATGCATATACCCATGCCCACAACTCCTTTGTGTTATACTCGTGCATATAACATCTACGCATAGACCTGGCTCAGATGCCACTGTGGGGGAAGGCAATAATTTCAAAAAAAAATCCTACGCACACGCAAGATCTATCATGGTGATGCATAGCAACAAGAAGGGAAGAGTGTTGTCCACGTACCCTCGTAGACCATAAGCGGAAGCGTTATGACAAAGCGGTTGATGTAGTCGTACGTCTTCACGATCCGACCAATCCTAGTACCAAAAGTACAACACCTCCGCAATCTGCAAACGTTCGGCTCGGTGACGTCCCACGAACTCTGGATCCAGCTGAGTGTCAAGGGAGAGCTTCGTCAACACGACGGTGTGATGACGGTGATGATGAAGCTACTGGCGCAGGGCTTCGCCTAAGCACTACGACGATATGACCAAGGTGGATTATGGTGGAGGGGGCACCACAGACGGCTAAAAGCAATCAACTTGCATGTTCTAGGGTGCCCCTGCCCCCGTATATAAAGGAGCAAGAGGGAGGCCGGCCGGCCCTAGTGGCGCGCCAATGGAGGAGGAATCCTCCTCCTAGTAGGAGTAGGATTCCTCCTTTCCTAGTCCTACTAGTAGGAGAAGGGGAAAGAAGGAAAGGAGAGGAAGAGGAGAAGGAAAGGGGGGCGCCCCCCCTCCCTAGTCCAATTCGGACTCCCTATAGGGAGGGGGCGCGGCTGCCCCTTGTGGGCTGCCTCCCCTCTTCCCTATGGCCCATGTACGCCCAATCTTTCCCGAGGGGGGGGGGGTTCTGGTAACCCTCCGGCACTCCGGTTTTCTCCGAAATCACCCGAAACGCTTTCGGTGTCCGAATATAGTCGTCCAATATATCAATCTTTATGTCTCGGCCATTTTGAGACTCCTCGTCATGTCCGTGATCACATCTGAGATTCTGAACTACCTTCGGTACACCAAAACACATAAACTCATAATACCGATCGTCACCGAACGTTAAGCGTGCGGACCCTACGGGTTCAAGAACCATGTAGACATGGCTGAGACTCATCTCCAGTCAATAACCAATAGCGGAACCTGGATGATCATATTGGTTCCTACATATTCTATGAAGATCTTTATCGGTCAAACCGCATAACAACATACGTTATTCCCTTTGTCATCGGTATGTTACTTGCCCGAGATTCAATCGTCGGTATCATCATACCTAGTTCAATCTCGTTACCGGCAAGTCTCTTTTCTTGTTCCGTAATGCTACATCCCGTAACTAAATCATTAATCACATTGCTTGCAAGGCTTATAGTGATGTGCATTACCGAGAGGGCCCAGAGATACCTCTCCGATACACGGAGTGACAAATCCTAATCTTGATCTATGCCAACTCAACAAACACCATCGGAGACACCTGTAGAGCATCTTTATAGTCACCCAGTTATGTTGTGACGTTTGATAGCACACAAGGTGTTCCTCCGGTATTCGGGAGTTGCATAATCTCATAGTCCGAGGAACATGTATAAGTCATGAAGAAAGCAATAGCAATAAACTAAACGATCATAGTGCTAAGCTAACGGATGGGTCTTGTCCATCACATCATTCTCTAATGATGTGATCCCGTTCATCAAATGACAACACATGTCTATGGCTAGGAAACTTAACCATCTTTGATTAATGAGCTAGTCAAGTAGAGGCATACTAGGGACTTTGTTTTGTTTATGTATTCACACATGTACTAAGTTTCCGGTTAATACAATTCTAGCATGAATAATAAACATTTATCATGATGTAAGGAAATATAAATAACGACTTTACTATTGCCTCTAGGGCATATTTCCTTCACACAGTTGTCATGATTTATGCATTGTGTATAGCTAATGTTGGGTGCATCATGACTGGATCTTTTCTACCATGAATTATAATGTTTAGTCGCTGCTTGAACTTCGGAGGTGCTCTACATTTATGTTTTGCGGTCTCAGAAAGGGCTAGCGAGATACCACTATTGTCATATTATATCATGGTTGTTTTGACAATGTGTTGTTGTTTGAGATATCTTATTATTGCTCGCTAGCTTATTATGTCATTGATACGAGTCATTATAATCTTTAGGCATTATTGTCGACATGGTTAGTTATAATGTTGGCTGAAAACCTGGGTGTTGTTTAAGCTTATTTATGCAAACAAGAGCAAAAGAGTTCGTAAAAGTTTTTCTTTTTCACTTTCAATTTATCAACTGAATTGCTTGAGGACAAGCAAAGGCTTAAGCTTCAGGGAGTTGGTACGTCTCCAATGTATCTAATTTTCCTAATGCTTTTCCTCTTGTTTTGGACTCTAATTTGCATGATTTGAATGAAACTAACCCTGGATTGACACTGTTTTCAGCAGAACTACCATGGTGTTGTTTTTGTGCAGAAATAAAAGTTCTCGGAATGGAACGAAACTTTGCAAGGAATTTTTATATAATATATAAGAATTTCTGGAGCCAAGACCTACCGAAGAGGGGCCCCTGGGTGGGCACAACCCACCAGGGCGCGCCCCCCTCTCCTGGCGCGCCCAGGTGGGTTGTCCCCACCTGGTGGCCCCGCTAACCCTGAAACCAACGCTATAAATTCCTATTTTCGGAAAAAAAAATCAGGGAGAAAGAATATCGCGATCCACAAGATGGAGCCGCCGCCAAGCCCTGCTCTTCCTCGGGAGGGCAGATCTGGAGTCCGTTTGGGGCTACGGAGAGGGGGATCTTCATTCTTCGTCATCACCAACCCTTCTCCATTGCCAAATCCATGATGCTCCCCGCCAGGAGTGAGTAATTCCTTTGTAGGCTCGCTGGTCGGCGAGGAGTTGGATGAGATTCATCATGTAATCGAGTTAGTTTTGTTAGGGCTTGATCCCTAGTATCCACTATGCTTGACACTTTGGGCCCGGGTGCCATGATTTCAGATCTGAACCGTTTATGTTATCATCATTATATCCATGTTATAGATCCGATCTTGCAAGTTATAGTCACCCACTACGTGTTATGATCTGGCAACCCCGGAGTGACAACAACCGGGCCCACTCCCGGTGATGACTGTAGTTTGAGGAGTTCATGTATTCACTATGTGTTAATGCTTTGTTCCGGTTCTCTATTAAAAGGAGGCCTTAATATCCCTTAGTTTCCAATATGGACCCCGCTGCCATGGGAGGGTAGGACAAAAGATGTCATGCAAGTTCTTTTAATAAAGCATGTATGACTATTTACGGAATACATGCCTACATTATATCGATGAACTGGAGCTAGTGCCATATCGCCATAGGTTATAACTGTCTCATGATGAATATCATCCAATAAGTCACCGACCCAATGCCTACGAACTTTTCATGTATTGTTATTTCTAAGTTACTACTGCTATTGTTACTGTTACACTTGCTACAAAACTATTGCCATCACTGTTACCATTACCGTTACTGCTGCTACCATCACCAAAACTATCAAACTGCTTTGCTACTGATCACTTTGCTGCAGATAATTAATCTCCAGGTGTGGTTGAATTGACAACTCAGCTGCTAATACCTTCAAATATTCTTTGGCTCCCCTTGTGTCGAATCTATAAATTTGGGTTGAATACTCTACCCTCGAAAACTGTTGTGATCCCCTATACTTGTGGGTTATCATTTTGCTATATAACTCTCGTTTAAGATTTTTTGCAAGAAAGCTCCTCTCTAAATGGGAAGACATTATCGAGGAGGTCTGTCGTTCCGGTGCCATAAAAGTTAATAATGCCGAAGGCGGTAAACGGTCAAAGACTCAAACATTATATCTCAGGTACTCCCATAAATGTTGAGACCAATATAATTGATGCCATAACCCCGAAGGAGTACATAAGGAACACTTTCCAGAACGTTTCAGACTCCAAAAAGGAATAGGTATGTGGTATGGTAAGTAAACCGACTCCAAAACATTTCCAATGATAAATTTTCTCCGTTTTGGAATACTTAAAAAATTAGGAAAATTAAAAGTAGTCCGAAAGAGACACAAGGCCACCACAAGGGTGGAGGGCGCGCCGTACCCCCTGGGCGCGCCCCCGACCTTGTGGCCACCTCGTGTGCCCTCCGGACTCTGTTTTCTTGCACGATACTTCTTTTGGTCGGTAAAAATTCATTATATAATCTCCCGAAGGTTTTGACCACCGTACCACGACAATATCTCCTGTTTTTGTTTCGAGCTGTTTTTCCTGACACATCTAGATCACCATGACGTCTCCAAGCACCCCCAAGGACGGGTTTTTTGATAAGGTCATCAACCCCTACCTTGTGGAGGCATTGCGACACCCTCAAGCCATTGAGATGCGTGAGGGGGTGCTGCACATCCGCGATTTTGAGGGGCCGAAGAAGACCGAAAGCGTGGAGACAAGACTCGAAGCAATGGAGTAGCAAGTTTCCAAGTGTCAAGGGATGGTGGAGCGTGGACTCAATGCCAATCACATGATGATCGCAGAGTTCACCAACAATCACAAGCTGGATGCCAAGAACATTGGGGAGACCATCTTCAAGCTTAACGAGAAAATCGAGCACCTCCAATCCTAGATCTATGACCTGCAAAACCAAAACTATGAGTATGAATACAGATTTAAGAGGATGAGTTTGGCTGCAGATTTGAGGATCCCGTAGACTCGTTCATCTTTCTATGATGCTGAGCCTATGCCTTGGAAGATGGATGACAAGCCTACTTCATTAATAACTCCATCATCACCACCTCCGAAGAAAGAGATCTAAATACATGGGTATGGGCACTCCCCTTGGCAACTGCCAAGCTTGGGGTAGTGCCCCGGTATCGTATCACCATCACATCTTTATCTTTATCGCTTTTCTTAGTTCGATCCTTTTGGTTATATCTTGATCTAGTAGAATAAAGTTTTAGTATGATCTAGCTTTGAGTTTTGCTTTATGTTCCCTCTATGTAATCGAGTCTGCGAGATATATAATAAATAGTAGTTTTGAGATAAGGGATTTGTTTTCTTGCTATTATCTTGAGGGAATTAAATAAAAAGATCATATATTGATCTTATGGAGAGTAATGACTTCACATATAAAGAGTATGATGAATAAAACTTGTTGAGAGTTGACAAACATAGTTTTGGTCATTGTTGCAATTAATAGGAAGTAATAAACAAAGAGAGGCTTCACATATAAATATACTATCTTGGACATCTTTTGTAATTGTGAGCACTCATTAAAATATGACATGCTAAAAAGTTGATGTTGGACAAGGAAGACAACATAATGAGTTATGTTTTCTTATATCCGAATAGAAGTTATACTGTCATGGATCATACAACATGTTGAGCTTGCCTTTCCCTCTCATGCTAGCCAAATTCTTTGCACCAAGTAGAGATACTACTTGTGCTTCCAAACATCCCTAAACCCAGTTTTGCCATGAGAGTCCACCATACCTACCTATGGATTGAGTAAGATCCTTCAAGTAAGTTGTCATTGGTGCAAGCAATAAAAATTGCTCTTTAAATATGTATGATTTATTAGTGTGAAGAAAATAAGCTTTATACAAACTTGTGATATGGAAGAAATAAAAGCGACAAACTGCATAATAAAGGTCCTTATCACAAGCGGCAATACAAAGTGACGTTCTATTGCACTAAGATTTTATACATCCAACCATAAAAGTGCATGGCAACCTCTGCTTCCCTCTGCAAAGGGCCTATCTTTTACTTTCATCTTCTACCCTTATACAAGAGTCATGGTGATCATCACCTTTCCTTTTTATACTTTTTCCTTTGGCAAGCTCCATGTGTTGGAGAGATCCGTGCATATATATATATATATATATATATATATATATATATATATATATATATATGTATATATATATATCCCCTCGGATGTAGGTTTTCATAAAGTATTATTGTTTACATTACCCTTGAGGTAAAAGGTTGGAAGGCAAAACTATAAGCCCCTATCTTTCTTTATGTCCGATTGAAGCTTTGTACCCATAAGTATGGCATGAGTGTTAACAATTGTGAAAGATAGAATGATAGTTGAGTATGTGGACTTGCTGAAAAGCTATTATATTGACTCTTTCCGATGTTGTGATAAATTGCAATTGCTTCAATGACTGAGATCATAGTTTGTTAGTTTTCAATGAAGTTTTCGATTCATACTTTATCTTGTGAATGAATTGTTACTTTAGCATAAGAAATTATATGGCATTAAATGTTGTTGTTCTAAAGATAATCATGATGCCCTCATGTCTGTATTTTATTTTATCGACACCTCTATCTCTAAACATGTGGACAT
Organism: Triticum urartu; assembly: GCF_056163025.1. Classification (NCBI taxonomy): domain Eukaryota; kingdom Viridiplantae; phylum Streptophyta; class Magnoliopsida; order Poales; family Poaceae; genus Triticum; species Triticum urartu. The sequence continues at coordinate 133,697,820 of NC_141874.1, forward strand.
ATTTATCGATATCGGCTTTCGCTTGAGAACAAGCGAGGTCTAAGCTTAGGGGAGTTGATACGTCCATTTTGCATCATGCTTTTATATTGATATTTATCGCATTATGGGCTATTATTACATATTATATCACAATACTTATGCCTATTCTCTCTTATTTTACAAGGTTTACATGAAGAGGGAGAATGACGGCAGCTGGAATTCTGGGCTGGAAAAGGAGCAAATATTAGAGACCTATTCTATACAACTCCAAAAGTCCTAAAACTTCACAGAGCATGTTTTTGGAATATATAAAAAATATTAGGCAAAGAAAGTACCAGAGGAGGGCCACCAGCCAGCCACAAGGGTGGAGGGCGCGCCCCCGACCTTATGGGCCCCCTGGCAGGCCTCCGGTGCCCATCTTTGGCTATATGGTGTGTTTTGACTTGGAAAAAAATCAGAAGGAAGCTTTCGGGGTGAAACACCGCCGTCTCGAGGCGGAACCTGGGCAGAACCAATCTAGGGCTCCGGCGGAGCTGTTCTGCCGGGGAAACATCCCTCCGGGTGGGGGAAATCATTGCCATCGTCATCACCATAGATCCTCTCATCGAGAGGGGGTCAATATCCATCAACATCTTCACCAGCACCATCTCCTGTCAAACCCTAGTTCATCTCTTGCATTCGATCTTGGTCCCAAAACCTCAGATTGGTACGTGTGGGTTGCTACTAGTGTTGATTACTCCTTGTAGTTGATGTTAGTTGGTTTATCTGGTGGAAGATTACATTTGCAGATCCTTAGTGATAATTAATACTCCTCTGATATTGATTATGAATATTCTTTGTGAGTAGTTACGTTTGTTCCCGAGGACATGGGAGAGGTCTTGTTATAAGTAATCATGTGAATTGTGTATTCGTTCGATATTTTGATGAGATGTATGTTGTCTTTCCTCTAGTGGTGTTATGTGAACGTCGACTACATGCCACTTCACCATGATTTGGGCCTAGGGGAAGGCATTGGGAAGTAATAAGTAGATGATGGGTTGCTAGAGTGACAGAAGCTTAAACCCTAGTTTATGGGTTGCTTCGTAAGGGGCCGATTTGGATCCATATGTTTCATGCTATGGTTAGGTCTACCTTAATACTTCTTTTGTAGCTGCGGATGCTTGCGAGAGGGGTTAATCATAAGTGGGAGGCTTGTCCAATGAAGGGCAGCACCCAAGCACCGGTTCACCCACATATCAAATTATCAAAGTTTCGAACGCAAATCATATGAGCATGATGAAAACTAGCTTGACACTAATTCCCATGCGTCCTCGGGAGCACTTTGCTTTATATAAGAGTTTGTCCAAGCTTTTCCTTGCTACAAAAAGGATTGGGCCACATTGATGCACCTTACTTACTTTATTTACTTGTTACCCGTTACGATTTATCTTATCACAAAACTATCTGTTACCGATAATTTCAATGCTTGCAGAGAATACCTTGCTGAAAACCGCTTGTCATTTCCTTCTGCTCCTCGTTGGGTTCGACACTCTTACTTATCGAAAGGACTACGATAGATCCCCTATACTTGTGGGTCATCACTTATCTCTACTTTGCTGCATCACCCTTTTCTGTTGAAGGGAAAAACCAACGCAAGCTCAAGAAGTAGCAGGAAGAATTTCTGGTGCCGTTGCCGGGGAGATCTACATCAAGCCTACCAAGTACCCATCATAAACTCTCATCTCTTGCATTACATTATTTGCCATTTGCCTCTCGTTTTCCTCTCCCCCACTTCTAAAACGTTTTCAAAAAGATACAAAAAGATTTTCCTTTTTATTCGCCCTTCTTCCGTTCGTCTTTTCGTTTGCTTTTTGGTTGTTCATGTGTTAGATTGCTTGTTTGCCTTTATGGCTCAACCCAAGAACTTTGATCCTTACTATAGGAAGTTGGAAGAAATTGAAAATATTGCTAGGAGCTTCATGTCCTTACAATTTGAGCATAATGGTTTCTTTAGGAACGAACTTAAGGAGCAAAAAACTTTGATGGAGTATATGGATAAAGAGCTCGATGATATGTCTAAAGAATTTTAGGTCTTAAATCTCAATTTGCTCATCTCGAAAATTTAGTAGGCCAAATTTCCAATAAACAAACCACTTTGGTGAATAAGATGGCCGCTAAACCAGAGTTTTGTGAAAATAATGATGAAGGTCTTAAATTGATTGATGTGACTCCTATTGAATCTTTGTTTTCTAATATAAATTTTGATAAATATGGGACTGGAGATGAGTCAACTTTAGTTAGAAGGCATCCCAGTGATTCGGAGTTTATAGATCTTGATGCAAAAATTGATAAAAGTGGGATTGGAGAGGTCAAAACTTTAAGTAGCAATGAACCCACTCTTTTGGATTTCAAGGATTTTAATTATGATAATTGTTCTTTGATAGATTGTATTTCCTTGTTGCAATCCATGTTGAATTCTCCTCATGCTTATAATCAAAATAAAGCTTTTACTAAACATATCGTTGATGCTATGATGAATTCTTTTGAAGAAAAACTTGAGTTGGAAGTTTCTATCCCTAGAAAGCTTTATGATGAGTGGGAACCTACTATTAAGATTAAAATTAAATATTATGAGTGACATGCTCTGTGTGATTTGGGTGCTAGTGTTTCCACGATTCCAAATATTTTATGTGATGTGCTAGGTTTCCATGAATTTGATGATTGTTCTTTAAATTTGCATCTTGGGGATTCCACTATTAAAAAATCTATGGGAAGGATCAATGATGTTCTTATTGTTGCAAATAGTAATTATGTGCCCGTAGATTTTATTGTGCTTGATATAGATTGCAATCCTACATGTCCTATTATTCTTAGTAGACCTTTCCTTAGAATGATTGGTGCAATTATAGATATGAAAGAAGGAAACATTAGATTTCAATTTCCGTTAAGGAAGGGCATGGAACACTTTCCTAGAAAGAAAATTAAGTTTCCATATGAATCTATTATGAGAGCTACTTATGGATTGCATACCAAAGATGACAATACTAGAGCTACTTATGTTGCAAACTTCCCCGATATAGTGTAGTTGGGAGAATTCAAAAAGATAATAGGACTATCATGTGTGGGTGCAATAGCAACAATTTCATTCTTGACATAAGGAACTATAGCAAGTTCATCTCCACAAGCATAATTCATATTGGCATCTTGGCCACAAGCATATAAAGCATCAAATTCATCAAAAGGGATATTTCAAATGAATCAATGGCATCATAGCAATTATCATAGCATTTATCCTTCGGTAAGCATTAAAGGAAATTAAATAATGTATGAGTTGAAGAGTTAATCTCATTAGAAGGTGGGCACGGGTAGCTAATCCGCTCTTCCTCCTTTTGTTCTTTGCTCTCCTCATCATCTTTTCCATCCAATGAGCTCACAGTTTCATCAATTTCTTCTTCCATAGACTCCCGCAAAATATTAATCTCTTCTTGGACAGTGGAGACTTTCTCAATAAACACATCAATATCGTAATTAAATTTATAATTATCATAGCAATATTTAAGGATAGCAAAAAATTTAGGTCTATAAACTGAATCATCAAAATCTTCAAACTTTTCAAACAAAGATTCAATTTCATAAGCGCACTTAAAGGCAACAAATTCTTCTATTCATTCTACATCATAGTAATCATATCTACTATTAGCATAAGAAGCCAAGGTTTCATTATCATTAAATTCACATGAAAAGGGAAGGTGTGGTTGTTGGGGAACGTAGTAATTTCAAAATTTTCCTACGCACACGCAAGATCATGGTGATGCATAGCAACGAGAGGGGAGAGTATGATCTACGTACCCTTGTAGATCGCAACGGAAGCGTTGACACAACGTAGAGGAAGTAGTGGTACGTCTTCTTCCCGATCCGACCGATCCAAGCACCGTTACTCCGGCACCTCCGAGTTCTTAGCACACGTACAGCTCGATGACGCTCCCCGGGCTCCGATCCAGCAAAGCTTCGGGGATGAGTTCCGTCAGCACAACGGCGTGGTGACGATGATGATGTTCTACCGACGCAGGGCTTCGCCTAAGCACTACAACGATATGACCGAGGTGGAATATGGTGGCAGGGGGCACCGCACACGGCTAAGGAACGATCACGAGGATCAACTTGTGTGTTCTAGGGTGCCCCTTGCCTCAGTATATCAAGGAGCCAGGGAGAGGGGGCGGCCGGCCAAGGTGGGCGTGACAAGGGGGAGTCCTACTCCCACCGGGAGTAGGACTCCTAGTTGGACAAGGAGAGAGGGGAAAGAGGTGGAAGAGAGGAAGGAAAAGGGGGGGGCGCCGCCCCCCTTCCCTTGTCCTATTCGGACTAGGAAGGGGAGGGGCGTGCGGCCACCTCTTGCCTCCTTCTCTCTTCTCCCTCAAGGCCCATGTAGGCCCAATAAACCCCCGGGGGGGTTCCGGCAACCCCCCGGTACTCCGGAAAAATGCCGATTTCACCCGGAACGATTCCGATGTCCAAATATAGGCTTCCAATATATCAATCTTTATGTCTCGACCATTTCGAGACTCCTCGTCATGTCCGTGATCACATACGGGACTCCGAACAGACTTCGGTACATCAAAAATGCATAAACTCATAATAACTGTCATCGTAACTTTAAGCGTGCGGACCCTACGGTTCGAGAACAATGTAGACATGACCGAGACACATCTCCGGTCAATAACCAATAGCGGGACCTGGATGCCCATATTGGCTCCTACATATTCTACGAAGATCTTTATCGGTCAGACCGCATAACAACATACGTTGTTCCCTTTGTCATCGGTATGTTACTTGCCCGAGATTCGATCGTCGGTATCCAATACCTAGTTCAATCTCGTTACCGGCAAGTCTCTTTACTCGTGCCGTAATACATCATCTCACAACTAACATATTAGTTGTAATGCTTGCAAGGCTTATGTGATGTGCATTACCGAGAGGGCCCAGAGATACCTCTCCGACAATCAGAGTGACAAATCCTAATCTCGAAATACGCCAACCCAACATCTACCTTTGGAGACACCTGTAGTACTCCTTTATAATCACCCAGTTACGTTGTGACATTTGGTAGCACCCAAAGTGTTCCTCCGGTAAACGGGAGTTGCATAATCTCATAGTCATAGGAACATGTATAAGTCATGAAGAAAGCAATAGCAACATACTAAACGATCGGGTGCTAAGCTAATGGAATGGGTCATGTCAATCAGATCATTCAACTAATTATGTGATCCCATTAATCAAATAACAACTATTTTGTCTATGGTTAGGAAACATAACCATCTTTGATTAATGAGCTAGTCAAGTAGAGGCATACTAGTGACACTCTGTTTGTCTATGTATTCACACATGTATTATGTTTCCGGTTAATACAATTCTAGCATGAATAATAAACATTTATCATGATATAAGGAAATAAATAATAACTTTATTATTGCCTCTAGGGCATATTTCCTTCAGTCTCCCACTTGCACTAGAGTCAATAATCTAGATTACACAGTAATGATTCTAACACCCATGGAGCCTTGGTGCTGATCATGTTTTGCTCGTGGAAGAGGCTTAGTCAACGGGTCTGCAACATTCAGATCCGTATGTATCTTGCAAATCTCTATGTCTCCCACCTGGACTAGATCCCGGATGGAATTGAAGCGTCTCTTGATGTGCTTGGTTCTCTTGTGAAATCTGGATTCCTTTGCCAAGGCAATTGCACCAGTATTGTCACAAAAGATTTTCATTGGACCCGATGCACTAGGTATGACACCTAGATCGGATATGAACTCCTTCATCCAGACTCCTTCATTTGCTGCTTCCGAAGCAGCTATGTATTCCGCTTCACATGTAGATCCCGCTACGACGCTTTGTTTAGAACTGCACCAACTGACAGCTCCACCGTTTAATGTAAACACGTATCCGGTTTGCGATTTAGAATCGTCCGGATCAGTGTCAAAGCTTGCATCAACGTAACCTTTTACGATGAGCTCTTTGTCACCTCCATATATGAGAAACATATCCTTAGTCCTTTTCAGGTATTTCAGGATGTTCTTGACCGCTGTCCAGTGATCCATTCCTGGATTACTTTGGTACCTCCCTGCTAAACTTATAGCAAGGCACACATCAGGTCTGGTACACAACATTGCATACATCATAGAACCTATGGCTGAAGCATAGGGAACATCTTTCATTTTCTCTCTATCTTCTGCAGTGGTCGGGCTTTGAGTCTTACTCAATTTCACACCTTGTAACACAGGCAAGAACCCTTTCTTTGCTTGATCCATTTTGAACTTTTTCAAAACTTTGTCAAGGTATGTGCTCTGTGAAAGTCCAATTAGGCGTCTTGATCTATCTCTATAGATCTTAATGCCTAATATATAAGCAGCTTCACCGAGGTCTTTCATTGAAAAACTCTTATTCAAGTATCCCTTTATGCTATCCAGAAATTCTATATCATTTCCAATCAGTAATATGTCATCTACATATAATATCAGAAATGCTACAGAGCTCCCACTCACTTTCTTGTAAATACAGGCTTCTCCAAAAACCAAATGCTTTGATCACACTATCAAAGCGTTTATTCCAACTCCGAGAGGCTTGCACCAGTCCATAAATGGATCGCTGGAGCTTGCATACTTTGTTAGCTCCCTTTGGATCGACAAAACCTTCTGGTTGCATCATATACAACTCTTCTTCTAGAAATCCATTCAGGAATGCAGTTTTGACATCCATCTGCCAAATTTCATAATCATAAAATGCGGCAACTGCTAACATGATTCGGACAGACTTAAGCATCGCTACGGGTGAGAAGGTCTCATCGTAGTCAATCCCTTGAACTTGTCGAAAACCTTTTGCGACAAGTCGAGCTTTATAGACAGTAATATTACCGTCAGCGTCAGTCTTCTTCTTGAAGATCCATTTATTCTCAATTGCTTGCCGATCATCGGGCAAGTCAACCAAAGTCCATACTTTGTTCTCATACATGGATCCCATCTCAGATTTCATGGCTTCAAGCCATTTTGCGGAATCTGGGCTCACCATCGCTTCTTCATAGTTCGTAGGTTCATCATGATCTAGTAGCATGACTTCCAGAACAGGATTACTGTACCACTCTGGTTGATCTACGAGGTTCGGTAGTATCTTGATCTAAAGTTTCATGATCATCATCATTAGCTTCCTCACTAACTGGTGTAGGTGTCACTGAAACAGTTTTCTGTGATGTACTACTTTCCAATAAGGGAGCAGGTACAGTTACCTCGTCAAGTTCTACTTTCCTCCCACTCACTTCTTTCGAGAGAAACTCCTTCTCTAGAAAGGATCCATTCTTAGCAACGAATGTCTTGCCTTTGGATCTGTGATAGAAGGTGTACCCAACAGTCTCCTTTGGGTATCCTATGAAGACACATTTCTCCGATTTGGGTTCGAGCTTATCAGGTTGAAGCTTTTTCACATAAGCATCGCAGCCCCAAACTTTAAGAAACGACAACTTTGGTTTCTTGCCAAACCATAGTTCATAAGGCGTCATCTCAACGGATTTTGATGGTGCCCTATTTAACGTGAATGTGGCCGTCTCTAGAGCATAACCCCAAAACGATAGCGGTAAATCTGTAAGAGACATCATAGATCGCACCATATCTAATAAAGTACAATTACGACGTTCGGACACACCATTACGCTGTGGTGTTCCGTGTGGCGTGAGTTGCGAAACTATTCCACAATTTTTCAAATGTACACCAAACTCGTAACTCAAATATTCTCCTCCACGATCAGATCATAGAAACTTTATTTTCTTGTTACGATGATTTTCAACTTCACTCTGAAATTCTTTGAACTTTTCAAATGTTTCAGACTTATGTTTCATTAAGTAGATATACTCATATCTGCTTAAATCATCTGTGAAGGTGAGAAAATAACGATATCCGCCACGAGCCTCAATATTCATCGGACCACATACATCTGTATGTATGATTTCCAACAAATCTGTTGCTCTCTCCATAGTACCGGAGAACGGTGTTTTAGTCATCTTGCCCATGAGGCACGGTTCGCAAGTACCAAGTGATTCATAATCAAGTGGTTCCAGAAGCCCATCAGTATGGAGTTTCTTCATGCGTTTTACACCGATATGACCTAAACGGCAGTGCCACAAATAAGTTGCACTATCATTATCAACTCTGCATCTTTTGGCTTCAACATTATGAATATGTGTATCACTACTATCGAGATTCATCAAAAATAGACCATTCTTCAAAGGTGCATGACCATAAAAGATATTACTCATATAAATAGAACAACCATTATTCTCTGATTTAAATGAATAACCGTCTCGCATCAAACAAGATCCAGATATAATGTTCATGCTCAACGCAGGCACCAAATAACAATTATTTAGGTCTAATATTAATCCCGAAGGTAGATGTAGAGGTAGCGTGTCGACTGCGATCACATCGACTTTGGAACCATTTCCCACGCGCATCGTCACCTCGTCCTTTGCCAGTGTTCGCTTAATCCGTAGTCCCTGTTTTGAGTTGCAAATATTAGCAACAGAACCAGTATCAAATACCCAGGTACTACTGCGAGCTCTAGTAAGGTACACATCAATAACATGTATATCACATATACCTTTGTTCACCTTGCCATCCTTCTTATCTGCCAAATACTTGGGGCAGTTCCGCTTCCAGTGACCAGTCTGCTTGCAGTAGAAGCACTCAGTTTCAGGCTTAGGTCCAGACTTGGGTTTCTTCTCTTGAGCAGCAACTTGTTTGTCGTTCTTCTTTAAGTTCCCCTTCTTCTTCCCTTTGCCCTTTTTCTTGAAACTAGTGGTCTTTTTGACCATCAACACTTGATGCTCCTTTTTGATTTCTACCTCTGCAGCTTTCAGCATTGCGAAGAGCTCGGGAATAGTCTTATTCATCCCTTGCATATTATAGTTCATCACGAAGCTCTTGTAGCTTGGTGGCAGTGATTGGAGAATTCTGTCAATGACGCAATCATCTGGAAGATTAACTCCCAATTGAATCAAGTGATTATTATACCCAGACATTTTGAGTATATGCTCACTAACAGAACTGTTCTCCTCCATCTTGCAGCTGTAGAACTTATTGGAGACTTCATATCTCTCAATCCGGGCATTTGCTTAAAATATTAACTTCAACTCCTGGAACATCTCATATGCTCCATGACGTTCAAAGCGTCGTTGAAGTCCTGATTCTAAGCCGTAAAGCATGGCACACTGAACTATCGAGTAGTCATCAGCTTTGCTCTGCCAGACGTTCATAACATCTGGTGTTGCTCCAGCAGCAGGCCTGGCACCCAGCGGTGCTTCCAGGACGTAATTCTTCTGTGTAGCAATGAGGATAATCCTCAAGTTACGGACCCAGTCCGTGTAATTGCTACCATCATCTTTCAACTTTGCTTTCTCAAGGAACGCATTAAAATTCAACGGAACAACAGCACGAGCCATCTATCTACAATCAACATAAACAAGCAAGATACTATCAGGGACTAAGTTCATGATAAATTTAAGTTCAATTAATCATATTACTTAAGAACTCCCACTTAGATAGACATCCCTCTAATCCTCTAAGTGATCACGTGATCCAAATCAACTAAACCATGTCCGATCATCACGTGAGATGGAGTAGTTTCATTGGTGAACATCGCTATGTTGATCATATCTACTATATGATTCACGCTCGACCTTTCGGTCTCCGTGTTCCGAGGCCATATCTGCATATGCTAGGCTCGTCAAGTATAACCCGAGTATTCTGCGTGTGCAAAACTGGTTTGCACCCGTTGTAGATGGACGTAGAGCTTATCACACCCGATCATCACGTGGTGTCTGGGCACGACGAACTTTGGCAATGGCGCATACTCAGGGAGAACACTTCTTGATAATTTAATGAGAGATCATCTTATAATGCTACCGTCAATCAAAGCAAGATAAGATGCATAAAAGATAAACCTCACATGCAATCAATATAAGTGATATGATATGGCCATCATCATCTTGTGCCTGTGATCTCCATCTCCGAAGCACCGTCATGATCACCATCGTCACCGGCGCGACACCTTGATCTCCATTGTAGCATCGTTGTCATCTCGCCAATCTTATGCTTCCACGACTATCGCTGCCGCTTAGTGATAAAGTAAAGCATTACATCGCGATTGCATTGCATACAATAAAGCGACAACCATATGGCTCCTGCCAGTTGCCGATAACTCGGTTACAAAACATGATCATCTCATACAATAAAATTTAGCATCATGCCTTGACCATATCACATCACAACATGCCCTGCAAAAACAAGTTAGACGTCCTCTACTTTGTTGTTGCAAGTTTTACGTGGCTGCTACGGGCTTAAGTAAGAACCAATCTCACCTACGCATCAAAACCACAACGATAGTTTGTCAATTTGACTCCGTTTTAACCTTCGCAAGGACCGGGCGTAGCCACACTCGGTTCAACTAAAGTTGGAGAGACTGTCGCCCGCAAGCCACCTATGTGCAAAGCACGTCGGGAGAACCGGTCTCGCGTAAGCGTACGTGTAATGTCGGTCCGGGTCGTCTCGTCCAACAATACCGCCGAACCAAAGTATGACATGCTGGTAGGCAGTATGACTTATATCGCCCACAACTCACTTGTGTTCTACTCGTGCATATAACATCAAACCATAAAACCTGGGCTCGGATGCCACTGTTGGGGAACATAGTAATTTCAAAATTTTCCTACGCACACGCAAGATCATGGTGATGCATAGCAACGAGAGGGGAGAGTATGATCTACGTACCCTTGTAGATCGCAATGGAAGCGTTGACACAACGTAGAGGAAGTAGTCGTACGTCTTCTTCCCGATCCGACCGATCCAAGCACCGTTACTCCGGCACCTCCGAGTTCTTAGCACACGTACAACTCGATGACGCTCCCCGGGCTCCGATCCAGCAAAGCTTCGGGGATGAGTTCTGTCAGCACAACGGCGTGGTGACGATGATGATGTTCTACCGACGCAGGGCTTCGCCTAAGCACTACAACGATATGACCGAGGTGGAATATGGTGGCAGGGGGCACCGCACACGGCTAAGGAACGATCACGAGGATCAACTTGTGTGTTCTAGGGTGCCCCTTGCCTCAGTATATAAAGGAGCCAGGGAGAGGGGGCGGCCGGCCAAGGTGGGCGCGCCAAGGGGGAGTCCTACTCCCACCGGGAGTAGGACTCCTAGTTGGACAAGGAGAGAGGGGAAAGAGGTGGAAGAGAGGAAGGAAAAGGGGGGGGCGCCGCCCCCCTTCCCTTGTCCTATTCGGACTAGGAAGGGGAGGGGCGTGCGGCCACCTCTTGCCTCCTTCTCTCTTCTCCCTCAAGGCCCATGTAGGCCCAATAAACCCCCGGGGGGGTTCCGGTAACCCCCCGGTACTCCGGAAAAATGCCGATTTCACCCGGAACGATTCCGATGTCCAAATATAGGCTTCCAATATATCAATCTTTACGTCTCGACCATTTCGAGACTCCTCGTCATGTCCGTGATCACATCCGGGACTCTGAACAGACTTCGGTACATCAAAAATGCATAAACTCATAATAACTATCATCGTAACTTTAAGCGTGCGGACCCTACGGTTCGAGAACAATGTAGACATGACCGAGACACATCTCCGGTCAATAACCAATAGCGGGACCTGGATGCCCATATTGGCTCCTACATATTCTACGAAGATCTTTATCGGTCAGACCGCATAACAACATACGTTGTTCCCTTTGTCATCGGTATGTTACTTGCCCGAGATTCGATCGTCGGTATCCAATACCTAGTTCAATCTCGTTACCGGCAAGTCTCTTTACTCGTGCCGTAATACATCATCTCACAACTAACATATTAGTTGTAATGCTTGCAAGGCTTATGTGATGTGCATTACCGAGAGGGCCCAGAGATACCTCTCCGACAATCGGAGTGACAAATCCTAATCTCGAAATACGCCAACCCAACATCTACCTTTGGAGACACCTGTAGTACTCCTTTATAATCACCCAGTTACGTTGTGACATTTGGTAGCACCCAAAGTGTTCCTCCGGTAAACGGGAGTTGCATAATCTCATAGTCATAGGAACATGTATAAGTCATGAAGAAAGCAATAGCAACATACTAAACGATCGGGTGCTAAGCTAATGGAATGGGTCATGTCAATCAGATCATTCAACTAATGATGTGATCCCATTAATCAAATAACAACTATTTTGTCTATGGTTAGGAAACATAACCATCTTTGATTAATGAGCTAGTCAAGTAGAGGCATACTAGTGACACTCTGTTTGTCTATGTATTCACACATGTATTATGTTTCTGGTTAATACAATTCTAGCATGAATAATAAACATTTATCATGATATAAGGAAATAAATAATAACTTTATTATTGCCTCTAGGGCATATTTCCTTCAGTGGTCGTGTGCAGCCTTCATCCTAGAGCAACAAGTATAATCATATCTTAAGCATAGCTCCTGAGCATACCAATGCAACATATGAATTTGACCCCATAAAAGTTTTCCTTTTTGTGTCAAGCGGTAATCCCTAAAGTATCCCATCATCAAGTTGAATGGGGTTTTCTTAGGATTGTCAAAATAGTGCATAATATTTTTCACATAACGAGCATCGAGGGTTTTAGGAGGTTCCCCATCTCCATGAGTAGTAAGTACCACTAATTTTTTTTGGTGTTTCGTGTCCCATATCCATAACTAAAGATAGAGAACAACTTAGAACAGGAAAAAAACTACTTAGTGATAAAGCAAACAAGCACACATGAGAATATTCACCCCACGCTATTGCTCCCCGGCAACGGTGCCAGAAAAATAGCCTTGACGACCCATAAGTATATGGGATCAATTGTAGCTCTTTCGATAAGTAAGAGTGTCGAACCCAACGAGGAGCAGAAGGAAATGACAAGTGGTTTTCAGCAAGGTAATATCTGCAAGTGCTGAAATTGTAACTAACAGAGTAGTTTGATAGCAAGATAATTTGTAACGAGCAAGTAACGATAGTAGTAAAAAAAGTGCAGCAAGATAGCCCAATCCTTTTGAGGCAAAGGGCAGGCCAAAACGGTCTCTGATAATAAGCAAAGCGTTCTTGAGGGTACACGGGAATTTCATTTAGTCACTTTCATCATGTTGGTCCGATTCGTGTCCACTACTTTGATAATTTGATATGTCGGTGGAACAGTGCTTAGGTGCTGTTCTTACTTGAACAAACCTCCTACTTATGATTAAACCCCTCGCAAGCATCCGCAACTACGAGAAAAGTATTAAGAATAAATTCTAACCATAGCATTGAACTTTTGGATCCAATCGGTCCCTTACGGAATAGTGCATAAACTAGGGTTTAAGCTTTTGTTACTCTCGCAACCCATCATCTAATAACTACTCCACAATGCATTCCCATAGGCCCAAATATGGTGAAGTGTCATGTAATCGACGTTCACATGACACCACTAAGGGAATAAGAACATACATACTATCAAAATATCGAACACATATCAAGTTCACATGATTACTTGCAACACGATTTCTCCCGTGACCTCAAGAACAAAAGTAACTACTCACAAATGATATTCATTCTCAAGATCCGAGGGGGATTAAATAGCATATTGGATCTGAACATATAATCTTCCACCAAATAAACCATATAGTAATCAACTACAAGATGTAATAAACACTACTAGTCACCCACAAGCACCAATCTATAGTTCCGGTACAAAGATTGAACACAAGAGATGAACTAGGGTTTGAGAGGAGATGGTGTTGTTGAAAATGTTGATGGAGATTGCCCTCCCCAAGATGGAGAGTTGTTGGTGATGATGATGACGATTATTTCTCCCTCCGGGAGGGAAGTTCCCCCGGCGGAATTGCTCCACCGGAGGGCAAAAGCGCTCCTGCCCAAGTTTCGCCTCGAACCGGCGGCGCTCCGTCCCAAAAGTCCTCTCCTTATTTTTTCTAGGTCAAAATGACTTATATACCAGAAGATGGGCACCAGAGGTGGGCCGGGCTGAGCACAACCCACCAGGGCGCGCCTGGGGCCAGGCACGCCCTGTCATCTTGTGCTCACCAGGTGCCCCCTCCGGTGGTTATTTGCTCCAGTATTTCTTATTCATTCCATAAAAAATCCTCGTGAAGTTTCATCTTGTTTGGAGTTGTGCAGAATAGGTGGCCTGACGTAGCTTTTCCAGGTCCACATTTCCAGCTGCCGGAGTTCTCCCTCTTTGTGTGTATCTTGCATATTATAAGAGAAAAGACATTAAAATTACTCCAAAAAGCATTATTATGCATTAAAAAATTATAAATAACAGTAGGTAAACATGATGCAAAATGGACGTATGACGGAGACATCAAGCACGATTCATATTAGAGTTGCGTGTGCGATACGTGGGATACAGCTGATCCATCCGAGCTGTTTGTGATGGAATAAGCCGTGTGTGTTGTGGGAAAATGCTTGCCGGTATACAATTATCAGCGATTGATAAATTCATCACCGACGGGTTCCCTAGTGTGGTCCGTGTGCGATGTGATATGCTTTGTCTGCACAACATCTATGCTCTGTCTACATAAGAACAACATATATACTTATAACATGACATGATTGCAAAACCAAATTAAACATCTAATTACGTTATATAACAAATATCATAAATATTGCAAGGTTCAAATTTTCAGCATTACAAGGCCCAAATTTAAAGATTACAAGGTTCAAACTATTTCGACAAAACAAAATCATCTTCTTCAAAATCTGTTTCATGCATTATTTCCGCGAATGGATCAGCCACCGAGAAGTCATATAGCGGCTTGATACAGTGACTTCCGAATAATCTGTCATATGAAGTTACAAACTGAAATCAGCTTCTATAGAGCCTTTTTCATTCAGCTGTAGACGCATACGCTCAAGATTACCTCTCAAACTATATGATTGGTGGACATGAAAAGGTTAAAGTATTTCTATCAGAACACAATGACTATCTAGATGTCCTCATGCGTCATGAAGACAGTGAAGAATGGGTGGTCGACCATCATGAGGGGTTGGACTAGAGTCGTGCGTGCCTTCTGCATGGAGGAGAGCACAATACGGGCATTCCGCTTCACCTTGTTCAGCAACCAGAATGTTTTTTGCATCTTTCTTTACCGTGTTTAATAGTACAAGTATACAACTCTGGTTCATCATTCTTTATTTGGTGCTTATGTAATTCTTGAATATATGTATCTGCGAATTGAATAATACATTGGTTGTTTAACCTGATGGATATGAATAAAGTTATATTCAATTTTCAAATTCAAATTTGGTACAATTTTAAATAGCAGCGATTTAATTAGGGTCAAAATATACTATGTAGGTCGTTACGGTGCACACGGTCTGTAAAGCACAAACGTTTATGATATACATCATAATCCGACATGGTTTGCGGCGAGGAAACGTGTGCGACCATGCACACAGTTGCCGTTTACAAAACATGTGCGATGCCAGACAATATCACAAACGATGCGAGCAAACTAAATGTTTGTGATAGTCGCCTTATCATACACGGTTTACAATAATGAACCGTTTCGGATGTCGTAGGGAACGTACACGTTGCACCACATAACAGCGTGTGCGATAGTTATCTTGTACGACACTGGTACGACGGTCCGACATTTCGTAATCCTATCTGACACTCATATGATGAATAGGTAATCTTCTTATTACAGATCACATATGGTTCAGGAGAAATGAATGTGTGTGATAGTCTCCTTATCATACACGCTTGGCAATCATGAACTGTTTGTGATGGGGTGAATGCCATAAACATTGCACCATAGAATAGCATGTGCAATGGTAATACCAGCACACACGAGTAGCATGGATGGAGTGTTTGAGATATTCGATATATCACCAACAGCTGTGTGATGAATCGCATTTGGGATAGATGCGGGCATCACATATGCTTTGTTCTGGAAAACGTATGCATTTCTAATCCCCATCCCCGACGGTTTCTGGGCCATGTAGGAAGGACCCCTATCGCCCACACTGGCAAGGTGACGTTTTAAAATGCCCTTATGGAAAGGGGTTAAAAACTGTTTGTATAGCAGCTCGATGTACTAGTGAGCGGTCTTGGAGCGGAGTAATAATGGTAGATACAGTTGGATTAACAGTCTATTTATCATAGACTACACGAGATTATGCCATGAATGATCATGGTTATCAATTATTACTTTTATGTCAATTATCAAACACCAATTTGTCTACCATATCACTACCTGCTTTCGAGAGAGATGCCACTAGTAAACCTATGACTTCGGGTCCAATATCCATTAATACAAGCTCTTATAAAATTGTTAGTTTATTTTCCTTTACTTTTACCGTTTTACATTTTTAGTTATGATAAGAGATAAAATGATGACAGTTTTTAAACGAAAATTGCCTTCTCAGAAAGAAACTGACATGCGAATCAACCTGTGGTTGAGTTGGTTAGGTGGACAGTGGTATCCCCAACCCACCAGGGTTCAAATCCTGATGCTCGCATTATTTCTGAATTTATTTCAGGATTTCCGGCGATGCGCTTTCAGTGGGAGGAGACGTTCCCGTCGACGACGAGGCGCCTACGATGACTTCGTAAATCTCAAGATGATATGCCGGCTCAGTCTCTCGGAGGTGCTCATAGGGATAGGGTGTGCGTGTGTGCGTTCATAGGGGTGAGTGTATGCGCGTGTATATGAGCGCTTGTGTCTGTACTGATGCTTAAAAAAAAGAAACTGACATGTCATGAGGAAAATGTCACCACCCAACCACTTTCTCACAACTAAAACTGCCACAAAATCATTTGTATATGTCACCCTCTGGCAAACATTCACCAGTTAACATGGTCAATTTTTTTTCTATTTCCTGTCCTATGCGATCACAATATGCCATCACATCGCGAGCCCACACCCATCAACGGACTAGCTGTTCTGCGAATCAACGTGGTTAAGTTGGTTAGGTGGACAGTGGTATCTTTAACCCATCAGGATTTAAATCCTGGTGCTCGCATTATTCCTGAATTTATTTCAGAATTTCCGGCGATGCGCTTTTAGTGAGAGGAGACGTTCCCGTCGACGACGAGGCGTCTACGGTGACTTCGTAAATCTTAAGATGATATGTCGGCTCAGTCTCTCAGAGATGCTCATAGGGGTAGGGTGTGTGTGCGTTCATAGGGGTGAGTGTATGCGCATGTATATGAACGCTTGTATCTGTACTGATGCTAAAAAAAAGGACTATCTGTTCTTCCGTCGTGACAGCTGACTAGTGTCCCACTGCTACGACTCAAACGCAAGAAAACTTTCGCAACGAGACACTGTTTTTTTTAAGGCGAGCAACGAGGCAATGTTTTTTTTAGGGGAGCAACGAGACAATGCCAAACACGTCTCGCTATAAATTGGGCCAAAAGCCCAGAGACCCAGGGGACGGGCCATCAGTCCAGCCTATCACACAAAGTGGAAAGATGAAGCCTCAACCGAAGCCAGGCCCAGGCCCATAGATAGCCCGCCTCCTCTCGGCCGCACCAAAGCAAAACCCTAGGAACCTACATCCAACGTCCCAAACCACCCAATCCCCCATCCGACGGTCGACGCCCCACGCGCCAGCCTTATAAGTCCTTCCATTCCCTCCCGCAAGGGTTCCCTCCCACACACCTCCGCCTCCACCCCACCCGCCCCGACCCCTCTCCTCCAAGGTAAGCCCGCGGCGGCGGCGAGCGAGCGGCGGCGATGACGACCCGCTTCAAGAAGAACCGGAAGAAGCGCGGCCACGTGTCCGCCGGGCACGGGCGTGTGGGCAAGCACCGCAAGCATCCCGGAGGCCGCGGTAACGCCGGAGGCATGCACCACCACCGCATCCTCTTCGACAAGTACCATCCCGGCTACTTCGGCAAGGTCGGTATGCGCTACTTCCACAAGCTCAGCAACAGGTTCTACACCCCGACGGTCAACGTCGAGAGGCTCTGGTCCATGGTGCCGTCCGAGAAGGCGGCCGAGGCCGGCGGCGACAAGGCCCCCGTGGTCGACGTCTCGCAGTTCGGCTACTTCAAGGTGCTCGGCAAGGGGATGCTGCCGGAGAAGCCCATCGTCGTCAAGGCCAAGCTCATCTCCAAGATCGCAGAGAAGAAGATCAAGGCCGCCGGCGGCGCTGTCGTGCTCGTTGCCTAGGGTTCTGTTCGCGACCGTGCCTTGAGATCTATTATATCTGAACTATTAGTTGTTTCCCGTACCAGCAATTTGTGTTGAACAAGACATCGTTAGTTTGTTATCCTGGTTCCTGTGTGGTAAACCAACATCTTATGAGAATTTTGCGCTATGTTATGCCAGTTTATATCAGACGAGTTATCCATATCTGTGCTCCTATTTATGTTTCGTTTGATCTGTGTTAATCGTTATCAATCCCTAATGCATATACTGTTATTTGCTATGGTGCATCACCATAAGATTCTATGCCTGCTAGTCATCTTAACTTTATGATTCTATGCCTGCTAGTCATGTGAACTGTATGATTCTATGCCTGCTTGTGCTTGTCATGTGACATGTGAACTGTATGATTTTGATTTGCACTATGTTATGCTTTGTTTTCTCTTTGTTAATCTTGTCATAGTGTATTACTTCAGGATTCTATTTCTTGTAGTCATAGTGAACTTTGAATTGTATGCCAATGATTTGCTTGCTTGATGACATTGAACTTGATGTCTGTAGGAGGTTGTTTGTAGACATACTCATAGTTAACATGATGCAGTAGTTTGTCTTTGGAATTCCTAGCAGGTACTTTAGTTTTGGATTGCATCTTCCTTCTAAATTTACTTGACTAGTTTAGTGCCACCTCATGAGTTAAATAAACACCTGGAGTAAGCTATTGTGCTGTAATTGTTGTGCCATTGTGTGAAGTATTGATATCCATTTGCATCTAAGCTGAAGTGGCTACATGTTCTTTGAGAAATCTTCCTTTGATGCCATCTGTCTACTTCGTATTTGCTAGAATGAGGTTTGTTTTCTTTATGGGTGTTTGATTTTTTTGCTTGCTGTGGCACCTGATGCGTAGCAGCTGTTCTACCTGTCGAGCTTTGTATGATCTAGCATTTGTTACTGTATTTCACAGAGTGCATTAGTACAAGATTATGTTTCTGCTAGTTTCAGAAAGATGTTTATAAACTACTATGAATGTTCAGGTTCATGCAGTCATACATCTGTTCTCCCATATACTCGCCTGTATCTGGACGATGCTTCACCCTGGCTTTAAGAAACTTTGAAGTACTTGCAAAGCAGGTGAAGCTATCCAATCGTGCTATTCTGTGTATGGATATTCATTTGCTGCTACATGTTCATCTTATCGTGTGTGTGATCATGTTTGATGTGTTTGCTTGTCTGTACAGCTTAGCTGCAATTGCCTGATCGATCTTTAGAGCTCCTTTGATTCACAGGGTTTATTTGAACTACTTACATAGATTTCTAGCATCCACTCAAATCTTGTTGGAAGGAAAACTTTGTTTTTCCTGTGATGCAATCAAACGACCGAAAATCCTATGGAATTGCTCAAACCTCTTTGAAGGAAATTTCTATAGTATTTCCTGTCTGTTTTTAGAATCCTGTCAATCAAATAGTCCCTCGTTATGTTTTTCAAAAATTGCGGTTGCAAAGTTGTATAGATTTGGTATTTTGAATGGAACCATCGCTTTTGTATTGCGTCGGAAGTATCATATCACTACAATGGTGTTGATGCATTTGCCGCTCCCGTAATTTGTTTGCCCACGCACGTCGCCTGAATCTGTTGTGCACAACTGACTACCGTGCCCTCTAGTATACCACTAGGGCACAACTGACTACCGTGCCCTCTAGTATACCACTAGGGCTGCAAACGAGTCGAGTTCAAGTGAGTTGGACTTGGCTTGGCTCAACTCATATAAGTTTTGAGCGAGCTCAAACTAAGTGAAGCTTAAGATCGAGCTGTAGAACATGATTCATGCTCAGTTTGTAACGATCTCGAGTCGATCTCGAGCTAGTTTTGAGCTAAATGAGACCATAAAAATTATAAATTTATGGCGATTATTCTAACGAGATAAGGACACAACATGACACAACTTTGTACCCCCATCTCGTCGTGCTAGGGAGAGCTCATCTTCTCTCTTGGGTGAACTAGCAATAGATGGTGGTCTTCATGGACGAAAAACAAGAAAACGAAGATGCATATGCTGGAAACTTTTGCCAAACACAATAGGATATTTAACACATAGTCGATCACCTACCATAATTAGGCCTAAATCTTTTGTGCACTTATATGATAACAAAAACGAAGGTGCATATGCTTCCATGTTTGCTGGTAAATAAAATGGACAAAAATCATGGACATCATATGTGATAACAAATTATCTTATTTCCGTTTAATATATGGCATGATCATTTAACATAATAATATTATGTCGAGCTATAGAGCTCAAATCGAGCGAGCCAATATTGGTTCAAGATCGGCTCGTTTCTCGGTCAAGCTGCATAAAGTGTTCAAACTTAAATCATTTCTTTTCGAGTCGTTCTCGAATCGAACCAAAAAACGAATCGATCTCGAGCGGCTCATGAGCCACAAGCTTTTCTTGCAGCCCTATATACCATCGCTCCCGGCCGGGGTTGCATCGGAGGCACTCAAACATCCATCAGTATCAGTTGGTTGACAAACTGACTCGATGGGTCATTTCTCCGGCCCGTTGCCATCGGTTCGAAAGAAACATTGGCGCCGTGACACGAGACGGTGAGTAGAACAAACGCTGTTGGTCCGTGCCGCCAATGCCTGCTTTGCCCAACCGGCAAGCGATCCCTCGTCCACACGCACAAGGAAGCCTCCGTTTGACATGCGTGCGCCCCGTCGTTTGCGGCCCTCCGTGACATGGAGGAAGCTGCACGTTTAAGCACAAGACACCCTCACGTTGATGCAAATCACTCCCGTGGTACGTGGACAGAAGGAACATGTCTCACGGTTGTTGGGTGGCGGAATTCAGAATTTTCTGTACAGTAGGAGTGATAGGTAGTATAATAAATTGCTGAGCTTAACGAGAGATAATAAGAAAAAGGCTGTATTTTTTCTTAATTAGGATATAATCTCTTAGCAATAATATCTGTCACCCCTCACCATGTATTTAGAAATATTTAGCTATCAAAGAAAAGACTAATGCCATGTAATTTTTTTTCTAGATTACGTGACGGGTTTAAGATAAGACTATCTTACATGTCCTTATAGAAAACGTTAAAACGAAGATTTAAATCCTCGGATGGACAGACACACCTTCATGTGAAATCAAGCTAAATCAAAACCAAGACGCCTATGTAGCTGTACGCCAAATATGAGCCAGAGGTTAAGCCAACCGCCATCTAGGATCCCTGTATGCCATCGGTGCAGGTAGCATCACCTGTAAGCGTCCCTGGTTGAGAATTGCCGTTGCTCGAACACATATCAACCACTGCCACCAACCCTGATCTGCCGCATCCGGCCAACCCTGTCGCATGAACTCCATGTGGACAGACCATTCTGGCACTGCAGACGCCACATGGGTTTTGCTCGATGACGGACTTTGGCAGGAGCGAGAGCGTAACGCCGGTGGCGGCTAGGGCTTCAGAGTTCGTCGCGACATGTAAGGACGAGTGAATCATGTTAGGTAATTACGTTCGGTGGAGCCCTGAAGCAAGAGGAAATGAATATGACTTTGAACTACACAATTTCACATGCTTATGAACATTACATGTCTAATATTGTATAAAGTATCATGTCTAATGACGATGTACCTCATTCCGATGGGCAGGAATGTAGGTTTGCGATAATTCGGATGGAAGTCCTGCCCGTCTTTGGCTGGTGCCACCCGTGACAGCCCCTCGTGGGTGTCATTTCCCCTCCTTGGAGGCAGCGTTGTGGTGTGTCGGCACCTCTCTCTCTCTCTCTCTCTCTCTCTTTTGCGAGGAAAACTTCCAATCTATTCATCTTCAATCATGGTAGTACAACGAATACTAGAAATAATAAAAATTACATCCAGATCCGTAGAACACCTAGCGACGACTACAAGCACTGAAGCGAGCCGAAGGCGCGCCACTGCCATCGCCCCTCCCTCATCGGAGCCGGGCAAACCTTGTTGTAGTAGACAGTCGGAAAGTCGTCGTGCTAAGGCCCCATAGAACCAACGCACCAGAACAACAACCGCCGCAGATGAAGAGTGTAGATTAAAAGGATCCAACCTGAAGACACACGAACGAAGACGAACGACAAACAGATCCAAGCAAATCCACCAAGCACAGATCAGCTGGAGACACAACTCCACACGCCCACCGATGATGCTGAACACATCACCGGAACGGGGGCTAGGCGGGGAGACCTTTATTCCATCTTCAGGAAGCCGCCGCCGTCTCGCCTTCCTGAGTAGGACGCAAACCCTAACAAAAATCGAAAAAAGATCTAAAAACGGAGCCCTCCCACCGGCAAGGGGCGAGATCCACTCCGCCTCCATGGTCCTAAGGCCACCGAAGACGGGACGGATCGGCGCCAGCGCCGGCGGGAGGCAGAGTACCCTAGCTTTTTGGAGGGGCGGCTGGCTAGGTCAAATACTTGTTTTCAATCATGAAGGGAGTACCCTTTCTTTCTTCCTTAATGGGTTTTAGTGCCTCCGATATGCATAGCTGGGGCTCTCTCTCTCTCTCTCTCTTGATTGGTTGTCTCCGGACAAAAGCCTAGGTTCGGATCCGGATCGATGATAGCGGCGTCCTCGATGTCGCTCTTCTGTTGGGATAATTGCTTTTGGAGACACGACTTGGAGGTCCTAGTTTGCTTTCCTGTGGTACTCACCGTTGTTCTGAATTGTTCGTCACGACCTAAAGGTACTATGTACACCGTCGCGGGTGATTCCAAGATGATGACTTTCTTGGGGCTGTTCGAGTCTCGTCACCCACCTGCCAACTCTTTTAGGCAATCAAGGATGGTTAATGCCACACACTAGTTGATGCGTTGGCAATGAGAGTTTGTTTGAAGTTGTTGCTCTTTAGAGGTGACCAACGTTGGTTGAGACGCGGCTGCTCTTGTTGGTCAATTTAGCACAGATACTTTTGTGTTGGGGTTTCTGTGGTGTTTGCCTCTCATCGGCATGTGGTGAGAGTTTGTCTGAATTCTTGTGTTTTATCATGTGCCTTCTATAAAACTAAAACTACGGCACATAGTTTACTCGTGCTCTCGGAAAGAAAACACACCTCCTCGTTCGAAAATTAGCAAGCCAAGCCAACCCAAATGATTTGGCGACTTGAGGTCTAAAATAAAAACGACCACCCATCTTCCCAGTTCCCACGAGTAGGCTTACTATTCATAACCACGCCAGCACGCGCGAAGAGCCCAACGTCCCAACTAGAGCTCCCTTCCACGCCTCTTTCTCCAATCTCCACCTCCCCACTCCCCCCCTCTTCGACCGTCCCCTCCGCCGAACTCCAACTCACCGAGCCAGCCAGCACCACCACCAGGAGCCATGCCGGCGGCGGTCGCCTGCTCCGTCAAGTGCCGCCCCCACCACCGCCTCTCGGCGCCGCAGCCCCCCGCCGCGCTGGACCTCCTCCCCCGCGCCCCGGCCTCCGCCGCCGGCGAGCTGCGGGCGACCCGGTGCCGGACCCCGCCCTCCCTCTCCTTCGCGCGCGCTTCCGACCAAGGGGAGGCGCGAAGCCCGCCGTCCGCGAGGCGAGCCCGCGCCGCCGTGGTGGGGTTCGAGGAAGTCGGCGCCGCTTCTTCCGCAGCCGCGGCGGCCCTGCTCGCCGGCGCGCAGTCGCGGCACGCCATCTTCCGCGAAGAGCTCGTGAGAAAGGCCTACTACGCGGCCGAGGCGGCCCACCGCGGCCAGGTGCTTGACAGCGCCCCTCTCGCTCTCTTTCTGCTCATCGTTTCGGCGTGGCTTGTCGGACGTTTGAAGTGACCGGGCCACGTTCCTCGGCTGGGCGTTTTGGTGGTTTCTGCAGATGCGCGCGAGCGGCGACCCTTACCTGCAGCACTGCGTGGAGACGGCGGCGCTGCTCGCGGAGCTCGGCGCAGGCCCTCCGGTTATCGCGGCGGGGCTGTTGCACGACACGGTGGATGACGCAGGCCTGGATTACGGCTCCATCTCCGAGCAATTCGGTGCTGGCGTTGCGGACCTCGTGAAGGGGGTAAGAATTCGGATCTACTCCGTATTTAGTTACTGTACTGGATATAACTGACATTAGGATGTGACGAGCAGGCTCACTGATATGTCTAATTAGGAGAACTGTTTTTCTCTGTTAAAGCTCGCTTGGTGTGGCAGTATTATTTTCTGAAACGAACCAAAGTAAGGTGCAATTGCTGCTACACCGTTATGTAGCAATTCAGAGCTTCTTCACTGGTAGATTATTCGTACCGGCATATACAGATAATTTTCTGAGCATGACTTAAGCTGTGCCTGTGTCCAGGATCAGGCCATTGTTTTCTAGGGGAAGGACCAGGTCATACTCACAATTGATTAGTTATATGGTTATGTCTCTGCGTGGGCCCCCCTTTTATTTTCATCTTTCTCGGTGTTGTCTTTTTCGTCATATGGAGAACTGGATGTTGCTAGTTTGGCTACCTTGCTAAAATATATTTTTACGATTATGACTGACAGACCATAATTGATTGTTATGTTATTGATAGGGCTTCTAGAACAAATACAAATCTTATGCTTATCTAAGTTAGGTATTAAGTTAACATCACCTCTATTAAAGTAGGCTGTAGGCATCTCCTAGGATTGACTTGTGCTTTGTTATACTTTAGAATTTCTTCCTGGCTGTTTACCAGATCAAAGCAGACACACCTTTTGGTGATTTTATGTGTCTTCTTTCATGACATTGCGTTTATTATTTGGAACTTGGGAAAGGCTGTTGTTTGTTCTGCTACACGTTGTCGCCTTGTCGGTCATCTTTATCAATATTACACCTGCAATATATCACCATTTTTTGGCAACAAGGGTGCTTTGGCCGTTTGAGGACATTGTGGAATGACTTGACTTAGTTGTGTCGAATATTTGACAGGTTTCTAATCTAAGTCATTTGAGCAAACTGGCTCGTAGAAACGATACAGCGAGCAGAACTGATGAAGCTGACAGATTGCGTACAGTCTTCCTTGCAATGGAGGATGCGAGAGCAGTGCTTATCAAACTTGCTGATAGGCTACACAATATGAGGACGTTGGATTCATTGCCCAAGATCAAACAGCAGTGCTTTGCAAAGGAAACGCTGGAGATATTTGCTCCATTGGCGAATCAATTGGGGATCTTGAACTGGAAGGAGCAGCTTGAAAATCTGTGTTTCAAGCATCTTTACCCAGAGCAATATGAGGAACTGTCATCCAACCTTCATGAGTTTTACAACAGAGATATGATTGCAGCTGCAATAAGGCGATTGGAACAGGCCCTTCAGGTGAGAGGGCTATCCTATCGTTCCATATCAGGGAGGCACAAGAGCATATACAGCATCTACAGCAAGATGACAAGGTAAACTCGTGCGTCATGTTTCCATTATGGTGTATTTACTAGATTTTTTTTTTCAAATGATTTGCCTTTCATTTTAGCTGTGTTAATGAAGTCAAATGAATCATTATCTAAAATAGGTAATTCCTGCACTGACTTCAACATGGCCTTTAAAGTAACCTTGCTAGCCGGAGAGACATATGCCACTAAACATGCTAATGTGATTGCTTTTTTATTACAGGAAAAAACTGGACATGGATGAAATCTATGATGTACATGGAGTGCGTGTGATACTCGAGAATAAAGCTGATTGCTTCACCACATTAGAAGTTGTCCATCACTTGTGGCCTAGAATTCCTGGGAAGTTTAAAGACTATGTCAGCAGCCCCAAATCTAATGGGTACGACCATGCAAAATATTGCTATGCTATGCAGAAAAAAATGTATGTCACGGTGCTAACTTGATGCTTCTTAACTTGTAGGTACCAATCGCTGCACACGGTTGTTCTCAGTGAAGAAACACTCCCATTAGAGATCCAAATTCGTACTGCGGACATGCACTTGCAGGCAGAGTTTGGAATCGCTGCACATTGGAGGTACAAGGAAGGCGTACGTAACTGCTCTTCATCTCTGCCTGAAATGGTTGAATGGGTTAGATGTGTTGTTACATGGCAGTGTGAAACTCTGCACACAGATCACCCTTCGCCTCCTGGACTTGGTTCTTCCCCAAGGGCAACATGCACTTTCCCTTCTGACTCTGATGGCTGTCCTTTTTCCTATTCAAAACAATGTGACCACACTGGACCAATCCTAGTAATACTTCTGGAGAATGAAAAGGTTAAGAACCCTCATAATATTTTGTGCTAGTGCTTTCTGATTAATTAAAGTTGCAATGTGTTAATTTGGAAGAGCAGCAGAACTGAATTTTTTATGTTTGTTTTCTTCAGATGTCAGTGCAAGAACTCCCACAAAATTCGAAAATACTGGACCTACTGAAGAGGGCTTCTAGCTACGACATGCAGTTGAGCCTAAGGCTCAACAGTCATGCTGTGCACAACCTGCACCAGGAGCTGAAGATGGGCGACGTGCTGGAGCTGATCCCTTCAACTCCTTGCAAATCAGGAGGCTACATGAGGGAGCTCAACCAAATGTCTGATCACCGTCTCGCGGTTTCGCAGTCTTGACAGCCGTAGACCAGCAGATCTTGTGAATACATATATGACAGCTCAGCTAAATCGTCTGAAGTTTAGGTGACCGCACTGACAGAATCATAACAGATGTTGTAGCATTTGGTGTATATTTGTTGATAACTTTGTTCAAGTAGAACAAAAGAAGTTAACCTGTAAATAGTACGTACGTGATACAGAGTTCAAGCTCGGGAATTGTTCTTGGTTTTAGAACACCTATCGAGAAAATAGAACATGGTTAGGATAAGTGATTTCAGTTCTCTACTTGTTCAGATATTGGCTATGAATTTGCAATTACATGTGAATATTTTTTTTTGCTCGGTGTGCTTGACTGCTTAAGATGCAAAATGAGAAGTGAAAAAGAAAAAGAATAGAAAGGCTGTGATAAGTGATTTGTGTTCTCTTCTAATTCAGACATTGGCTATGGAGTGCAAATTTGTGAAAATAATTTTTTCCAGCGAGCTAGACAACGAAAAGACTGGGTGCTTTACTGCTGATGATGCAAAATCACAAGTGGAAGGGAAAAATTATATACAAAAAGGCTATAATAAGTTTTTAGTCCTATACTTCAGACATTGGCTTTGACGTTTGCATTTGTGAAAAATATAGTGCTCAACGGAAATGTGTGCGTGGGGCTCGGCTGTTTAAAGATGCAGAAATGAAAAAAATAAACGACACCTGAGAGATTCGAACTCTCGCGGGGAAACCCCATGTACTTAGCAGGCACACGCCTTAACCACTCGGCCAAAGTGTCGTTGTTGTCTAGACTTGTGAAATGGTCCTATTTGTACTGGATATGACCCATATTTCACTCAAACCCAAACTGTTCGTTTGCCTCCCCCAATAAGAGTCGCCTATGTCGTAGTACAAATCAGCGCCCTGTTGTTCTCACAAATTAGAGATATGTGTTTATATGTCGACTGTTTCTTGGCTTTTGATGTTTGGTGGAAAGAGGCAGAGAGCAAGGTCAACTCAAATCATGCTAATAGAGAGAGGTGTAAGCAACTATTCTGTTCTTGTTCATGAATTGGCCTCCATGTAACAAAAGACGAGTCTAAACAAATGTAAAACGTGTGGGAGAGACATGACATGGATGGGATATATTCAGTTTAGCTGCACTTGAGCTATTACGCTGCAATATCCTTTCGCAAAAGAGGTGTGGCAAAAGTTTATTGTCTCTAATGGATCAATGGTAAGGATTGCACATACAACGACGACTATCGCACGATGGTGGTCTCAGCTACAGGGGAGGGCGACAAGATCGGATTGCTAATGACAATGTGCACCTATGGAAAGAGAGAAATGCTAGAACTTTCTGAGAGGGTTAGCTCCTGTTATGACCGGGGTAACTTATACCCGTAGGAGGCCCACCAGGCAGGTTTAGCTAGGGGCTTAGCCCACAAGTTATCTTATTTTCGTGGTTATATAAACAAGTTGTAAGACTCTTTTTCAGATTAAGCAATAAGACAATTCTATTGCCTGGTTCCCAGAGGAGCCGGAACCCTAAACCCTAGCCGCCTCCTCTCACCGCCGCCTCCTCCTCCACGCGCACGACGGCGCCTAGCCGCCGACGGCCGCGTGCTCACCCGCGCCCAACTCCCTCCTTCCCCTACAATCTCTGGCCTAGATCCGGTAGAACCCTAACTCCTACCAGCTCCACTACTATTGTGGTAGCGGAGAGAGCCGGAGTTAATGCTTGTTTGTTCCAGGAGGCAGTTATACTGTAGGGTGTATATGATGTTTTCATAATATAAGAATGTTTTTCAAGCTAACGTTCTTATATTATGGAACGGAGCGAGTATGTAAGTCGATGTTCTCTTAGTTGATGAGGTCCCTAGCCGTGATGATTGATAACGACTCTGTAAAGGACAACTTTCCAACTCTTTTCTTAATGCAAAACATGCACCTGCTAGTTCGTAAAAGAAAACATTGGCATTAGTGTTGCCGCAAACCAAGCACAAAATTCATGTTTCTCCCACCCGTTTTACATTTGTTTAGACTCCTCAAGCAGTTAGACTATTGTGTTTGTGTAAAAAACAGTGAAAATATAAATACCCCCCCCTTCTCAAAAAAAAAGGAAGAAAAGGCCCAAGGTTTACGTTTCTCCCACACGATTTACATTTGTTTGTGTCGATTTTGTTTTCATTTTGTGTTTTTTCGAGTAAAGTAAAAAAGAAATGTATTAGTAGGTACAAATACTCAATACATTTGCTTAAGATTTTGCAAAAAAAATAATACATTTGCTTAAGACATGGAACTGTCAATTTACACATGAAATCGTCAATATACGCATATGTTGCCTTCTTTGTGTCTAACAATACCTGATTGTTCAAAGTGCTCATTTGTGAGAACATTATCATTGTTCATAATCTTTTTATATCTTCCTTGAGCAAAGCTAATGTTGTGGAGCTTGATTGCCTAAGCAGCAAAAAAAAAGTATTATTGTTCATAATCTTTTCTTTCTTCCTTGAGCAAAGCAAATGTTGTGGAACTTGATTGCCTAAGCAGCAAAAAAAAAGTATTATTGTTCATAATCTTTTCTTTCTTCCTTGAAGCAAAGCAAATATTTTGTGGAGCTTGATTGCCTAAGCAGCTAAAAGAATTGTTGTGGAGCTTGTTTGCTTGCAGCAAAAATAAAAAATAAACGACGCCTGAGAGATTCGAACTCTCGCGGGGAAACCCCATGTACTTAGCAGGCACACGCCTTAACCACTCGGCCAAAGCGTCGTTGTTGTGAATACGGCTGAAATGATTCCAATTGTACGGCGTCACTACATCCTTTTACTTAAACCCAAATTCTATTTTGCCTCTCCCGCGAAGAGTTGCCCGACACACCGCAAATCTGCGCCCTTACCCTAATGGACAGCGGAGTCGGACGGACCCCTCCTCCTGCGGCGGCGGCGGACGCCGGCGACGAGCCACGGGACGCGCGTGTCGTGAAGGAGATCTTGCGTTCGGTGGGGCTTGAGGAAGGGGATTACGAGCCGGCGGTGGTCCACCAGTTCATGAGGCTCGCCCACCGGTACACCGGCGACGTGCTCGGCGACGCGCTGGTCTACGCCGATCACGCCGGCAGGGCGTCGCTCCAAGCAGATGACGTCCACCTCGCCATCCGCTCCAACGCCACGTTCGGCCACGAGCTGCCGGGCCGCGAGGTACGTGCTTTGCCCTAAACCTCTCCGTTCCTCATCAGGATTTTGCTGCTGTTGGTTGTATGTATCAATCGCGTACGCGTCTGTCGGGGATGGGGTTGTTTGGATCCTGCGCTTTCGTGTCCAGATCGGAACTTTACTCGCGGATCACGGAATCGGTGATTAGATTGTTGTTCAAGAAGCAAGAGTTTGCAGTTTCCACGCACTCTCCGTTCCTTTCAGATAGTGCGAGTTGGAATTTCTGAGATTGTGTCACCCGGAATATCCTCATAGATACGAAACAATTCAATATTTTATTTTATTTCAGATATAATAGAAGTATAATTATCCTGCCTCTGCATAGGATTTTTTCTAAACGTGTACAATTTTTTTAATTGAAACCCTGACGTGTCACGAAAACTTGCAATCAAGATGGAGAGACACAAACTTGAAGATCCGTTAGGAGTATCATAAGAACTGACTCGATGTCATCATGTTAAAGTGGGTGTTAACGACATCTACAAAGGCAGAGTCACTCCTCGACTCTTTGGTTCCTCGTCATGAGGAGTTGATAGTAAAACAGTTTATATAATAGGACATGTCTTTAGATTGACTCTACAGAAAAGTTATAATTAAATGTGACGACGTACATGGCTCGACTCTTATTAGCACATATGCAATAGTGCTATCTTATTAATATCAGGTAGGATGATTTCTACGTTGGGAAGAGAGAGCGAGATTGAAAAAAGAGGTTTGCACTGTCTTAGCTAAGAGACTATCTCTTAGTAAGGAGGATAAGACAATTCTCTCCCTTGTACCAAAAGTCATCTCTTAGTGAAATATTGTCTAGTTTAGCCCATAATTTTAGGAGCATGCAACAATCAATTGTGAGAGATATCTATAGCATGATATGTTTTTCTTGCCTTCTCTAGAAGGCATGCATTGCATATGAAAAGATTGTCTTATCATTCAAGAACAAGTTTGACTCCAAGAAATTAGATTTGTTTTTCTCTCCTTATTATCCCCCTCCCATATCAACAATTAATCAATTAAGTGACAACATTAAGAGTCAACCTGTGTAGATCTCTTATAAAGTAACCTAGCCCCTCTTTTGTTGCTTTAACACATGGACTAGGGCATTCCTGTCCAATATATTATTGTATGAATGCAAATAATGTACAAAAAGGCACATATGAGGTCCATTATCC
Organism: Triticum urartu; assembly: GCF_056163025.1. Lineage (NCBI taxonomy): Eukaryota > Viridiplantae > Streptophyta > Magnoliopsida > Poales > Poaceae > Triticum > Triticum urartu. The sequence goes on from NC_141874.1 coordinate 133,728,815, forward strand.
CATATAAGGATCAACTCCATCCTTTTGTATGAACATAATTCATAGTGGCGGGTGGCTTACCACTACCAATCATATGTCACTTTGGTGCTTTAACTAGATTTTTGTTTATGCTCTCTCTTAGGTTTCTGGCCAATCCATCTACACTGTCAGTAGGCAAATAATACAAAATGATCCTCACATGTAGACTTTGAGAAAAGAAATAAAACATTTTCTTATCATTCACTTTAACACCCAAAATAATAAAATATTTTTTTGGAAATAAAGGAATTCTTATTGTCTAGTATGCCATTTGGATAAATTTTCACTTATTATCTAGTCAAGTATAGAATACACACGATGATTGAATTATCAAACTATAGTCGATACTCCATAAGTTATCTGGCTACATATTAGCGAGGGAATTTAATTAAATTTTCTCTTGGCTTGGATCCCTCAATGGTGCCAAGTTCACAATATTAACATTTAATTATGATGATTAGTTGTGTTTTTCTGTATATATATGTCATTTTCAAGGAGCCATGAAGTTTCAACGGGCTACTGACCTAATGCATCACATACATTTCATGCGGGCATTATATTGTTATCATAACATTCAAATTCTTCGCTTTGGGTAGGTTTTTCTTGAAATGGCTCATAGCTTGAACAAAAACCCTATACCCAAGCCCCCTCCCGGATCAATCTGTCTACCACATGATCAAGACATGATGCTTGGACAAAAATACTTATGCATTCCACAAATGAAGCCATCGATTGATAATGTTGAGGGAACCAAGAACGACAACACCGGTGAAACCTACAATCCTAAAGTTGCTTCTGCCAGTTGCAACAATGAAGACCAAACTAGTAGTAGTAATCAACAATGTTCTAAGAGGATTCCCTCCCAACTCAATGCTATGGCCGCTAGGGCAGCAAGGCGATGTATAATGAAGAACAGAAGATCCAAAATGTCCCAGCCTTGAATATATGATTATGTTCAACTCATTATGTGTTTTTTGTTTAATTAGTTTGTTGTTGGTGCAAAAATCTAGCATGATGATGTAAAAGGGTTGTTGGTACACCAACAAGTGCATCTCAACTTGGCGCATCTAAACTTTATGCAAATCTCTTGCTAGTGGTCATGATTGTTTCCATAAATTGTTGTGTACATGGTTATTGGATTGTGTCACACCAAAACATTATTGTATACATGGTTTTGGATCATGACATGCCAAAAATAGCATGGAGGCTAAAACCCCACATGGCAAGATTGACATATGGGAGGAGTTTGTGTGAGGTGTGAGGAGGTGAACCATATGAATCAAAACAAAGGTTCAAGATTAGATTTCAGTTAGCTCAATCCAAACACAAAAGTTACTATGATCATAAGCATCTCGAGGTTAACTTTGAACCCGAAGAATATGCTTACCTCTGAGTGATACCCACTACAGAGGTTTCAGGCAAAACAAAAACTTGTCCCAGGATTTATTGGACCTTTCTAAGTCTCGTCAAGAAAAGGAAATGTGGCATATCTGCTAGGTCTACTAGAAGACTTAGCAGAGGTCCATGATGTGTTTCACATATCACAACATGGATGCCGACATCGTGTCCCACAACATGGATGCCGCAAGGCCAGAGAATGAGCCGATGCTCGTGAAGACGAAGGCCGAGGAGCAAGCATAAGGTAACTGTTCTGATGAACCCTTACTCTTTTCTCCTTTTTGTAGGTTTGATGATATGTGTTGTGAAGGTGTTGAGGAGGAGATCCATCATATTCGTGTAACGCCCCAGGAGCGACACTATATAACTCTAGCACCTCCGCTAGCATTCACATAGTATCGACCCCAAGAGGCCCACCAAACAAACATGCACGCGACAACATGCTCCGTATGTGGGCATTCAGTATCACAACACAATTCCTCAACATGTCTGCAATAATATATATACAATGACTCCCAAGGAGTCAAATTTGATGAATGAGTACATATAAGGGTTTGACAACCAAGATACATATCTCATAACTCAAGCGAAATATACCTTAGACATGTCACAAATGCCTTAAAAAGGCTAAAGAAAAGCAAGTGGCGTCCATATCCCTGCCCAGACCATTGTTTGAGGGATAACCATAGCTAATGCCATCCTTCACCAAGAGATTATCCACTCCAAATGGTACTATTTGATTTGGAGCATCCTGGTCAAAAGAATAAATAAAGCATGGTGAGTACCCAACTATACTCGCAAGACTTACATCATATCTATACTAAGTGCTAGATCATCGCTGGCACGCGTTGCTGCGCTCGTCTTTTTGTAATATTGAATGTTAGTTCTTGGAAGCAAATATTGAATGATTGTTGCAACACAACAATTGGCATAATCAACATCTCTAACACAATGCTATCATCTAGGTTTCATTGTTAAAAGATTGCATGTGTGCGATGGATAATGCCGACTGGTAGTGTGTGTGCATGCATGCACGAGAGAAAGTTAGTGGTACAATTATAAAGAGAAGACCAATGTGTGGGTGTAAAAGACTAGGTGAGGTCATAATCAATGTAAAGTTGAATTAAAATATTTGAATAAGAGATCATGATGTTTGAAATCCATGCATGCATGAATATAACGGAAATCTGCGTGGTGTGGTTTGGAAACGAGCATGTTGTAATGTATACACATTGAACAAGGTCAGATTGGTTTGAATTTGAGATACCGATGGCAGACATCGTTTGGCCACATTGCATATGTGCATGGACACACTATTCTAATTGGAGATGATGGGTGGCTTTCGCATCACATATCTATATCTATACCCCTATATATATTATGTTTTATATTTTTTATATAGTGTGCGGATAACTTTAACTTTGAAAAATGGTCGTTGGATGAGGCCAATCCAATGGTGCAGAGCTGGCAAATTTGAGCACTACTGGCCGTTGGATATCATCTAGATTCCACCAGATTTTGCCACATGTACAATCTAGAAGACTATGGTTGAACTTAAGTATAATGCACAAACCTCAAAACACAAGCACTTCTTCTTTGTTCTAGAATCTTCCGTATCAGAATTGCCCAAATGTTTTTCTACATGATTTGTTTTTACTTTATGCCTTACCACGCACAATTCCATGAATCTTAAAATAGATTAGCGTTCTTATAAAAACTAGATGATTTTGAATGAAATGAACTATAAGAATTAAGGGATATTTAAATTAGTGCCCCTGGTTCCTTAGTTGTGCTCACTTTTCCCCACGCTCCAAACTTTTGCTCACTTTTCCCCTCTTCCCTAGCTGAAACTCTCACAAATGCTCATAGCGGGCGTTTGCTGTCTTGACCGTCCATTGACCGTTAATTGCTGACGAGTGGGCCGAGTCTTCGTCTAACCATTGCTTGCCGACAGGTGGGACCGCAAGGAGACACATATTGGGCAGCTTGTCTGAATCTGAAATAGATCTAGACAGGCCGCACCGCACCGCGCCGCCCCGCCCCCTCCACCGGCGTCGTGCCGCGTCCACCATAGTTGTTTCCTCCACCCTATGCCCCTATTCCGTTCGCCGGCGACGCCGCGTCTCCGCCAGATATAGCCCACCTCCCCATCTGGGATTACATAGCGATGTTGAGTGAGGACGCCCGGAAGGCAGTCGACCGCGGAGAGGATTGGGTCGAATCCACAGCAGATAATTCATGGATTAAACCTGGGTAAGCATCGTTTCCTCTCGAATTGACGTTCTAAGTCATATTGTAGGCCGTATTTGACTTCTGTTTGCTTGAATCGTTCAAATTTGTGCTCGATTTTACCCGGCTAACTGAAGCCTTTGTAGGATTGATCACGCGCTAGTTTTCCGGCTGGCGATTAGAATAGAAACTAGTGTGCTGCATGGTACTAAACCGCATTTGATTTCATCATTTTTCTATCCCAAAGTGGTAGAAACCAGCATATCTTTCAAAGATTTGCGAGCTGAGCTCCGAAACACCTATCCCTGGAGTGATGCCGATGCTGTTGAACTGAACTACTTCAGTAGTGACGAGCAAAGATTTCTCGCACTAACTTGCGACGATCATATGTCGTTGCTTTTTGCTGGGATTGCTGGATGCCGATTCGGTAAACTCCGAATCGATGTGCTTCAGCCACGCGCAGAACGGGCGAAGGGGAAGGGAGTTCAGACATCATCTATCTGTGCTAATAGCCAGCACCCCGGCACTCCTTGTAGGTCGACACCAAGTAAAGCAAGTGGTTCATGGAGCCACAACATGCCTGCTGCCAATTCTGGTTCTGATTCAGCTGCTGCTTCTTGTGTACCTTCTGCAGTTGGTGTAGAAGAAGATGTAGAACCTGACGAGGCAGTGCCTACAAATGATGATGAAGACGAGATGATGTTTCCTGAACTGGTCGATGTAGCCAGTCAGCAAGCAGTGGATGATGAATATACGGAGGAGCCCATCAGCCAAGCTAGGTTTGATGACACTAACGATGAAGAGAAGGCGGAGAACATGGACAGCTTAATTGAGGATGAATACGATGGTGATGACATGCCAACAATTGAGTGGAACAGGGAAAAACCTGAGCTTAGTGTAGGTACCATTTTCCAATCAATGGTAGATTGTCGGAATGCAGTGACAACATGGTGCATTATATCTGAAAACACCTATAAGATTAAAAGGAGTGAGCCAGCAAGGTTCACAGTTTTTTGTCCATATCCTAGGTGTAGGTGGAAGTTGCATGCATCTCGTATGAGAAAGAGCAAATATATTCAGGCAATCCAAGTTCAGTTAGTAATTTAGTTTCAGATCATTGAGTAAGGTTTCTTAACTGTTTTTACCCTTTTATTTTGTTTCAGATAAAGAAAAACTCACACAAGCACACCTGTCCACCTGGAGGGGGAGGGGAGAAGGCCAAAACCAAGCTAGCAAAAACTAGGTGGGTGGCAGATGCTATATTGGATTGGCTGAGAGAAGAACCTGGACTTGGTCCAACAACACTCCATGGGAAGCTTTTTGAGAAGTACAAGATAGAAATTCCTTACATGAGAATTTTCAATGCTAGGGAAAAGGCTCTTGACAGAATTAATGGTCAATGGAATGACAATTTTCAGCCGCTTTACACTTTCAAAGCTGAAGTGGAGATGGCAAGTCCAGGGTGTGTTGTAGAGATTGACAAGCATACAGTTCCATTCAAAATAAAAGGGAAGTCATTTGAGAAGGAGTGCTTCAAAAGGGCTTTTGTTTGTTTCAAGGCTTGCTGGCAGGGGTTTCTAGATGGTTGCAGGCCCTATTTGGCTGTAGATGCTACACATTTGAATGGAAGATGGAGATGACAGCTAGTAGCAGCTTCTGCAGTTGATGGACACAACTGGCTATTCCTAGTTGCATTTGGTGTGGTGGAGGCAGAGTCTGAGGAAAGTTGGGTCTGGTTTCTGCAGCAGTTGCGCAACATTATAGGCACACCCCCATGTTTAGCTATACACACAAATGCTTGCAAGGGTTTAGAGAGTGCAGTAGAAATTGTATTCCCTGGAGTGGAGCATAGGGAATGTATGCGACACCTAGCACATAATTTCAAAAAGAAGTTCAAAGGTAAAGTAAATGATGAGAACTTATGGCCAGCATCATACACATGCAGCAAAAGGAAGCATGAACACCATTTGAGAGTGTTGTATGCTCAAAATCCTCTTGTGAAGGAGTACACGGATGCACATCATGGCAAGGTGTGGTCAAGAAGCAAATTCAACGAAATCTGCAAAGTAGATTATGTGACCAGTAACCTTGCAGAATGCTTCAATTCAAAGTTCAAGTCAGTGAAAGGGCTCTTGTTGTGGCAAGCATTTGACAAGATGAGGCAGATAATCATGATAAAGATGGCTCTTCGCAAAAGAATTACAGAAACACAATATGTTGGTCATCAAATGCTCCCATCATTGATTAAGGCATTGCACTTGAAGGCAAGAGGACTGAAGATGAAATATATTCGATCTGGTACATATGAGGGAGAGGTTACCTATATTGACACTAAAAATAGGGTATGGAGGTATCCTGTGAACCTAAGTACTAGAGAATGTACTTGTAGGCAATGGCAGATCCATGGGAAGCCATGCATACATGCCCTACATCTGATGACCGTTATCGGGGGTGCAGATGGTGAAGTTGATCAATATTGCTCTGAGTATTTCTCTGTTGCCAAATTTATGGCTGCTTATGCTGACAATGTGCCTGCACTCTTGGGGAAAGATCAATGGAACATAGTAGATTCAGGGTTCAAACTCCACGCTCCTGTCATTACTAGACCACCAAGAAGACCAAGGAACGATAGGATTAGAGCAGGTGAGGAGGGTCGTCTACCAAAGAAGCGTGCTTGCAAAAAATGTGGAGTTTTGGGGCATATTGCTAGGCTTTGTACTAATGCAGTGGATGCATCATTTGGAGAGGAGGAAAGATGGACAACAGCCAACGCTGAGGAGAATGCAGCAGCAATGGAGACTGAAGATGCAGAGGAGAATGCAGCAGCAATGGAGACTGAAGATGTAGTGGAGAATGCAGCAACAAATGAAGTAATGGAGAATGCAGCAGCAAATGAAGCATCTTGGTATGTGTTTGCATTTGTAGAATGCAGCTACCCTTTTGTTTGCATTTGTTCTCTTTTTTGCCTATGGTTTATAATTTTATTTACCAACTCTAGGGAGAAAAGGCCAAGAGATGAAGAAGCAGAAGATTTTGAAACCATGGCCTTTGATGGTTTTGAAGCTATAAGAGAGGAAGAGGAGGGGGTAAATTTTCCAATTGTGCCTTTAAAGATTACTGAACCCATAGATGACCGTCAAATGGTCGTCAAATGCTCGGCGAGTGGAACTACTCCATCAGCACCTCCACGACGAAAACCCCAAGTAAAGATCAAAAGGAACAAGAGTCTGAAAGAAAAGAGCATCTCAACTAGGGAAACCAGGAGCAAGATGGTGAAGCCAGCTGCAAACACAAGGAGCAAGTCGAAAATTTGAATTAAGTTGCTGGGAAATGTTTGTGTTGTCAATTTGAGGGCGAGTCGATCGCCTAAAACTTGGTAGATTTGTATTAAGATGTTGGCATCTTAAAACTTGGTAGATTTTCGCTACTAAGAAAACTTATCAGTTGTAATAATGTTGCTTCTACTTTGGTTTCTTATTTGAGTCAGAATTCAAATTTCCATCAAAATTTGATTTTAAATCAACATTTGAATTTGGGCCATAATTTGGATTCGAGCCAAAGTTGAAGTTGAACATTGGAGGTTCATTGCTTTGTGCGGTGTATTTGATCGAGCATTTGAAGTCCAATATTCGTAGGTGAACAGTCCGAATGAGAAATGTGCTAGAAACGAACTCGAAAGCTAGGGTAAACATCCCTATTTGAAATCAAGTTTTTTTAACCTTGTCTAAATGAGGCATATATATTTTTATTAACACTTGTTCCATATATATAGGGTAAAAACAAAGTCTCACTATTTATTGATTAATATTCATATTACCACATTTTTTTTGAAAAAATATGCTTTTAATTCAAAACCGTCAAATAACACGTTTTAGATATGAAAATGAAAAAGTAAGTTCAGATCCTTCTTATTCACTCCAAAATGAAGCTATGGAGATTTTTCTGATTTTTTTGAATTATTTTGATTTTTTTCAAACCCTAAACCCTCTCTCCCTATTCTACGAACTCTGAACATGTTCATAGGTGATAGCTCATTTGTGTGAAGCCTTTTTTCATGAAAATGACCTACACCAAGTTTATATTTTTTTTCTCATAACCTTGTCACATATGACGGCTATGTGCGCAAGAATTACAACATTTTGATTTTTTTTGAATTTTTTAAAACATTTGAACTTGATTTCGACAGATCACTTCAAAAAATGATTTTTTTTTCGAAAAACGCCCCTATACCGAGTTTATATTTTTTATGGTAACTAGGTCTCATAAACGGACGAACTACGTTTTTTATATTTTTGCGATTTTTTCTAATTTAGTTATGGCCATTTGAAATCTGGTCAAACCCTAATAACCCCGTTGACTGGCTCATAACCGCGCAGAAATGCTCCAAACCCTAGCATCGAACGTCCGCTGTCAGATCCTACCAAGCGCCAAACACCACCCGTCAGATGTGGGGGCATGCATGCGCGATCCGCATGACGCTGGTTTTGCATCCTAATTGGCTACTGCACCGGGTTTTTACGATCTGCCCCACTTTACATATGAAATTTTATTTTTCGCACATGTCAGTGTTAAGAGTTGGTTCAAATATTCAAACTGCAAAATACAATGTGGCAAATTGTCAATGTAGCTTCCCCTTCTCCTCTTCTCCATCTGACAGACAAAGGCATCAAGCAGATCTCGAGCAGTTCCTCTGTTTCTTTCCCCATATTCTCGTTCTTCTTCCTCTCGAGCAATTCCTCTGTTTCTTCCTCTCCGGCGATATGTCGACCCCCTCGTCAGCCCCCCGTTCCACGTGGCCGGTGTATGGTCCAGTGCTGATGACTCGATGCACTGACTGCCCACGGACTGTGCCACTGAAGCGGTTGACTTTAAAGGAGGAGAAGAATGGGAACTTTGGGCGCGAGTTCGTCAAATGCGAGAGCAAACCAGAGGGGCAGGTTAGATCTAAGTTTTCCTCGCATCCTTTATCTCTAATTTCTCAAAAAATCTATCAGATTTGGGATTTAGGTTTCGTGATTTCGTTTTCAGATCGTGAAGAAATGCCACCATTTCGAGTGGATGGATGATTACATCTAGAGGCTTCAAGGGTTGGGCTTGCTGGATTTGAGGGGGAATGCAATCCGCGAGTTCAATCTGCCCCATGACAGTGCCGCTCCGGCAGCAGCAGCGCGTCCGGAATACCCGACGGTGGTAGATGTCGAACTGAAGACGGAATTGAAGAAGATGAACAAGAACTTCAAGCAGCTGATTGAGTTGAAGAAGCAATCCAATCTGATAGCTTTAGGAATACTTGCTCTAGGAATTTTTTACTTGATGGCTATCTCTCGTTAGAGATATTTGTCTACTACTGTTGCCACTGTTTAGCAATCCAAGTCCGTCTATCTCAAATGCAACCCTGTTTACTGCAACTGTCGATCTCTGAATGTACGCAGTTTACTGTTATGTTTTAACACTTTCAGTTTCGGCAGAAGACAACTACCATTTCAGTGATAGGATTATTTTGTTAGCTAATAACCTCGAGTGTTGGATCATACCCTAGCTCGTCAGATGACAGTAAGCAGTACTTGAGCAGCACAAGGGATATACATCAAGTTCATCTCTTCTCTCTCGCACTTGCCAAACTTTTGTCCTCGAGTTCGTTAGTTCTGCTAGAAAAAAACCTAGTTCATGGGCCCAAAGAGAATCAAGCTGCAATAGGCCCACAAAGGATAAATGAGGCCCAGATACAAGCGATGTTTCTTTTTTTGTTTAGGAATTATTGCTTTGTTCTTTTTTGTTTCTGATTGATTTTTTCATTAATTTGATTGCCCAATCTCTTCTATTTCATTGAGGAATTTTTTGGCTTTCCTTTATGGGTCCCTTCATTTTTTTATTTGATTTCTCTTCACCATATGTGCTTTTGTTTTGCTTGCTCACAACCTGGCTTAGTTTGGCGGTGAAGTAATTTTAGAATCAAAGTATTTGCAAACCGCAGTATTATTATGCCTAGCGAACCAATACTTCAGTATTGGAAAAAGAGGTCCAACCCTCTTTTTTATATACTTAAAAAATAGTGTAGTGTTCTACATATTAAAGTATATACAACTACACTTTTGACTAAAGCCAAACATCTCAAAGTATTTGATACTTCAATATTTCTGGAAACCAAAGTATTCTTGGAATACCTAAAAAATACAGAGCTCTCAAACCAAAGCCGTGTACAATATGTTCTTATTTTTAGAAGGCATCTATAAACACATCATTTTTAGTTAGTTTGGTTAATTTTGCCCACGTCAATTAGCTGTGTCTAAACTTGGGACAAACAAAACACAAACATAACAAAGCATTAATATAACACACATAACATAACTTAGATAGGGTTGCTAGGGCAACACAAGTTCTTACATATAAGACGACACCGATAGATAATTAACCTTACATAGATAGGGTAGCTAGCTCGGGCAACACACACACCAAACTCACACTACATAGTAGATAGGGTAGCTAGGCAACACCGCCATGTCTTCACCGTCGTCTTCACCTTAACCGCCGGCTTCACCGTCTTCTTCGCCACCGGCTTCAGTACTGCTCCTCCTCAAGGCCGTTCTCACCGAGGTAGTACGGGAGGCTGTGCATGCGGTTGCGAGTGCGGAAGATGCTCTCGAAGTCAGTGAAGATGTTATAGGTGGTGAATGCGATGAACTCGCACCCACACCAATGCACCTTGCCGAGCAGGTAGTAGGCATCGAACCTGTTGGTGAAGTGGACGACGAGCCCTACCACTAGAGCGTTGGCGTGGGGACGCTGCTCCACAAGGTTGAACATGGGCGGCGAGCCCGCCGGGAGGTGGTGGAAGCCCGCACGGAGGAACCCCCGTGCAATCTCAGTGCTACCCCTCCAGCGTGAGAACGCCCACACGCGGAGCGATGCCTCGACGACGACGTTGGTGGGGTACCGCCGTTCCGGCACGGTGGGCGGCTCTTGGAACGTCGGCCCGTTGTACTGCATCTTGCTCGCTTCGCTGAGTGTTTGCTTTGGCTTTTGGGGGAAGAAGAGAAGGGGGAGGCGTAGATGGATCTGTAGAAGAAGATGCAATGAAGGGCGGTTTAAATAGCCGGGGGAGACGAAGAGGGTACATGCGGAAACGATGTAGATCGTGACTCAGTGCGTGCGTGAACTGATGCGATCATCAATGTGTGAACGTGAATCGATGCGAGCGTGCTCTGCGTGCTCTGCGTTGGCGGCTGCCTGCCTCCCTCTTCTGCGTGCTCTGCGTTGGCGGCTGCCTGCCTCCCACAACTGAATCAAGCGGCAGCCGTGCGGCGTGAACCGATGCCTCGACATATGGACGCGAGCGTGCAGCCTTCCCCTTCTCCCACCGGCACGTATGCCTGCGATGCGTGAAACGACGCTACGGAGTGACTGAATCCACCGGCAACCATGCGGCACGGATTGATGCGTGCGTGTCGGCATGCATGCATGCGATTAGGTCTAGGTCACTAGATGCGTGCATGGCGGCATTCGCATGCATAGCAGGCTACATCGATGCCAAAGCTGGGCATGCATAGCAGGCTACATCCATCGATAGTAGGCTTTTTTAATTTATTACCAACAAACTAACGGGCCCGTCCTATGAACACAAACACGACCCAACCAGCGAAGCCACAACCACAATCAACAGAGTCCAACATGCCCCCACAAGTCAGTCAACGACCAAGACGGCAAACGTCTGTTATGAACATTTGTGAGAGTTTCAGCTAAGGGAGTGGGGAAAAGTGAGCAAAAGTTTGGAGTGTGGGGAAAACTGAGCACAACTAAGGAATTGGGGGCACAGATGCATATATGACTCAAAGCTTACATGCTATAATGTGGTATTTATTCATAATTTGGTTGCCAAATCTCATGCGTGCAATGCACGTGTACCTTACTAGTCCAAATGGTGTTTGTGCGTGTGTTGTGCATGTTAAACACATTGTACGTAGTATATCATACTAGTCTAAATTGTCTTTTTTTTCTTTTGGGTACACGTTAAGCTTGTTCTCCCGAAATTTCAAGTCCCGCCTTGTTATGCCGAAATTTCAAGCTAGCGTCTCTGTCTATCGTGCTGCGAAACTCCCGCCTCTTCAACCCACGCCTTGTTACCTCGAAATATTTAAGATAAATCTTTGTCTCGTTGTGCTCCGACAACTCCCTCCATCTCAACCCGCATCTTGCTATTCCAAAATTACAACGCGCGCGAAAACTCCCACCTCGTGTGAAATCCCGACACGCAAAATGCCCGTGATACCCCTGAACCGAAAGAATTGCCTCAAATAGGTGGGGGTACTTTCGTAACTTACCCCACATTTCGGACAAGCGCGTCCCTAAGCCATGGTTCCCCACTCCCATCCCATCCGCCCACCCATTCGTACACCGAGGCCGGCAAAACCCGCGAAGCCCCACACCCTCCTCCGTCCGCCACCCAGCCGGAGCCTCTTCCCTGGCGACGTCGTCCACAGCAACACCTCGACGTCCCTCATGCATCGTATCGGATGAGGATCCGTCGTCGATATGGTCACCCCGCCGGTTCAGCCACCCCATCCTCCACCTCCAAGGAGCTGCCCCAACGTTCCCCTCGTCTTTCGCACCACCTCCATCCCCACACCGCCGTCTTCACCTGCACCATCGTAAGAGCATCGTCATCACCGTTTCCTCGGATGAAGCTGCGGCCTAACCGGCGCCACCAAAGAGGTTGTACACTAATCGCCGCATTTTCTTCTTGATTTGATCTCATGGTGCTGCCGGCGCTCGGTCCCGAGCCGACACGGCACGGCTCCATCCACGACGGCATCGTCGGCCACTTCCTCCACGGCGTCGCTCCCTCGGCGGCGACGTCCACATCAGTAGGAGCTGTTGCTACTTTAGCTCTCGCTTGCACTGCTGCTCCGCTCTTGCTCTCGGTCCCCTGCCTGGTCTGCTCTTGCTCGCGCTGCTGCTCTCGCTCTTGCTCTTGCTTGCGATGCTGCTCCGATTTAGCTACACTTCAGTCGACTGAATTGACTTTTGGGTCAGTTGATTTTCAGGGGGTGGGGGGGGGGGGGCTCGCCAGAGTTAAGGAAGAACCAGCCACAACGGGGAGGGGGCTCGTCGGAGAGGTACCCCACTATATATCTTAGGGTTCAGGGTGGGGGCGATGGTCGCCGGCGGTGGTGGGGCAGTGGCGTGGGGATCGCCGGAGAAAAATCTCGGCACGGGGGGCCTACAGGGATGGCCGGGGCGGCGACGGACCGGCAGTGGGGAGTGTTTTCGGGGCAGGTGGGGTGGCGCACCGCCGGCCGCGGGCAGCGGGGGGCGGCTGTTTGGCCGGTGGTGGCTGGCGGCTCAGGGGGGTGGAGGTTGAAGATGAACTGTAGGCCCTTGATTTCGTATCCAATGACTGCAAAATTGACTGACCAGAGATGAAAAAGTCAGTCGACCGACGTGTAGCCTCACCTCTAGTGCGTTCAGTTTCGACAACAAAATTCAGTTTCGACACTTAAGTTCAGTTTCGACAGTTAAATTCAATTTCGACAGTTAAGTTCAGAGATGAGCGGCTGATGTATACATCTAGCACTTTGTGGTTATGTATTTTACGTCATCTATTGGAGATGCTATTAGAATTCCACTCAGGTTAACGTTGTCTCTCTTGTCCCGCTTCAGCCTCGGCATCGTACAACTCACCGGAGCTGCTCAACCGACGAAACCCTCCATCACAGCGGAGCAGTACCTCGGGCTCCATCTCCAGATGCCTAAGATCTTCTTCCCCTCCTCCGACAGCCAAGTCAGCCGAAGCATCCTCACCGGCCAACCCAATCACGCTGAGATCGATATGGCTTCGCCAAAGAGGTTGTATAGTTCTTGTGGTTTGACTTAATCTCGCCATGCTTCTTTGCATCCTGTGATCTTCCAATTCTTGTGAACCAAACATCCAGATTGGCAGAAATCCTATGTTTTTAAATTCTCTGTTTTGCACGTGCATTCCCATCCTATTCCTGTCTATTTCCTATCCCTGCATTGTTAGAATCCTCAAATTCGAACAAGCCCTTGAACAATTACTTCTGTTATAGATATGTGTCAAAGAAAACCTTGTGTGATTTGTCCTACTCCTGCGGTGATGTGTTCCACCCCAGCTCAGCTGCTCCAACGACGGAAGGGTTCACCACTATAATGCCCCGAGACCGTTGCACCAGGTGTCTTCCAGTTATTCGTTGTCGTTGCCATGTCATTTGCTTGCGTGTCACATCTTGCCATGTCGTCATGTGCATTGCATCATCATGTTTTCAAAACTTGCATCCGTCCGGGATTACTCCCCATTACTCTTGCATGTTCCGCACACTTGTTCTTTTCCACCGGCACTTCCACGAATTGCCGGATCATCGGATATGTTACCGTGGCACCATTTCTGTTGTAGTTGCCGTGGCACCCCTTTTCGTCCCATCATGGTGACAAATGCTTCATAACATGCTCATGTTAACTTTTTCATAAAAATTGTATAAAACTTGCACATGTCATCCACATCATGATTATAACATTTAATTTGTTTAAAATTGTTGTTTGCATTAAATTGCCAAATGCACATGAGGGTTTACCGGAATTTGTTGTTTGATGTTTCCGGCCTTATTTAATTTGCCTAAAATGTGTAGATTAATTATGTTTCACCTCTTGCCATGTTAACCAACATTTAATTTTGTTGAGTACCTAATCGGGAGTGAACTAAATAATGGAATGTGGTGTTTTGTCAATATGCATCCCGATGCATATTGAGCTCCACTTAACTTGTAGTGTTGTTTGTGCACTTTGCCATGCCATGCCTCATTAAACTGGACATGCATCATACTTGATTGTGCATTATGCCATGTTTATGTGATGGTTGTTTATTATGTTGTTTGCTCCTTTCTGGTGTTGCTTCTTCTTGTTAGTTCCGATAACGTCGCATTTGTGAGGATCCGTTCGACTACGTCTGTTTGACTTCTTCATGGACTCGTTCTTCTTCCTTGCGAGATCTCAGGCAAGATGACCATACCCTCGAAATCACTTCTATCTTTGCTTGCTAGTTGTTCGCTCTATTGCTATGCCGCGCTACCTACCACTTGCTATATCATGCCTCCCATATTGCCATGTCAAGCCTCTAACCCACCTTTCCTAACAAACCGTTGTTTGGCTATGTTACCGCTTTGCTCAGCCCCTCTTATAGCGTTGCTAGTTGCAGGTGAAGATGAAGTTTATTCCATGTTGGAACATGGATATTGTTGGGATATCATTACTATATCTTATTTACTTTAATGCATCTATATACTTGGTAAAGGATGGAAGGCTCGGCCTTATGCCTGGTGTTTTTGTTCCACTCTTGCCGCCCTAGTTTCCGTCATACCGGTGTTATGTTCCTTGATTTTGCATTCCTTACGCGGTTGGGTGTTATGGGAACCCCTTGACAGTTCGCTTTGAATAAAACTCCTCCAGCAAGGCCCAACCTTGGTTTTACATTTGCCTAACAACCTATAACCTTACCTTGGGTTTTCGCGAGCCCGAGGGTCATCTTATTTTAACCCCCCCGGGCCAGTGCTTCTCTAAGTGTTGGTCTGAACCAGAGCACCGTGCGGCACCGTCCCTTGGCAACTTGGGTTATGTTGGTACCTATACGCTCAGCTTATCCGGTGTGCCCTGAGAACGAGATATGTGCAGCTCCTATCAGGATTTGTCGACACAGTCGGGTGGTCTTGCTAGTCTTGTTTTACCATTGTCGAAATGTCTTGTAACCGGGATTCCGAGTCTGATCGGGTCTTCCTGGGAGAAGGAATATCCTTTGTTGATCGTGAGAGCTTGTGATGGGCTAAGTTGGGACACCCCTGCAGGGTTTTGAACTTTCGAAAGCCGTGCCCGCGGTTATGGGTAGATGGGAATTTGTTAATATCTGGTTATAGAAAACTTGACACTTAACCTAATTAAAATGAATCAACTGCGTGTGTAGCCGTTATGCTTCTCTTCTCGCTCTTACTTGCGTATGTTAGCCACCATACATGCGTAGTGCTTGCTACAACTCCAGCTCACTACCCTTTCCTACCCATAAGCTTAAATAGTCTTGATCTCGCGGGTGTGAGATTGCTGAGTCCTCGTGACTCACAGATACTTCCAAACAGTTGCAGGTGCCGATGATACTAGTGCAGGTGACGCAACCCAGCTCAAGTGGGATCTCGATGAAGATCTTGTTCATTGTGTTGTGTCTTTTCCGGTTGATCAGTAGTGGAGCCCAGTTGGGACGATCAGGGATCTAGCATTTGGGGTTGTCTTTCATTACTTTGGTCCCGTAGTCGGACCTTTGTTTATACCTTGGATGATGTATGAATTATTTATGTTTTGTGTGAAGTGACGATTGTAAGACGACTCTTTATCCCTTTCTTATTCAGTACATGGGATGTGTAAAGATTACCCCTCTTGCGACCGACCTACCATGCGGCTATGCCTCTAAGTCGTGCCCCGACACGTGGGCGATATAGCTGCATTGTGGGTGTTACAAGTTGGTAATCAGAGCCTTCCCCGACTTAGGAGCCCCCTGCTTGATCGAATCGCTGACATTGTTGAGTCTAGAACAAAATGTTTTGAGTCTTAGGATTATATATATCGGAGAGTAGGATTCTTTTTACTCGTCAGTCCCTTAGTCGCTCTGGTGAGCCCTCCTGACGTAGAAGTTTTGACTTTTCTCTCCTCAAATTTCACGAACTTTTTTTAGGATCACGCGGGTATCTTGGAATCGTTTCGATAGTATTGTGACGAGAACATTGTTCTTGGTGCCTCCTGACATTTAGGGGTTGTGGCAGTGTCCCGGGGAGTTGAGCTCCGAGGTGTTGTCGTCACAATTGTATCGTTGCAGTTCTGGAATAGCTGAGTTCGCCGACATCGAAAATCTGTTTTATGCAGTTGTTGGTGAGATAACCTCGAAGCCACCCAATACTGGGGCAGGAGTTCGGGAGTATTTCCATAACTCGTATAACGGATGCTTTTCGAAGGTTGAGGTACATGATTTCTAAAGGTTTCTTGGTTATGTGTTGAAGGATGGATACAGCTGGATGTAGGAATTGTTAGTTTGGGTGAGATATTATGCTTTCCCTGTATCCCCAACACCTGATTGCATAACCAAAAGTTTCGGGAGTTTATAAGTGGGAATTCGAGTATCACGTAGGATATCTTTCCAACAGACACATGATACGATATGGGTTCTATCATATGTTTGTTCCGGCTTATTTTGCAAGCCAATCCTTTGTTTTTGTTTTCAGTTGTGGTATTCGAGTTGCTTCGAAGTCAAAATGTTGATTCCATACCTTTCCTAAGCGGTGTTCTCATATTCCTATGTGAATACAAATCCTTCTTGATCTTCGAGTTTGCCATCTCAATTTCTTCTGAACCGGTGTGTCTCTCTTCAAGTGGATCCGATCATTTCAACATCCGCAAGATCAATTCTAAGTTTTTTTCTACAATATTTGTTTCATCTGTCCCAAGCTGCCTTTGTTTTCCCGCCCTCCCACCCTTTTTCTTCAAGGACTCAGATTTCTTAATCAAGTGTCATTTTATTGATGGGAAGTATCTCCATTCTTTTCCGGAGATGTTCTTATCCGGTGATTCTTAGTAAGATACTAACGGAGCTTCAAGTTCATCATTCTTCGTTTCTTTTATCTTCTCCGGTGGATTCAAATCAAGCTTTCAGTGTTGATCATATTTTTTCATTGGTTCACATGCTTTCCATGTTGGAAGTTCTTATCGAAGACTTTCTTATTTATTCACCTCTTGCTATTCATTTATTCCGGAGTGCTGAAGATATCTCAGAAGATTCGCGTTTCCATTCCTAATACCGTTCAAGCTGTCTCGAGGTTGTTATCTCCTTTGAGTCATTTAATTCAACCAGTGCGATCTCTCTTCAAAATCATTCCAAAGGTGTGTTTTTTGAGTGGGCCCTAACCCACAAGTCTTTTCCTAGGATCTTACCTGACTCTTCTTTTCCCGGTGTTATTCCCAAATTCATTTCAAGTTTGGCGTAAGAATGAATTATCATCAGTCATATGTCTTTCTCCAAGATCTTTCAAATTCTTTCATCGTTGGTTCAACCTTCTCATCCTTCATTGTTCCGAAGTGCCTGAACAATTCATGGTGGTGTTTCTCGTCGTCATTCTCGCATTCGTGAAGACCGAAGAAGAGTTTCTCTTAAATCTTGCTCCATTCTGTTCAAGATTCATGGGTCTAGCTTGATGCCATCCTCTCATAATTGTTTTTGAGTGTGATAATTCTTTTCACCCATCCGAAGCAATTCAGGAGTCTCTTCAGTTCGATTCTTCGTAGGCCATCTTTTCAAAAATACTCATTCTCAGCTTTCAGCTCTCATTCTCCAAATCTTACTGGTGCATCATTCAAGTATTCTCTAATCAGCTCGTGATCTCTTCGTTCACTTGTATCAAAATCTCTCAAGTATCTTCATTCGTTTTCTAATTCTTCCCAGTGTTCCTTTATCTTTTCTGTGTTCATTTACAATTCTTACAGTGGTTTGTTCAAGATTTCTTTTCCTTCGTTATCTTATCAATTCATTCGTTCTTTCCAATCCTACCGGTGGTTCGTTGAAGACCTTCTCAAGTTTGCGCTATATCTCTCTTAATCCTTTCTACGAGAATAAGTAGTATGCCAAATCCATTGCTTGTCATCAATTTAATTTGATGAAGGATAAGCATACAATAGATCTTATTCTTATTTCCTCGAGGTGATTCAATTCTTTTCTTCCAGAGATTGTTCATTTTTGGAGTTCCAAGCTCTCTCAATTATCTCGTCGCGAAGGTCCATCTAAATCATTGCAAGGCTTCACCTTGTTCTTTCAACTTCTCTTTCTTTCCATCATCCTTTTATTACCGGAGTTCTTCACGAAGGCTCAACATGGTGGTTTGCAAGGATTCCTTTCATCCTTCAATTGTTCGTCAAGATTTTTCTCGCAGTTAGATCCGCGAAGCTATACTCTAAAAATAAACATGGTGCCCAACACATGTCTTGTTTTGAGGAGTTCAAGCATTCTTCATCTTGCATTCCGAAGTGCAATTCTTTCTACCCTTATCTTTTGAGATGGTGTTATATCATTCTTGACAATTTCCTTCATGTTTCATGATTCTCATGTTGTCAAGAATGAGATATTTTAGATCCATCAACCTCTTCGTTGGAGTTATCCCGGGTTATATTTCACCTAAAGCTTTCCCTGAGGATAGTTGCTATTTATGGTGCTTATAAATGACCCAAGTTCTTCATTTATCCTCCCAATAAAATAAGTTTCTCGTCTCCTTGTTGATATCAATCCAATCTATTGTTTCCATTAGTGGCAGAATTTCACCTCATAATTTTGAGAAGCTTCCATAAGCTCACTACAAGCTTGTTCGTTTTGTTGTTGGTTCTCCAACAACTCCATTATAACCTTCTTGGAAGGGTGCTTTCCAAACCCATTGGTGGTACAAGTTGGCATTTTCTTCCCCATTCCGTTATTGAATGGTATATCTTCTATTCTTCCTTTCGGAGGGATTGTGATGTTGCTCCCTTCACTCGTCATCTCAAATTGTGAAGACCATGTTCTTTTCATTGCTTATTCCGTTTCAACCGAAGTGGTTACATGTGCTTCCTTGTCACAGGAGCTCTTCATTCATGTCTTGCAACCCACAAGGTTCCCGTAATGTTCCTTGTTCCTCTTTTCTAATGAAGTGTTTTCAACTTCTTGCATATTTGTTGGATTCCTCCTTCCAATTTGTTTAACCTCTCAAGGTTCTTTGGTTTCACTCATTTGTCAAAGAAGCAACTTAGTTTTACCTCTTCTCTTCCTCTTCCGTTTCTCTCCGGTACCATTCTAGATCTCAGGACGAGATCCTCTTGTAGTGGTGGAGTGTTGTAACGCCCCGAGACCGTTGCGCCAGGTGTCTTCCAGTTATTCGTTGTTGTTGCCATGTCATTTGCTTGCATGTCGCATCTTGCCATGTTGTCATCTGCATTGCATCATCATGTTTTCAAAACTTGCATCCGTCCGGGATTACTCCCCATCACTCTTGCATGTTTCGCACACTTGTTCTTTTGCACCGGCACTTCCACGAATTTCCGGATCATCGGATATGTTACCGTGGCACCATTTCTGTTGTAGTTGCCGTGGCACCCCTTTTCGTCCCGCCACGGTGACAAATGCTTCATAACATGCTCATGTTAACTTTTTCATAAAAATTGTATAGAACTTGCACATGTCATCCGCATCATGATTATAACATTTAATTTGTTTAAAATTGTTGTTTGCATTAAATTGCTAAATGCACATGAGGGTTTACCGGAATTTGTTGTTTGATGTTTCCGGCCTCATTTAAATTGCCTAAAATGTGTAGATTAATTATGTTTCACCTCTTGCATGTTAACCAACATTTAATTTTCTTGAGTACCTAATCGGGAGTGAACTAAATAATGGAATATGGTGTTTTGTCAATATGCATCCCGATGCATATTGAGCTCCACTTAACTTGTAGTGTTGTTTGTGCACTTTGCCATGCCATGCCTCATTAAACCGGACATGCATCATACTTGATTGTGCATCATGCCATGTTTATGTGATGGTTGTTTATTAAGTTGTTTGCTCCTTTCCGGTGTTGCTTCTTCTTGTTAGTTCCGGTAACGTCGCGTTTGTGAGGATCCGTTCGACTACGTCCGTTTGTCTTCTTCATGGACTCGTTCTTCTTCCTTTCGGGATCTCAGGCAAGATGACCATACCCTCGAAATCACTTCTATCTTTGCTTGCTAGTTGTTCGCTCTATTGCTATGCCGTGCTACCTACCACTTGCTATATCATGCCTCCCATATTGCCATGTCAAGCCTCTAACCCACCTTTCCTAGCAAACCGTTTTTTGGCTATGTTACCGCTTTGCTCAGCCCCTCTTATAGCGTTGCTAGTCGTAGGTGAAGATGAAGTTTGTTCCATGTTGGAACATGGATATTGTTGGGATATCATTACTATATCTTATTTACTTTAATGCATCTATATACTTGGTAAAGGGTGGAAGGCTCGGCCTTATGCCTGGTGTTTTTGTTCCACTCTTGCCGCCCTAGTTTCCGTCATACCGGTGTTATGTTCCTTGATTTTGTGTTCCTTACGCGGTTGGGTGTTATGGGAACCCCTTGACAGTTTGCTTTGAATAAAACTCCTGCAGCAAGGCCCATCCTTGGTTTTACATTTGCCTAACAACCTATAACCTTCCCTTGGGTTTTCGCGAGCCCGAGGGTCATCTTATTTTAACCCCCCGGGCCAGTGCTTCTCTAAGTGTTGGTCCGAACCAGACCACCGTGCGGCACCATCCCTTGGCAACTTGGGTTATGTTGGTACCTGTACGCTCAGCTTATCCGATGTGCCCTGAGAACGAGATATGTGCAGCTCCTATCAGGATTTGTCGGCACAGTCGGGTGGTCTTGCTGGTCTTGTTTTACCATTGTCGAAATGTCTTGTAACCTAGATTCCGAGTCTGATCGGGTCTTCCTGGGAGAAGGAATATCCTTCATTGACCGTGAGAGCTTGTGATGGGCTAATTTGGGACACCCATGCAGGGTTTTGAACTTTCGAAAGCCGTGCCCACGGTTATGGGCAGATGGGAATTTGTTAATATCCGGTTATAGAAAACTTGACACTTAACTTAATTAAAATGAATCAACCACGTGTGTAGCCGTGATGGTCTCTTTCCGGCGGAGTCCGGGAAGTGAACACGATTCTTGTGTTATGCTTGAACGTAAGTAGTTTCAGGATCACTTCTTGATCACTTCTAGCTTCACGATCGCTGCGTTGCTTCTCTTCTTGTTCTTATTTGCGTATGTTAGCCACTATACATGCTTAGTGCTTGCTGCAGCTCCACCTCACTACCCTTTCCTACCCATAAGCTTAAATAGTCTTGATCTCGCGGGTGTGAGATTGCTGAGTCCTCGTGACTCATAGATACTTCCAAATAGTTGCAGGTGCCGATCATACCAGTGCAGGTGACGCAACCCAGCTCAAGTGGGAGCTCGATGAAGATCTTGTTCATTGTGTTGTGTCTTTTCTGGTTGATCAGTAGTGGAGCCTAGTTGGGACGATCGGGGATCTAGCATTTGGGGTTGTCTTTCTTTACTTTGGTCCCGTAGTCGGACCTTTGTTTGTACCTTGGATGATGTATGAATTATTTATGTTTTGTGTGAAGTGACGATTGTAAGCCGACTCTTTATCCCTTTCTTATTCAGTACATGGGATGTCTAAAGATGACCCCTCTTGCAACAGACCTACCATGCGGCTATGCCTCTAAGTCGTGCCCCGACACATGGGAGATATAGCCGCAGTGTGGGTGTTACAACCATAGCAGGGATGCGCTCTCCAGACTGTCTTTCGCCGCCTCAGATCTTCTTCCCGCCGCCGGCAGCCACGACAACTACATTACCATCATCAACTGAGCAGATGACCTTGAGGACTACACGGGTCCGCAAGAGAGGCCGCACTCTTCCATGTCTGCTTATGTTATGCATTGCTTAATATGATGACATGCTACTTTATTGCCGTGTTCACCTATTAGACTCCAACTCAGGTCCAAACTTATGCTGAAACTTGAGTTTTTAAATGGTTGTGGGGTACATGGGGCAGCAATCAGTACTATCTGTCTACTATCTGGTTAATCTTGGGTGTCTACTATGAGTTTCATGTTGGGTACAAACAAACATTAAAGGAGCCATTATTTGTATTTTTTAACTAAAGCTATTATCTGCCTGCTATCATTTGTTTTGGGTCTATCCAAAGTTTGCTACTATCACTCTAGATTTGTGCATGCACTCCTTACATAATCTCACTATGTTTTATTCCTATGCATGTCAGTTATTGTACACAATGGAACTGAACATGTATAGCAAAAGAGACGAGCCTTGCGTGACAATAAAATTTCATGCAGACGTCGCTCCATGGTGGGCGCAAAGGCAGCCCCCCTCCACCAATTTCAGATCGTAATCAAGAGGAAGATAACTATTCTGAGGGGGATTCAGAAGCAGAAGACCGCTCCTATTTACCCCGTGAGGTCTTCGCTCTAACTTGGCATGCTGATGTTGGTAAAATCATGCATCTGGTGCCTTGCATTGCTTACTGTATACATCAAAGATGTCGTCTGCTTAGTTTAGACATGCTTTGTGTCAATGCCATCTGTTTAGTTTGTTTATCGTATATGTGAATCATGCAACGCCATCTTGTTTAGCCAGGCATCATATATGTGAATTTTGCAATGCCACCCTGGTTAGCCAGTCATCTTATATGTGAATTATATCATGACATCATTTTTTATTACGTGTAAAATTTGTCAACAATTTTAGTACATTCAATTACTCTCCCTGTGCATCAGCCATTCGGCACAGTCATGGAAAAATCTGGAGTGGAAACAAGGTCTTTAGAGCAGACAATGCTATCTGACGAAGCGCATGTCTTGCTGGTTACAGATAGCTCCCCAGAGGTGGATTCAGAGACAGATGACTAGTCCTATCCCCCCGGGGTGCATGCTCTAACTTGGCAGGGTTATGTTGCTCATATCGTGCGTATGGTATCTTGCATTGCTATGTCATTTGCTTAGTTTAGACATGCTTTGTATGAATGCCACCTGTTTAGTGTCTAATTACCATATATGTGAATTATGCAATGTCACCTTGTTGCAAGACATTATATATGTGAATTATGCAACGCTATCTTGTTGCAAGATATATGTGAATTATGCAATGCCATGCTGTTTAGCCAAGCGTCATTGATACGTCTCCAACGTATCTATAATTTTCGATTGCTCCATGCTATATTATCTACTGTTTTGGACATTATTCGGCTTTATTATCCACTTTTATATTATTTTTGGGACTAACCTATTAACCGGAGGCCCAGCCTAGAATTGCTGTTTTTTTGCCTATTTTAGGGTTTCGAAGAAAAGGAATATCAAACGGAGTCCAAACGGAATGAAACCTTCGGGAACGAGATTTTCTCACCGAACATGATCCAGGAGACTTGGACCCTACGTCAAGAAACAAAGGAGGAGGCCACGAGGTAGGGGGGCACGCCTACCCCCCAGGCACGCCCTCCACCCTCGCGAGCCCCCTATTGCTCCACCACGTACTCCTTCCTCCTATATATACCTACGTACCCCCAAATGATCAGATACAGAGCCAAAACCCTAATTCCACCGCCATAACTTTCTGTATCCACGAGATCCCATCTTGGGGCCTGTTCCGGAGCTCCGTTGGAGGGGGTATCCATCACGGAGGGCTTCTACATCAACACCATAGCCTCTCCGATGAAGTGTGAGTAGTTTACCTCAGACCTTCGGGTCCATAGTTATTAGCTAGATGGCTTCTTCTCTCTTTTTGGATATCAATACAATGTTCTACCCCTCTCTTGTGGAGATCTACTCGATGTAATCTTGTTTTTGCGGTGTGTTTGTTGAGACCGATGAATTGTAGGTTTATGATCAAGATTATCTATGAACAATATTTGAATCTCCTATGAATTCTTTTATGTGTGATTGGTTATCTTTGCAAGTCTCTTCGAATTATCAGTTTGGTTTGGCCTACTAGATTGATCTTTCTTGCAATGGGAGAAGTGCTTAGCTTTGGGTTCAATCTTGCGGTGTCCTTTCCCAGTGATAGTAGGGGCAGCAAGGCACATATTGTATTGTTGCCATCGAGGATAACAAGATGGTTTTTTTATCATATTGCATGAATCTATCCCTCTACGTCATGTCATCTTGCTTAAGGCGTTACTCTGTTTTCATTAACTTAATACTCTAGATGCATGCTGGACAGCGGTCGATGAGTGGAGTAATAGTAGTAGATGCAGGCAGGAGTCGGTCTACTTGTCTCGGACGTGATGCCTATATACATGATCATACCTAGATATTCTCATAACTATGCTCAATTCTGTCAATTGCTCAAAAGTAATTCGTTCACCCACCGTAAAATACTTATGCACTTGAGAGAAGCCACTAGTGAAACCTATGGCCCCCGGGTCTATCTTCATCATATTAATCTTCCAATACTTAGTTATTTCCTATGCTTTTATTTTACTTTGCATCTTTATCATAAAAATACCAAAAATATTATCTTATCATATCTACCAGATCTCACTCTCGTAAGTGACCGTGAAGGGATTGACAACCCCTTATCGTGTTGGTTGCGAGGAGTTATTTATTTTGTGCAGGTACGAGGGACTCACGCATAGCCTCCTACTGGATTGATACCTTGGTTCTCAAAAACTGAGGGAAATACTTACGCTACTTTGCTGCATCATCCTTTCCTCTTCAAGGAAATCCAACGCAGTGCTCAAGAGGTAGCAGTCATATATGTGAATTATATCATGCCATCCTTTTTTTATATTTCTCATTGCTTTTGTCGACAATGTTTGTATATTCAATTGCTCTTCCTGTGCATCAGCCATTTGAATTGGTGATGGAGAAATCTGGAGTGAAAACAAGGTCTTCAGAGCAGACAATGCTACCCGGTGAAGCAGATATCTTGCTGGTTACAAATAGCTCTTCAGAGGAGGATTCAGAGGCAGATGACCAGTCCTATTATCCCCATGAGGTGTATGCTCAAACTTGGCAGGGTTATATTACTCATATCATGCAAATGTTGTATTGCAATGCTTAGTTTTTACATCATATACACGATATTAAATGCCATCTCCTTAGTTGACACATCATATATGCGATTGCCCTCTGCTCACTTCCTTAGTATATAAATCATATATTTGAATTATATCATGCCATGATGTTTACATAGACATCATGTATCTGAATTATGGCATGCCAACCCATTTTCTAAAGACATAATATAGTTATATCATCTCATCTTGTTCACACTTCACATAGTCATCATATTTTGAATTATGTCATTCTATCCGTGAATTATATCATGCCATCATGTTTCCATCGATGGCATGTTTGTGATTTATGGCATGCCAACCACTTTAATAGACACATCGTATAGTTATATCATGTCATCCTGTTTATATAGTCATCATATTTTGAAGTATGTCATTCTATCCTGTTTAGTTAGCCATCATACATGTGAAATTGTGTCATGCTATCCTGTTTAATTATCCATCATATATGTGAAATTATGTCCCGCTATTCTGTTTGGCTAGACAACATAAATGTGAATTATTTCATGCCCTGTTTTCTTCCCTACTATCCATTGCACCCGTCTATCTTACAATGTCTGTAAATTCAATTACTTTTCTTGTTTATCAGCCATTTCAATTGGAGGGGGTGATGGCAGTATCTGTGGGAGTAAAAACACGATCTTCAGAAAAGATCGTGCTGCCTGTCGATGGAGATAGAACCACGGTTGTACTTGCCCAAGAACCAGCCCCACCACACATAACCCAGACTCACGCAGATTGTACCCCTACCTAGTTGGATAGAGAACCAGCTACACCCCTTCTAACCCCAACCCCAGCA
The DNA here is from genome assembly GCF_056163025.1 of Triticum urartu. Lineage (NCBI taxonomy): Eukaryota > Viridiplantae > Streptophyta > Magnoliopsida > Poales > Poaceae > Triticum > Triticum urartu. The sequence continues at coordinate 133,754,935 of NC_141874.1, forward strand.
GATAGTAACCCAGTTCCCGTTGACACAGCATCATCTCCACCACAGAGCACCCAAACACGAGCATTTAGTAAGGCAATTGCAGTGCCCAAAGCACGAGGACGGCCACTTTGAACCCCAAGTCAACGCTTAAAGCAGAAGAAGAATTGTTCTCAGGTCAGGTTCTGTAGCTATGGTTCATACTACTTTGCTCTTGCATCACTGTATTTACTCATACCAACTAATTTCAAATTTGAAAGATGCAATTGAAACTCCAATGGTGCAACAGGTATGTTTTAAACCTATTTCTTTAACATGTTTGCTGTTGTAACTTGCTCTATGTTGATTTTAGTTTCAATTGAATAAACATTTATATTCTCATGCCATGCACCTTACAAGTGTTGTTATTGCTGTGTAGTTTCCCACACTTATATGCTGTCTAAGCTGCTTTGTCTTAAATAGATATGATTCGAACGATATCTATCTTGATTTGGCAACATAAACTAGAATGATATAGACCATACAGTGACCATACTACATAGATATATGTTTGTTTCATGCTGTTATCCTGTCCACCTTACTACCGAACTGGTTTACCAAAATGAGTTTCATATACTACACTGTAAACCTGTGATGTGTTTGTTTGTTTGTTTGTTTCTCTTTTAGAATGCGGATAAAATATTGGAGAAGAGTACCCTGTTATGCAATGGTATAGGAAGTAATGCAGATAAGGTTTAAGATAGTGATACATCCCTGTTGGTCTCCAAGAAAGCTGATAAAAACTGTATTGAATACACCGAGACAACTCCAAAGTCCTGTCTTGATGTAGTGTTCGAGTTACTGGCTACTATTGCTGGCACCGGCTCTTCGAACTCGCTGCCTGAATCAGTTCGGCTTCTTGAGTCTCAACTTCAAGTTGAAAGACATCGATCAGATGTTATGCGACAGGAAGCCGAAGGACTAAGGAAGTCCCTACAGAATTCAGATGCATACTTTGTGGTGCAACAAGTGCTGGAGGATTTAAGCGCCAAACAAGAGAAAGTTAATAAGCTTGCTAAGCATCTTGCCAGCATTATGGGTACCTAGGATATTGTTTCTTGAGCTCTTCTGAAGTGGTTTCAGTTCTGGACTTGTTTTGCTGCGACGTTTATATGCTGCTTTGTTCCCTATATTTGCACTGGTGGCGAACTTTGATGCCCAGTGGATGTAATATGTGTAATACCCGTGATAGCCTAGCGTAAGTTGCTTGCCTATTTATTTCCTTATTGTCTTGTTTATTTGTTTTCTTGTAGTCAGTGGAGTTCTTTTTCTGCGGTTTGCTAGTGGCCGCAATAACCTATTTTTTAAAACTAAGCCACATTAACCATGGGCTACATATTTACTGTAGTTAACATGGGCCTCCTATGGGCCGTATAAACAACGGGCCTTCTAAGGGCCATAGAAACAATGGGCCTTCTATGGGGCATAGAAACCATGTGCCTTATACGGGCCGTTGACACAATGGGCCTTCTACGGGGCATAGAAACCATGGGCCTTATACGGGCCGTTGACACAATGGGCCTTCTACGGGCCGTATCATCAATGGGCCTTCTACGGGCCGTATGATCGGTTGGCCAAACATGGGCCAATAACAGACCACATTATGGCCGTAAATGGGCTAGAGTTGAAATCGTCTGTTCATGGGCCGACCATAACAGGCCGTCGTTAATCTATCGTATTTGATGACGCTATGAAAACGGCCCAACGTATTAACGGGCCACAAACGGGCTGACTATAACCACAGGCTGAATTTGGCCCACAAGCAGAAAATGACAGTGACGGGCCGAAAGTAAACGAATACTAGAAATGAGCCCAAGAATAAATGGGCCCTGAGAAGGCCGAAAGATAACATGGGCTGGAAACGGCCCAATGGAATAATGGGCCGTTAATGGGTATAAAGCGATACACTGTTCATTACGGGCCAGTTTTACCACGGGCCGTTAATGGGCCGAGGGTTACTAAGGGCCTCATATGGGCCGAAAGACGTCATGGGCCAGAAGTTAAAAGGGGCTGGAATTATATTGGACGACCCAGATGACGCTACTGGGCCTAATTCGGATAGGCCGTAAACGGGCCCTGGGTTAGCGGGCTGTAAATGGGCTATATGCGAACGGGCTGTTAACAGGCTTGCCGTGGGCCGGCCCGCCACCTTTTGACCAAGTCAAACGGACCGGCCTTTTCACAGGAATGGGCCTCCGTTGGGCCGTGCCACGTGTCGACGTATCATAGGCGCTTTGGGTCCAATGAGTGGATGACATCTGTCCCAACGGCGAGCCGACACGTGTTCCCTCCGGCCAATGATGATTTTACACGTGGAAAATCCCCATTGGTCGGGGCTGTTAACGGGTTATCGGATCCAAAACCGGACGCGATAGCTTAACGGCGTTCCGTTACGACGGATGCCACGTGTCGGTCACCCTTGATGAAAGCACTTCTGTGATGCGCGATTTATCGTCATGGAAGTGGACACTTCCGTGATGATAATTTTGGTAATGTCATGGAGCACTTCTACGATAGCACAGGTATGACTATCTTGATTCTGTCATAAAATTGTCATGGATGTACATGCATGACAGAAAACGTGACCTACTATGACAAACACGTATCATCACGGAAGTGTATTTTTTTGTAGTGTAGGCAAAAACTCCTTCTTTGACTGTTACAGTTTGAACTACTTCAAAAATCTTGTCAAGGTATGTAATCATTGAAAAATCTTATCAAGCGTCTTGATCTATCTCTATAGATCTTGATGCCCAATATGTAAGCAGCTTCACCAGGTCTTTCTTTGGAAAACTCCTTTCAAACACTCCTTTATGCTTTCCAGAAAATTCTACATCATTTCCGATCAACAATATGTCATTCACATATACTTATCAGAAAGGTTGTAGTGCTCCCACTCACTTTCTTGTAAATATAGGCTTCACCACAAGTCTGTACAAAACTATATGCTTTGATCAACTTATCAAAGTGTATATTCCAACTCCGAGATGCTTGCACCAGTCTATAGATGGATCGCCGGAGCTTGCACAATTTGTTAGCACCTTTATGATTGACAAAACCTTCTGGTTGCATCATATGCAACTCTTCTATAAGAAATCCATTAAGGAATGTAGTTTGATATCCATTTGCCAGATTTCATAAAATGCGGCAACTGCTAACATGATTCGGACAGACTTTTAAGCATCGATACGAGTGAGAAAATCTCATCATAGTCAAAACCTTGAACTTGTCGAAAACCTTTTGCGACAATTCGAGCTTTGTAGATAGTAACACTACTATCAGCGTCCGTCTTCCTCTTGAAGATCCATTTATTATGAATGGCTCACCGATCATCGGGCAAGTCAATCAAAGTCCATACTTTGTTCTCATACATGGATCCCATCTCAGATTTCATGGCCTTAATCCATTTTGTGGAATCTGGGCTCATCATCGCTTCCTCATAGTTCGTAGGTTCGTCATGGTCTAGTAACATGACTTCTAGAAAGGATTACCGTACCACTCTGGTGTGGACCATACTCTAGTTGACCTACGAGGTTCGGTAGTAACTTGATCTGAAGTTTCATGATCATTATCATTAGCTTCCTCACTAATTGGCGTAGGAATCACTAGAACTAATTTCTGTGATGAACTACTTTCCAATTCGGGAGAAGGTACAATTACCTCATCAAGTTCTACTTTCCTCCCACTCACTTCTTTCGAGAGAAACTCCTTCTCTAGAAAGGATCCACTCTTAGCAACAAAGATCTTGCCTTTCAGATCTGTGATAGAAGGTGTACGCAACATTTTCTTTTGGGTATCCTATGAAGGCGCACTTCTTCGATTTGGGTTTGAGCTTATCAGGCTAAAACTTTTTCACATAAGCATCACAACCCCAAACTTTAAGAAACGACAACTTGGGTTTCTTGCCAAACCATAGTTCATACGGTGTCGTCTCAACAGATTTAGATGGTGCTCTTTTTAACGTGAATGCAGCTGTCTCTAATGCATAACCGCAAAACGACAGTGGTAAATCGGCAAGAGACATCATAGATCGTACCATATCTAATAAAGTACGGTTACAAAGTTTGGACAAACCATTATGTTGTGGTGTTCCAGGTGGCGTGAGTTGCGAAACTATTCCACATTGTTTCAAATGAAGACCAAACTCGTAACTCAAATATTCTCCTCCATGATTAGATCGCAGAAACTTTATTTTCTTGTTATGATGATTTTCCACTTCACTCTAAAATTCTTTGAACTTTTCAAATGTTTCAGACTTATGTTTCATCAAGTAGATATACCCATATCTGCTCAAATCATATGTGAAGGTCAGAAAATAACGATACCCGCCGCGAGTCTCAACACTCACCAGACCGCATACATCACTATGTATTATTTCCAATAAGTCAGTTGCTCGCTCCATTGTTTCGGAGAATGGAGTCTTAGTCATCTTGCCCATGAGGCATGGTTCGCAAGTATCAAGTGATTCGTAATCAAGTGATTCCAAAAGCCCATCAGCATGGAGTTTCTTCATGCGCTTTACACCAATATGACCTAAACGGCAGTGCCAAAAATAAGTTGCACTATCATTATTAACTTTGCATCTTTTGGCTTCAATATTATGAATATGTGTATCGCTACAATCGAGATTCAATAAACCATTTATTTTAAGTGTATGACCATAGAAGGTTTTATTCATGTAAACAGAACAACAATTATTCTTTGACTTAAATGAATAACCATATTGCAATAAACATGATCCAGTCATATTATGCTCAACGCAAACACCAAATAACATTTATTTAGGTTCAACACTAATCCCGAAGGTAGAGGGAGTATGCGATGGTGATATTATCAACCTTGGAATCTCTTCCAACACACATTGTCACTTTGCCCTCAACTAGTCTCTGTTCATTTTGTAACTCATGTTTCGAGTTACTAATCTTAGCAACTGAATAGGTATCAAATACCTAGGGGTTACTAACACTAGTAAAGTACACATCAATAATCTGTATATCAAATATACCTTTGTTCACTTTGCCATCCTTCTTATCCGCCAAGTATTTTGGGTAGTTCAGTATCCAGTGACCATTTCCTTTGCAGTAGAAGCACTTAGTTTCAGGCTTGGGTCTATCTTTGGGCTTCTTCATGGGAGTGGCAACTTGATTGCCATTATTCTTGAAGTTCCCTTTATTTCCCTTGCCCTTTTACTTGAAACTAGTGGTCTTGTCAATCATCAACACTTGATGCTTTTCTTGATTTCTACCTTCGCCGATTTCAGCATCGCGAAGAGCTCGGGAATCGTTTTCGTCACCCCTTACATATTATAGTTCATCACGAAGTTCTAGTAACTTGGCGATAGTGACTAGAGAACTCTGTCAATCACTATCTTATTTGGAAGATTAACTCCCACTTGATTCAAGCGATTGTAGTACTCAGACATTCTGAGCACATGCTCACTGGTTGAGCTATTCTCCTCCATCTTGTAGGCAAAGTGCTTGTCAAAGGTCTCATACCTTTCGACATGGGCATGGCGCACTAAACTATCAAGTAGTCATCATACTGAGCTTTGCCAAACGTTCATAACGTCTGCATCTGCTCCTGCAATAGGCCCGTCACCTAGCGGTGCATCAAGGACATAATTCTTCTGTGCAGCAATGAGGATAATCCTCAGATCACGGAGCTAGTCCGCATCATTGCTACTAACATCTTCCAATATAGTTTTCTCTAGGAACATATCATAAATAAAACGGGGAAGCTATATGCGAGCAATTGATCTACAACATAGATATGCAAATACTATCAGGACTAAGTTCATGATAAATTTAAGTTCAATTAACCATATTACTTAAGAACTCCCACTTAGATAGACATCCCTCTAATCATCTAAGTGATCACGTGATCCATATCAACTAAACCATGTCCGATCATCACGTGAGATGGAGTAGCTTTCAATGGTGAACATCACTATGTTGATCATATCTACTATATGATTCACGCTCGACCTTTCGGTCTCAGTGTTCCGAGGCCATATCTGCATATGCTAGGCTCGTCAAGTTTAACCCAAGTATTCTGCGTGTGCAAAACTGGCTTGCACCCGTTGTATGTGTAGCGACCCGACCTCAGACGGTCAAGCCTCTGTGTATCTGTGCCATCCATGGATCGTATGCTGGCACACACAGTACATCAATGTATATATCAAAGTGCAACCACATGTATAAATAATGTAAAACTGATATATACCTCATAATTCTCAGCGGAAACAAACAATCGTCTGTGGAGTCCCATCAACGCCATCGGCAGGTTGAGTGTAGACCGTAACCCTATATCGTACTCTTACTCGTCGGAAGAAACATATCTGCAACATGAGACGTTGTAGCCATGTAGGTCAGTACATTGAATGTACCGACAAGATCACTGTAAGAAAAATAGATGATAAACTATACTATATGCAATATGGCTTTGCGGCTCTGTATCTCAGTTTTGTTTGCATAAAAGCTATTTTTTTCCCTACATCAAAGGGATTAACCGGCTACGGAGTTTTCTATCATGACATGGTTCCGCCAACCGATGTCTCCTAGCCCAAATCATCATAAGTTGCCCACAATTAAGTTATCAGTCCAGTGTTGAGAGTTCCGAGATAGATCCAAGTCTAGATGCTCAAATTGTCCGTAACCGGGGACACGGCTAATCGATTAGGTTTTCACCCTCTGCAGAGGTTTGTACACTTTACCCGCAAGATTCGATCCCTCTTTTTATGTTCTCGCACTTCAGGGTGTTTGAGAACCAGATGACCGAAACATGGTCTTCCAAAGAGTTCCTCTGACCATTGTCTTGTGCTCATCCAATCCTACCATAGTTCTACATCTGCTAGTGATACGTCCAATGTATCTATAACTTTTGATTGTTCCATGCTATTATATTATCAACTTTGGATGTTTTATATGCATTTATATGCTATTTTATATGATTTTTGGGACTAACCTATTAGCCCAGAGCCCAGTGCCAGTTTCTGTTTTCCCCTTGTTTCAGTGTTTCGCAGAAAAGGAATATCAAACGGAGTCCAAACGGAATGAAACCTTCGGAAAAGTTATTTTTGGAAAGAAAGCAACACACGAGACTTGGAGTGCACGTCAGGGGATCAACGAGGAAGCCACGAGGCAGGGGGGCGTGCCCACCCCCCTGGGCGCGCCCTCCACCCTCGTGGGCCCCTCGTGGATCCCCTGATGTATTTCTTCCACCTATATATATCCATATACCCTAAAACTATCAGAGACGACAATAGATCGGGAGTTCCGCCACCAGAAGCCTCCGTAGCCACCGAAAACCAATCTAGACCCATTCCGGCACCCTACCGGAGGGGGGAATCCCTCTCCGGTGGCCATCTTCATCATCCCGGCGCTCTCCATGACGAGGAGGGAGTGGTTCTCCCTCGGGGCTGAGGGTATGTACCAGTAGCTACGTGTTTGATCTCTCTCTCTCTCTCTCTCGTGTTCTTGAGGTGATACGATCTTGATGTATCGCGAGCTTTGCTATTATAGTTGGATCTTATGATGTTTCTCCCCCTACTCTGTTGTAATGGATTGAGTTTTCCCTTTGAAGTTATCTTATCGGATTGAGTCTTTAAGGATTTGAGAACACTTGATGTATGTCTTGCGTGGGATACCCGTGGTGACAATGGGGTATTCTATTGATCCACTTGATGTATGTTTTGGTGATCAACTTGCGGGTTCCGCCCATGAACCTATGCATAGGGGTTGGCACACATTTTCGTCTTGACTCTCCGGTGAACTTTGGGGCACTCTTTGAAGTACTTTGTGTTGGTTTGAATAGACGAATCTAAGATTGTGTGATGCATATCGTATAATCATACCCACCGATACTTGAGGTGACGTTGGAGTATCTAGGTGACATTAGGGTTTTGGTTGATTTGTGTCTCAAGGTGTTATTCTAGTACGAACTCTAGGGCTGTTTGTGACACTTATAGGAATAGCCCAACAGATTGATTGTAAAGAATAACTTTGAGGTGGTTTCGTACCCTACCATAATCTCTTCGTTTGTTCTCCGCTATTAGTGACTTTGGAGTGACTCTTTGTTGCATGTTGAGGGATAGTTATGTGATCCAATTATGTTATTATTGTTGAGATGACTTGCACTAGTGAAAATATGAACCCTAGGCCTTGTTTCAACGCATTGCAATACCGTTTGTGCTCACTTTTATCATTAGTTACCTTGCTGTTTTTATATTTTCAGATTACAAATACTTTATCTACCATCCATATACCACTTGTATCACCATCTCTTCGCCGAACTAGTGCACCTATACAATTTACCATTGTATTGGGTGTGTTGGGGACACAAGAGACTCTTTGTTATTTGGTTGCAGGGTTGCTTGAGAGAGACCATCTTCATCCTACGCCTCCCATGGATTGATAAACCTTAGGTCATCCACTTGAGGGAAATTTGCTACTGTCCTACAAACCTCTGCACTTGGAGGCCCAACAACGTCTACAAGAAGAAGGTTGTGTAGTAGACATCAAGCTCTTTTCTGGCGCCGTTGCCGGGGAGGTTAGCGCTTGAAGGTATATCTTTAGATCTTGCAATCGAATCTTTTAGTTTCTTGTTTCATCACTAGTTTAGTTTATAAAAGAAAATTACAAAAAAATGGAATTAAGTTTGCCTCATACGCTTCATCTTTTTAATATCTTTCGTGAGTATGATGGAAAGGAAAATGGTGCCAAAGTGTTAGAAGAAGAATGCATTAGAATGTTTGGCACTAAATATTTGAATGATGAGCTGATAACCCACAAGTATAGGGGATAGCAATAGTTTTCGATAAATAAGAGTGTCGAACCCAACGACGAGCTAAAGGCAGAACAAATAATCCCTCAAGTTCTATCGACCACCGATACAACTCTACGCACGCTTGATGTTCGCTTTACCTAGAACAAGTATGAAACTAGAAGTACTTTGTAGGTGTTGTTGGATAGGTTTGCAAGATAATAAAGAGCAAGTGAATAAAAAGTAGGGGCTATTTAGATAAAGACACAACTAAGTTAGGTTTAGTAAAGAGCTTGTTGTTACGAGAAAGTTATTTGTCCCTAGGCAATCGATAACTAGACCGGTAATCATTATTACAATTTTATTTGAGGGAGAGGCATAAGCTAACATACTTTATCTACTTGGATCATATGCACTTATGATTGGAACTCTAGCAAGCATCCGTAACTACTAAAGATTCATTAAGGTAAAACCCAACCATAGCATTAAAGCCTCAAGTCCTCTTTATCCCATACGCAAACAACCTACTTACTCGGGTCTGTGCTTCTGTTCACTCACGCCACCCACCATAAGCAAATCATGAGCACATTGCAAACCCTACAGTGGGGATCCCTCATGCTTGCGTGACACGGAGAGCACCATAGGACAACACCAATAATAAAACATGCAACTCAAACCAATCTTGATCATCAAATAGCCATTAGGACAAAACGGATCTACTCAAACATCATAGGATAGCCATACATCATAGGGAAATAATATATAGCATTGAGCACCATGTTTAAGTAGAGATTACAATGGGTAAGAGAGAGGTTACACCGCTGCATAGAGGGGGGAAGAGTTGGTGGTGAAGGCGGTGAAGTTGTTGGTGAAGATGACGGTGATGATGATGGCCCCCGGTGGCACTCCGGTGCCACCGGAAGCAAGGGGGAGAGAGCCCCCCTTCTTCTTCTTCCTTGACCTCCTCCCTAGATGGGAGAAGGGTTTCCCCTCTGGTCCTTGGCCTCCATGGCGTGGGAGGGGCGAGAGCCTCTCTGAGATTGGATCTGTCTCTCTGTCTCTCTCCTGGCTCTGTTTCACCGTTTCGTGTATATATGGAGATCCGTAACTCCGATTGGCCTGAAACCTTCGCCGTGTTTTTTTTTCCCGAAAATTAGCTTTCTTGCGGCAAAAGAAGAGCGTCAACCGCCTTACGGGTGGCTCATGAGGGTAGGGGGCGCACCCAGGGGGTCAGGCGCGCCCCCTTGCCTCGTGACACCCTCGGGCATCGTCTCGCGTGGATTTTTCTTCTGGAATTTTCCAAATATTCCAAAAAGTATCTCCGTCCGTTTTTATCCATTTGGACTCTGTTTGATATGGATATTCTGCGAAACCAAAAACATGCAACAGACAGGAACTGGCACTGGGCACTGGATCAATATGTTAGTCCCAAAAATAGTATAAAAAGTTGCCAAAAGTATATGAAAGTTGTAGAATATTGGCATGGAACAATAAAAAATTATAGATACGACGGAGACGTATCAGCATCCCCAAGCTTAATTCCTGCTCGTCCTCGAGTAGGTAAATGATAAAAAAGATAATTTTTGATGTGGAATGCTACCTAGCATAATCTTGATCATATGTCTAATTATGGCATGAATATTAAGACACGAGTGATTCAAAGCAATAGTCTATCATTTGACATAAAAAAATAATACTTCAAGCCTACTAATAAAGCAATCATGTCTTTTAAAAATAACAAGGCCAAAGAAATTTATCCCTACAAAATCATATAGTCTGGCTATGCTCCATCTTCACCACACAAAATACTCACATCATGCACAACCCCGATGACAAGCCAAGCAATTGTTTCATACTTTTGACGTTCTCAAACCTTTTCAACTTTCACGCAATACATGAGCGTGAGCCATGGACATAGCACTATAGGTGGAATAGAATGGTGGTTGTGGAGAAGACAAAAAGGAGAAGATAGTCTCACATCAACTAGGCGTATCAACGGGCTATGGAGATGCCCATCAATAGATATCAATGTGAGTGAGTAGGGATTGCCATGCAACGGATGCACTAGAGCTATAAGTATATGAAAGCTCTAACTGAAACTAAGTGGGTGTGCATCCAACTTGCTTGCTCATGAAGACCTAGGGCATTTGAGGAAGCCCATCGTTGGAGTATACAAGCCAAGTTCTATAATGAAAATTCCCACTAGTATGTGAAAGTGATCACTCAAGAGATTCTCTATATGAAGAACATGGTGCTACTTTGAAGCACAAGTGTGGTAAAAGGATAGTAACATTGCCCCTTCTCTCTTTTTCTCTCATTTTTTTGTAGGCTTCTTTGGCCTCTCTCTTTTTTTGGGGGGCTTCTTTGGCCACTTTTATATTGATAACCTCACATGGGACAATGTTCTAATAATGATGATCATCACACTTTTATTTACTTACAACTCAATATTACAACTCGATATCTAGAACAAAGATATGACTCTATATGAATGCCTTCGGTGGTGTACTAGGATGTGCAATGATCTAGCGTAGCAATGACATAAAAAAATGGACAAGCCATGAAAACATCATGCTAGCTGTCTTACGATCATGCAAAGCAATATGACAATGAATGCTCAAGTCATGTATATGATGATGAGGAAAGTTGCATGGCAATATATCTCGGAATGGCTATGGAAATGCCATGATAGGTAGGTATGGTGGCTGTTTTGAGGAAGGTATATGGTACCGACGAAAGTTGCGTGGTACTAGAGAGGCTAGCAATGATGGAAGGGTGAGAGTGCGTATAATCCGTGGACTCAACATTAGTCATAAAGAACTCACATACTTATTGCAAAAATCTATTAGTCATCAAAACAAAGTACTACGCGCATGCTCCTAGGGGGATAGATTGGTAGGAAAAGACCATCGCTCGTCCCCAACCGCCACTCATAAGGCAGACAATCAATAAATACCTCATGCTCCAACTTCGTTACATAACGGTTCACCATACGTGCATGCTACGGGAATCACAAACCTCAACACAAGTATTTCTACAATTCACAACCACCCACTAGCATGACTCTAATATCACCATCTTTATATCGCAAAACTATTGCAAGGAATCAAACATATCATATTCAGTGATCTACAAGTTTTATGTAGGATTTTATGACTAACCATGTGAATGACCAGTTTCTGTCATCTCTCTAAATAGATATAAGTGAAGCAAGAGAGTTTAATTCTTTCTAGAAAAGATATGCCCGTGCTCTAACAAATATAAGTGAAGCAAAAGAGCATTCTACAAATGGCGGTTGTCTATGTAAAGAGAAACAGGCAATCCAAACTTCAAATGATATAAGTGAAGCACATGAAGCATTCTATAAAGCCATACTCAAAAGATATAAGTGAAGTGCAAAGAGCATTCTATAAATCAACCAAGGACTATCTCATACCAGCATGGTGCATAAAAGAAAAATTAAAACTAAATGCAAAAGACGGTCCAAGATTGCACATATCGCATGAACGAAACGAATCCGAAAACATACTGATACTTGTTGAAGAAAGAGGGGATGCCTTCCCAGCATCCCCAAGCTTAGACGCTTGAGTCTCCTTGAATATTTACTTGGGGTGCCTCGGGCATTCGCAAGCTTGAGCTCTTGCCTCTCTTCATTCTTCTCACATCGAGACCTTCTCGATCATCGAACACTTCATCCACACACAACTTCAACAGAAAACTCGGTAAGATCCGTTAGTATAATAAAGCAAATCACTACTCTAAGTATTGTAGCAAACTAATTCATATTTTGTTTTTGCATTGTGTCTACTGTAGTATAACTTTTTCATGGCTTAATCCACTAATATAAATTGACAGTTTCATCAAAACAAGCAAACTATGCATCAAAAATAGAATTTGTCTAAAACAGAACAGTCTGTAATAATCTGAACATTCACCATACTTGAAAAATTCTACCAAAATTAGGAAAAATAAACAAGGAAGACAGTGCAAAAAGAATCAGAACCATTTGACGTTCCAGCTAAAAATGTAAAATCGCGCACTACAGCCAAAGTTTCTGTCCTACACCGTACAAACCATCAGGCAAATGTAAACATCCTAAAGGCAAACCTTGGCACATTATTTTTATAATACAATGGAATTGTACAAGGGGATAATTATTTTTATTGAAAAGTTTCTGTAATTAAGATTCACAAAGTTCCCATGGGCATGAACAAAGTTCAAGGACGTCCCCCACTTTCACAATGCTCGTCTCTCTCACTTTCACTTTTCTTTTAGAAAAAGTTTTGCGTTCCCCTCTTTATTTTTGTTGTTTTTAAACTATATGAAAGCACTCAATAGAAATAAATGACTCTCTAAAACTTCCGGGTTGTCTCCCTGGCAGCACTTTCTTTAAAGCCATTAAGCTAGGTGAGGGAGTCCTGGATTAGGGGGTGTCCGGAGGACAATACCTTCAGCCGGACTCCTGGACTATGAAGATACAAGATTGAAGACTTCGTCCTGTGTCCGGAAGGGACTTTCCTTGGCGTGGAAGGCAAGCTTGGCGATACGGATATGCAGATCTCCTACCATTGTAACCGACTTTGTGTAACCCTAACCCTCTCCGGTGTCTATATAAACTGGAGGGTTTTAGTCCGTAGGACAACATACAGAACAACAATCATACCATAGGCTAGCTTCTAGGGTTTAGCCTCTTTGATCTCGTGGTAGATCTACTCTTGTACTACCCATATCATCAATATTAATCAAGCAGGACGTAGGGTTTTACCTCCATCGAGAGGGCCCGAACCTGGGTAAAACTTCGTGTCCCTTGCCTCCTGTTACCATCCGGCCTAGACGCACAGTTCGGGACCCCCTACCCGAGATCCGCCGGTTTTGACACCGACATTGGTGCTTTCATTAAGAGTTCCTCTGTGTCGTCGCCATCAGGCTCGATGGCTCCAACGATCATCAATAGCGATGCAGTCCAGGGTGAGACCTTCCTCCCCGGACAGATCTTCGCCTTCGGCGGCTTCGCACTGCGGGCCAATTCACTTGGCCATCTAGAGCAGATCGAAAGCTATCCCCCTGGCCGTCAGGTCAGATTTGGAAGCTTAAACTACACGGCTGACATCCGCGGGGACTTGATCTTCGACGGATTTGAGCCACTGCCGAGCGCGCCGCACTGTCACGACGAGCATGATCTAGCTCTGCCGCCGAACAGTGCCCTGGAGGCCGCACCCGCATCGGCTTCGACCCTTAATTCGGAGCCAACTGCGCCGATCGAGGATGGGTGGTTGGACGCCACTTCGGGGGCTGCGATCCCAACGGCGAGCGAGCCGAACACCAGTCCCGCACTCTGCGAGACTCATGACTCCAAGGAGTCGGACTCCTCTCCGGACTCCGAACCCTCCACGCCCCTGCCAATCGAATCCGATTGGGCGCCGATCATGGAGTTTACTGCCACGGACATCTTTCAGCACTCGCCTTTCGGCGATATTCTAAAAACACTGAAGTCTCTTTCTTTATCAGGAGAGCCCTGGCCGGACTACGGTTAGCAAGGTTGGGATACGGACGGCGAAGAAATTCAAAGCCCACCCACCACCCACTTTGTAGCCACTGACGACGATTTAACCGACATGCTCGACTTCGACTCCGAAGACATCGACGGTATGGACGCCGATGAAGGAGACGATGAAGAACCAGCACCTATCAGGCCCTGGAAAGCCACCTCGTCATATGACATATACATGGTGGACACCCCAAAAGAAGGAGATGGCGATGGAACAGCGGAGGATGACCCCTCCAAGAAACAGCCTAAGCACCGGCGTCAGCGGCGCCGCTCAAAATCCCGCCAAAACAAATACGGTGATTCCAGCACAGGAGATAATAATACTCCGGAAAGTGCCGAAGAAAATCCCCTCCAGCAAGATTTAGCATAGGAGGATGGAGAAACCAGCCCTCATGAGAGAGCGGTAGATAGAGAGGTCGAGGACGATAATTATATGCCTCCCTCCGAAGACGAGGCAAGCCTCGACGACGATGAATTCGTCGTGCCAGAGGATCCCGTCGAGCAAGAGCGTTTTCAATGCAGGCTTATGGCCACGGCAAGAAGCCTCAAGAAAAAACAGCAACAGCTTAGAGCTGATCAAGATTTGCTAGTCGACAGATGGACTGAAGTCCTTGCGGCCGAAGAGCATAAACTCGAATGCCCCTCCAAGAGCTACCCAAAGCGCAGGTTGCTACCCCAATTAGAGGAGGAAGCACTTAAACCTACATCACCTGCACTCGATACGGCTGATCGGCCACCTCATGGCCGCGACAGAGAGGTCTCTTGGCCCTCCACTCAAGCCGCACCCCGTACCAAGGCACGGGAAAATGCGCCGGACCTGTGAGATATGTTGGAGGACAAGGCAAGGCAAACAAGATTGATCTACGGATCGCGTGGGCGCCCCACGACTCGAGACGGTAACCGTCATGCCGGCCACAAATTCGGTAGGGCCGAACATAGTAGACAAAGCTCATTGGAGCTACGTCGTGATATAGCCCAGTACAGAGGTGCCGCACACCCACTATGCTTCACAGACGAAATAATGGATCATCAAATCCCCGAGGGTTTCAAACCCGTAAACATCGAATCATATGATGGCACAACAGATCCTGCGGTATGGATCGAGGATTATCTCCTTCATATCCACATGGCCCGCGGCGATGATTTCCACGCCATCAAATACCTCCCACTCAAGCTTAAAGGACCAGCTCGACATTGGCTTAACAGCTTGCCAACAGGATCAATCAGTTGTTGGGAGGACCTGGAAGCTGCATTCCTCGACAATTTCCAAGGCACTTATGTGCGACCCCCAGACACCGATGACCTAAGTCACGTAATTCAGCAGCCAGAGGAATCGGCCAGGAAATTCTGGACACGGTTCCTAACAAAGAAAAATCAAATAGTCGACTGTCCGGACGCTGAGGCCCTAGCAGCCTTCAAGCACAATATCCGTGACGAGTGGCTTGCCCGACACCTTGGACAGGAAAAGCCGAAGTCTATGGCAGCACTCACGACACTCATGACCCACTTTTGCGCGGGAGAAGACAGCTGGCTTGCTCGTAGCAACAATATGACCAAGAACCCTGGTAATTCGGATACCAGGGACAGTAGTGGCAGGTCATGTCGCAACAAGCAGAAGCGCCGCATTAACGGTGACAATGCTGAGGATACGGCAGTTAATGCCGGATTCAGAGGCTCTAAATCCGGTCAGCGGAAAAAGCCATTCAAAAGGAATCCTAGGGGCCCGTCCAGTTTAGACCGAATACTCGACCGCTTGTGCCAGATACATGGCACCCCCGAAAAGCCGGCCAATCACACCAACAGGGATTGTTGGGTGTTCAAACAGGTAGGCAAGTTAAATGCCGAAAATGAAGACAAGGGGCTGCATAGCGATGACGACGAGGAGCCCCGGCCGCCGGACAACAGTGGACAGAAGGGTTTCCCCCCACAAGTGCGGACGGTGAACATGATATACACAACCCACGTCCCCAAAAGGGAGCGGAAGCGCGCGTTAAGGGACGTATACGCGGTAGAGCTAGTCGCCCCAAAGTTCAACCCATGGTCCTCCTGCCCAATCACCTTTGATCGAAGGGACCATCCCACTAGCATCCGTCATGGCGGATTCGCCACATTGGTTCTAGACCCAATTATTGACGGATTTCATCTCACTAGAGTCCTTATGGACGGCGGCAGTAGCCTGAACCTGCTTTATCAGGATACAGTGCGGAAAATGGGCATAGATCCCTCGAGGATTAAGCCCACCAAAATGACCTTTAAAGGCGTAATACCAGGTGTAGAGGCCAACTGTATAGGATCAGTCACACTTGAAGTGGTCTTCGGATCTCCGGATAATTTTCGAAGCGAGGAGTTAATCCTCGACATAGTCCCATTCCGCAGTGGCTATCACGCACTGCTCGGGCGAACCGCATTTGCCAAGTTCAATGCGGTACCGCACTACACATACCTTAAGCTCAAGATGCCAGGCCCTCGAGGAGTAATTACCGTCAATGGAAACACCGAACGCTCCCCCCGAACGGAGGAGCACACGACGGCCCTTGCAGCGGAAGTACAAAGCAACCTCCCCAGGCAGTTCTCCAGTCCGGCCATTAAACGACCGGACACCGTCAAGCGCGCCCGGAGTAACCTACAACAAGACCGCCTGGCACGATCCGAGCAGGCGTAGCAATGCGGCCCCAACCCCAGCCCTCGCAAAAATGCGACACCAGTACTTCGCGTACATAACTACACTCTAGAAATACCACGGGTACAGGGGGAGGGGCACCATCACGGCATGCCCGAAACATGGCTTAAACCGCACCAGGGGCTGCCGATTTTTAATTTTCTCTTACTTTCAGGGCTCCACTCTTCGGAAGGCCTGTTCGGCAGTTCAATTGCCGCACAAATGATGCAAGAACCAGGGAAGCAGACAAGCCACACCGCATTACAGAACTCCCAGGTGGTCTCTATCACGAGCAGTATACCTGTTTCACATACTATTCCGCAGCTTGCCCCTGGAACGGACATGTTAAATAGTCCAACCTTTTCCTTATCGCATTATTTGTATCGTTCTGCTTCGATTGCAGCCCTTTTTAATAAACAGTGCATAGATTTTGTCTATTTTTGCATTACTCTTTTTTATATATATATGTTCCTTAACGACATGTTGCATCCGTACACTTTGGTATGGCCAAAATACGCCAGGGGCTTTAGTACCCCTCAATATGGTGTGAGAAGTCCGAACACTTTAACAAGTGCGGCACCCCGAACTTATAGCATTATATGCATCGGCTCCGAATCATGTCTTGGGTCAATAGTTGGGTCTGCCCGGCTCCTATGTTTTGGTGCCTTACGTTCCGCTATATCGGCTAAGGTAGCACTAGGAGAACCACTGTGATTGTGCCCCAGTTGAGCTGGGTCGAGCACCTCAGTGGAGAGAGCTAAAACTGACTGTCATGATGAAGCGAGAGCTGGTCGCTGTTCGAGAGGTTTTTCGAGCCCCTAAAGACTTATGCCGCTTAGAGCGAGGAGCCGGCTCTGTCCGGCCAAGGCGTGGATAGCGCCCCGAACTCGGTCTTCCGAATACCAGGGGCTTCGTCGAAATTTAAAATTATAGAATTCTATGGCTAAGTGAGAGTGTTCACGCATTATAGTCCGATTGCCTTGTTTGTTGGGCTGAGCGCCTCCCTCGAAGGACCCAAACATGGGAAATAGAGCGCTCAGGTTTATCCCCGAACACCCCAGCACTAGCGGCACGATGGCAGAAGCCGACGACTTGCCATCTCTCAGAATTGATAAACAGCCGCATAGAAGGTAATATTTTAAATTCCAACAGCATTGCTTAGCGCATATGAACAAGTTTTCAGCGCACAGGACAAAACGAGCAAGTTTCACTCAAAAATTACATCCCTAGAACATTCATCCGCCACAAGGCAGGCACCCTTCAGAACATCCTTATAATAATTCTCGGGCTTGCGATGCTCTTTCCCCGGCGGTGGCCCGTCCTTCACAAGCTTCTCAGCATCCAGCTTGCCCCAGTGCACCTTAGCACGGGCAAGGGCCCTACGGGCACCTTCAATGCAGACAGAGCGCTTGATGACTTCGAGCCTTGGATAGGCCTCCACCAGCCGCCGCACCAGCCCGAAATAGCTCCCAGGCAGAGCCTCTCCAGGCCACAACCGAACTATGAGGCCCTTCATGGCCTGTTCGGCCGCCTTGTGGAGCTCGACCAGTTGCTTCAGCTGGTCGCTCAGGGGCACGGGGTGTCCGGCCTCAGCATACTGAGACCAGAACACCTTCTCTGTCGAGCTGCCCTCCTCGGCTCGATAGAATGCGGCGGCATCAGACACACTCCGGGGAAGATCTACAAATGCTCCTGGAGAGCTCCGGATTCGGGTAAGTAACAAGTAACTCACGTTTATGTGTTTGCTTTGCATAAAGAATGCCTTACCCACCGCTATCTTCTTCACCTCATCCAACTCCTGGAGGGTCTTCTGGGATTCGGCCTTGGCAGACTTGGCATTTTCAATAGCCACCGCGAGCTCGGACGCTCGCGTCTTTGAGTCAAGCTCCAAACTCTTATGTTTTTCCATGAGAGCCTGGAGCTCTTGCCGCACCTTGCCAACCTCGGCCTCATACTTCTCCCGCTCGATGCGCTCCGTGGCCGCCCTCTTCTCGGCCTCTACCAGCGCTTGCTCAAGGGTCGCCACCTCAGACGTGGCCCCTACAATAGCCACGATAATCCTGTCATTTTTTGCAATTGCACCTTTTTATATATATTTAAACAAGGTATTTCATACCTTCATTGTCCTTGAGCTGCTTCTTGGCACACCCGAGCTCTTGCTCGGACCGCTCGAGGTTCTGCTTTAGCGTGTCCACTTCCGCAGTCAGTGTGGCGGACGCAAGCAGAGAAGCCTGCATACGCATATTGACTCCTTTTTGTTAGACTCCTGCGAATTTTATATGATCCTCTATTCGGCTTTTCTTCCCGAACGCCAAACAGAGCATCAGGGGCTACTGTCTATGTGGTAATATTATTTACACATTCTTTACTTACCTCAAAGCCTGTTAAAAGGCTAGTACAAGCTTCAGTCAGTCCGCTCTTGGCGGACTGAACCTTCTGGACCACTGCACTCATAATGGTGCGGTGCTCCTCGTCGATGGAGGCGCCTTGGAGCGCCTCCAATAGATTGTCCGGCGCCTCCGGTTGGACGGAGGTCACCGGCACGGTGGGCTTGCTCCTCTTGGAAGGAGGTCCCCCGCTGGACTCTGGAACCTTTGAAGGTTCCAGAGCGGTGTCCGGCCTAGGGCCGGACTTGGAACCCTGGGGGGTTTCATCCCCTTTACTCCTGGAGTCCGGGAGGTCGCCTTGCGGCGCCTCCAGGACCACCTCCTCTCGGCTTGGAACCTGTTGGGACAACACTTCGGTGTCGTCCGTAGGGCGGGGGGAGGAATCCGTCGGAAGCGAGTTCACATCCGACGAGTCCAGTGAGCCGCTCGATGACGCGTCGAGCCGGTCTTTGGGTGGGCTGCATAAACATATTCGACATAAGGGAAAGCTGTGCAATAAACGAATACTATGAATTACTCTGGCATCTGGATACTTACGATTTAGCCAGGGGCTTGTCCTTGGGCGGCCACTCCTCTCCGCCGTCGTCGGCGTCGGTGGAGTAGTCCGGAGGAAGGGTTTTCCCCTTCTTGGACCCTTCGGCCTCCCCAGCTAGGGCGGCCTTCCTTTTCTTCTCTCCTCCCGCTGGAGGGGGAGAGGTCTCTTCTTCCTCCTCCTCGTCTTCACAGGAGGAATGCGCCTCGGAACCGTCGGATGATGGATCCGGCACCTCCTGGCGCCGGGCACTCTTTCGAGTCCCTGTGGCCTTTTTCGCGGCCTTCTTCTCCGGCACCACATAGGGTGCCAGAACCAGCAGCTTCGCCAAGCGGGCATCGGCTGGGTCTTCGGGCAAGGGAGCCGAACAGTCGATCTGTCCGGACTTCGCCTTCCAACTCTATCAAAGGTAAGGGAGCTTAGATCCCACATTGAGTTAAACTATGGAAAACTAATACCCTGTAAAAGGTACAAACAACTTACCGCGCTAGCGTGACGCTGCACGCTGAATCCGCGATCCTCGGTGGCGGATGCGGGAGCCTCGGCGCCCTTGAAAAGCACCTTCCAGGCATCTTCGTACGTCGTGTCGAAGAGCCTGCTTAGAGTTTGGTGCTGCGCTGGGTTGAACTCCCACAGATTGAAGGCCCCCGTTGTTGACACGGGAGGATCAGGCGGATGAGCATAACCTGGACTACATTGACAAGCTTGAGCTGCTTGTCCACCAGGGTTTGGATGCATGTTTGCAGTCCAGTCACCTCTCCTTTGTTGCCCCACGACAGGCCCGTCTCTTTCCAGGACGTGAGCCGCGTTGGGTGTCCGGACCGGAACTCAGGGGCTACGACCCACTTAGGGTCGCACGGCTCGGTGATGTAAAACCACCCCGATTGCCACCCCTTCAGGGTCTCCACAAAGGAGCCCTCGAGCCATAAGACGTTGGGCATCTTGCCCACCATGGCGCCTCCGCACTCCGCCTGGTTGCCATGCACCACCTTCGGTTTGACATTGAAAGTCTTGAGCCAAAGGCCGAAATGGGGGTGGATGCAGAGGAAAGCCTCGCACACGACGATAAACGCCGAGATGTTGAGGATAAAGTTTGGGGCCAGATCATGGAAATCCAGGCCGTAGTAGAACATGAGTCCCCGGACGAATGGGTGGATCGGAAAGCCCAGTCCATGGAGGAAGTGGGGAAGGAACACTACCCTCTCATGGGGCCTTGGGGTGGGGAGGAGCTGCCCCTTTTCGGGAAGCCGGTACACGATGTCGTTAGACAAGTATCCGGCCTTCCTCAGTTTTTTGATGTGTCCCTCCGTGACGAAGGAGACCATCCACTTGCCTCTCGCTCCGGACATGGCTGGAGAAGGTTGAGGTGGGGAGTGCGGACTTGGGCGCTGGAGCTCGAGTGCGCGAGAATGGATAAGCAAGGGAGGAAGAAGGCGTAGGTGAAAAGGTGGATCCTTATCCCCTTATATGGGTGGACGCAACTACGTGTCCCCACCAGCCTGGTAAAACTCGCTTATCTCCAAGCGCCGTAATCAATGGCGCGGTTGGGTTACCCATGCCCGTATTGGTGAGAATCCTGGAATAACGGGACACGATCTCTGCTTTAACAAGACGTGCCAAGGAAACCGCCTCGCATGACGCGCTGAGGTGGGATAATGAAACGACTCGGATAAAGGCTTGGCCGTGGTGTGTCATACTACGGAATACGTCAGCAGATTAGATTTGTGTAAATATTATTCTCTCTATGGCAATATGTGGAAACTTATTTTGCAGAGCCGGACACCATCTTTGTGTTCAAAATCTTCTATGAAGTACTTGGAGGAGGAACCCGCCTTGCAATGCCGAAGACAATCTGCGCGCCGGACTTGTCATCATTGAAGCCTGGTTCAGGGGCTACTGAGGGAGTCCTGGATTAAGGGGTGTCCGGATGGCCGGACAATACCTTCAACCGGACTCCTGGACTATGAAGATACAAGATTGAAGACTTCGTCCTGTGTCCGGAAGGGACTTTCCTTGGCGTGGAAGGCAAGCTTGGCGATACGGATATGCAGATCTCCTACCATTGTAACCGACTTTATGTAACCCTAACCCTCTCCGGTGTCTATATAAACCGGAGGGTTTTAGTCCGTAGGACAACATACAGAACAACAATCATACCATAGGCTAGCTTCTAGGGTTTAGCCTCTCTGATCTCGTGGTAGATCTACTCTTGTACTACCCATATCATCAATATTAATCAAGCAGGACGTAGGGTTTTACCTCCATCGAGAGGGCCTGAACCTGGGTAAAACTTCGTGTCCCTTGCCTCCTATTACCATCCGGCCTAGACGCACAGTTCGGGACCCCCTACCTGAGATCCGCCAGTTTTGACACAGACACTAGGCATATAGTGCTCAAGTAGTGAATCCACCCGGATCCCAAGGTATATCAAAGCCAATTTTAATTAAGAATGATTTGTAATTTAGTAGTGAGAACAAAGTAACATATATCATGTAACAACGAAGTCTAACTCTCTTCCTATGCATCGGCATGTCATAAAAGAACAATTCATGCACACATAGTAAAGGCCAATGCATAGTATAACCGGTTTCTTGCAATTTTATCATGTGGGAAGCATAGAGAGGTGGAGATATAGTTCCTCTCTCATAATAATTGCAAGTAGGAGCAGCAAGCACATGCATATTATATTCATCGAAATCATCATGTGCAACGGTAAAAGGCAACCCATCAATATAATCCTTAATAAGTGCAAACTTCTCCGACATGGTGTAGTCGGGAGAATTCAAAAATATAATAGGACTATCATGCGTGGGTGCAATAGCAACAATTTCATGTTTAACATAAGGAACTATAGCAAGTTCATCTCCATAAGCATAATTCATATTGGCATCTTGGCCACAAGCATCATCAAAAAGGGATATTTCAAAAGAATCCAAGGGATCATAACAGTCATCATAGCAATCATCCTTCGGCAAGCATGAAGGGGAATTAAACAATGTATGAGTTGAAGACTTACTCTCATTAGAAGGTGGGCACGGGTGATCAATCCGCTCTTCCTCCTTTTGTTCTTCGCTCTCTTCCTCATATTTTTCATCCAATGAGCTCACAGTTTCATCAATTTCTTCTTCCATAGATTCCTGCAAAATATTAGTCTCTTCTTGGATAGCGGAGACTTTCTCAATAAGCGCATTAATATAGGAATTATATTCATAATTATCATAGCAATATTTTAAGATAGCTAAATTTTCAGGCCTATAAACATCATCATCATAAGCTTCATTCTTTTCAAACAAAGATTCAATTTCATAAGCACCCTTAAAAGTAACAAATTCTTATATTTGTTCCACATCATAGTAATCATATATACCTCTAGCATAAGAAGCCAAGGTTTCATTATCATTAAATTCACATGAAAAGGGAAGGTGTGGAGCCTTCATCCTAGAGCAACAAGTAATATCATAACTCAAGCATACTTGCCGAGCATACCACTTCAATATATAAATTTGATCCCATAATAGTTTCCCTTTTTGTGTCAAGCGATAATCCCTAAAGTATTCACGTTCATCCAACGTTAGTCCCATTACCAGATTGAATGAGGTTTTCTCAGGATCATCAAAGTGGTACATAATATTTTTCACATATTGAGCATCAAGGGTTTTAGGAGGTTCCTCATCTCCATGAGTAGAAAGTACACCTAATTTTTTTGGTATTTCGTGTTCCATATCCATAAGTAAAGATAGAGAAAAACTAAGAACAGCAAATAAAAATTACGTAGTGATAAAGCAAACAAGCACACACGAGAATATTCACCCCACGCTATTGCTCCCCGGCAACGGCGCCAGAAAAATGTCTTGATAACCCACAAGTATAGGGGATCGCAACAGTTTTCGATAAATAAGAGTGTCGAACCCAACGAGGAGCTAAAGGCAGAACAAATAATCCCTTAAGTTCTGTCGACCATCGATACAACTCTACGCACGCTTGACATTCGCTTTACCTAGAACAAGTATGAAACTAGAAGTACTTTGTAGGTGTTGTTGGATAGGTTTGCAAGATAATAAAGAGCAAGTGAATAAAAAGTAGGGGCTATTTAGATAAAGACACAACTAAGTTAGGTTTAGTAAAGAGCTTGTTGTTACGAGAAAGTTATTTGTCCCTAGGCAATCGATAACTAGACCGGTAATCATTATTACAATTTTATTTGAGGGAGAGGCATAAGCTAACATACTTTATCTACTTGGATCATATGCACTTATGATTGGAACTCTAGCAAGCATCCGTAACTACTAAAGATTCATTAAGGTAAAACCCAACCATAGCATTAAAGCCTCAAGTCCTCTTTATCCCATACGCAAACAACCTACTTACTCGGGTCTGTGCTTCTGTTCACTCACGCCACCCACCATAAGCAAATCATGAGCACATTGCAAACCCTACAGTGGGGATCCCTCATGCTTGCGTGACACGGAGAGCACCATAGGACAACACCAATAATAAAACATGCAACTCAAACCAATCTTGATCATCAAATAGCCATTAGGACAAAACGGATCTACTCAAACATCATAGGATAGCCATACATCATAGGGAAATAATATATAGCATTGAGCACCATGTTTAAGTAGAGATTACAGTGGGTAAGAGAGAGGTTACACCGCTGCATAGAGGGGGGAAGAGTTGGTGGTGAAGGCGGTGAAGTTGTTGGTGAAGATGACGGTGATGATGATGGCCCCCGGTGGCACTCCGGTGCCACCGGAAGCAAGGGGGAGAGAGCCCCCCTTCTTCTTCTTCCTTGACCTCCTCCCTAGATGGGAGAAGGGTTTCCCCTCTGGTCCTTGGCCTCCATGGCGTGGGAGGGGCGAGAGCCTCTCTGAGATTGGATCTGTCTCTCTGTCTCTCTCCTGGCTCTGTTTCATCGTTTCGTGTATATATGGAGATCCGTAACTCCGATTGGCCTGAAACCTTCGCCGTGTTTTTTTTTTCCCGAAAATTAGCTTTCTTGCGGCAAAAGAAGAGCGTCAACCGCCTTACGGGTGGCTCATGAGGGTAGGGGGCGCACCCAGGGGGTCAGGCGCGCCCCCTTGCCTCGTGACACCCTCGGGCATCGTCTCGCGTGGATTTTTCTTCTGGAATTTTCCAAATATTCCAAAAAGTATCTCCGTCCGTTTTTATCCATTTGGACTCTGTTTGATATGGATATTCTGCGAAACCAAAAACATGCAACAGACAGGAACTGGCACTGGGCACTGGATCAATATGTTAGTCCCAAAAATAGTATAAAAAGTTGCCAAAAGTATATGAAAGTTGTAGAATATTGGCATGGAACAATAAAAAATTATAGATACGACGGAGACGTATCAGCATCCCCAAGCTTAATTCCTGCTCGTCCTCGAGTAGGTAAATGATAAAAAAGATAATTTTTGATGTGGAATGCTACCTAGCATAATCTTGATCATATGTCTAATTATGGCATGAATATTAAGACACGAGTGATTCAAAGCAATAGTCTATCATTTGACATAAAAAAATAATACTTCAAGCCTACTAATAAAGCAATCATGTCTTTTAAAAATAACAAGGCCAAAGAAATTTATCCCTACAAAATCATATAGTCTGGCTATGCTCCATCTTCACCACACAAAATACTCACATCATGCACAACCCTGATGACAAGCCAAGCAATTGTTTCATACTTTTGACGTTCTCAAACCTTTTCAACTTTCACGCAATACATGAGCGTGAGCCATGGACATAGCACTATAGGTGGAATAGAATGGTGGTTGTGGAGAAGACAAAAAGGAGAAGATAGTCTCACATCAACTAGGCGTATCAACGGGCTATGGAGATGCCCATCAATAGATATCAATGTGAGTGAGTAGGGATTGCCATGCAACGGATGCACTAGAGCTATAAGTATATGAAAGCTCTAACTGAAACTAAGTGGGTGTGCATCCAACTTGCTTGCTCATGAAGACCTAGGGCATTTGAGGAAGCCCATCGTTGGAGTATACAAGCCAAGTTCTATAATGAAAATTCCCACTAGTATGTGAAAGTGATCACTCAAGAGACTCTCTATATGAAGAACATGGTGCTACTTTGAAGCACAAGTGTGGTAAAAGGATAGTAACATTGCCCCTTCTCTCTTTTTCTCTCATTTTTTTGTAGGCTTCTTTGGCCTCTCTCTTTTTTTGGGGGGCTTCTTTGGCCACTTTTATATTGATAACCTCACATGGGACAATGTTCTAATAATGATGATCATCACACTTTTATTTACTTACAACTCAATATTACAACTCGATATCTAGAACAAAGATATGACTCTATATGAATGCCTTCGGCGGTGTACTGGGATGTGCAATGATCTAGCGTAGCAATGACATAAAAAAATGGACAAGCCATGAAAACATCATGCTAGCTGTCTTACGATCATGCAAAGCAATATGACAATGAATGCTCAAGTCATGTATATGATGATGAGGAAAGTTGCATGGCAATATATCTCAGAATGGCTATGGAAATGCCATGATAGGTAGGTATGGTGGCTGTTTTGAGGAAGGTATATGGTACCGACGAAAGTTGCGTGGTACTAGAGAGGCTAGCAATGATGGAAGGGTGAGAGTGCGTATAATCCGTGGACTCAACATTAGTCATAAAGAACTCACATACTTATTGCAAAAATCTATTAGTCATCAAAACAAAGTACTACGCGCATGCTCCTAGGGGGATAGATTGGTAGGAAAAGACCATCGCTCGTCCCCAACCGCCACTCATAAGGCAGACAATCAATAAATACCTCATGCTCCAACTTCGTTACATAACGGTTCACCATACGTGCATGCTACGGGAATCACAAACCTCAACACAAGTATTTCTACAATTCACAACCACCCACTAGCATGACTCTAATATCACCATCTTTATATCGCAAAACTATTGCAAGGAATCAAACATATCATATTCAGTGATCTACAAGTTTTATGTAGGATTTTATGACTAACCATGTGAATGACCAGTTTCTGTCATCTCTCTAAATAGATATAAGTGAAGCAAGAGAGTTTAATTCTTTCTAGAAAAGATATGCCCGTGCTCTAACAAATATAAGTGAAGCAAAAGAGCATTCTACAAATGGCGGTTGTCTATGTAAAGAGAAACAGGCAATCCAAACTTCAAATGATATAAGTGAAGCACATGAAGCATTCTATAAAGCCATACTCAAAAGATATAAGTGAAGTGCAAAGAGCATTCTATAAATCAACCAAGGACTATCTCATACCAGCATGGTGCATAAAAGAAAAATGAAAACTAAATGCAAAAGACGGTCCAAGATTGCACATATCGCATGAACGAAACGAATCCGAAAACATACTGATACTTGTTGATAAAGACACAACTAAGTTAGGTTTAGTAAAGAGCTTGTTGTTACGAGAAAGTTATTTGTCCCTAAGCAATCGATAACTAGACCGGTAATCATTATTACAATTTTATTTGAGGGAGAGGCATAAGCTAACATACTTTCTCTACTTGGATCATATGCACTTATGATTGGAACTCTAGCAAGCATCTGTAACTACTAAAGATTCATTAAGGTAAAACCCAACCATAGCATTAAAGCATCAAGTCCTCTTTATCCCATACGCAAACAACCTACTTACTCGGGTATGTGCTTCTGTTCACTCACGCCACCCACCATAAGCAAATCATGAGCATATTGCAAACCCTACAGCGGGGACCCCTCACGCTTGCGCGACACGGAGAGCACCATAGGACATCACTAATAATAAAACATGCAACTCAAACCAATCTTGATCATCAAATAGCCATTAGGACAAAACGGATCTACTCAAACATCATAGGATAGCCATACATCATAGGGAAATAATATATAGCGTTGAGCACCATGTTTAAGTAGAGATTACATCGGGTAAGAGAGAGGTTACACTGCTGCATAGAGGGGGGAAGAGTTGGTGGTGAAGGCGGTGAAGTTGTTGGTGAAGATGACGGTGATAATGATGGCCCCCGGTGGCACTCCGGCGCCACCAGAAGCAAGGGGGAGAGAGCCCCCCTTCTTATTCTTCTTCCTTGACCTCCTCCCTAGATGGGAGAAGGGTTTCCCCTCTGGTCCTTGGCCTCCATGGCGTGGGAGGGGCGAGAGCCCCTCCGAGGTTGGATCTGTCTCTCTGTCTCTCTCTGTTTCTGCGTTCTCTCCTAGCTCTGTTTCACCGTTTCGTGTATATATGGAGATCCGTAACTCCGATTGTCCTGAAACCTTCGCCGTGATTTTTTTCCCGAAAATTAGCTTTCTTGCGGCAAAAGAAGAGCGTCAACCGCCTTACGGGTGGCTCACGAGGGTAGGGGGCGCCCCCCCTGCCTCGTGACACCCTCGGGCACCGTCTCGCGTGGATTTTTCTTCCAGAATTTTCCAAATATTCCAAAAAGTATCTCCGTCCGTTTTTATCCCGTTTGGACTCTGTTTGATATGGATATTTTGCGAAACCAAAAACATGCAACAGACAGGAACTGGCACTGGGCACTGGATCAATATGTTAGTCCCAAAAATATTATAAAAAGTTGCCAAAAGTATATTAATGTTGTAGAATATTGGCATGGAACAATCAAAAATTATAGATACGATGGAGACGTATCATGAGCATGATTGCAATGTTGTTAGTATGAACTCCTTGAATATCCATGATGCTAATGATATGCAAAGCCACAAGCTTGGGGAAGCTATGTTTGATGAAGATGATATTTTTTGTCCCCCAAGCTTTGATGAGAAAATTTATTATGATGAAATCATGCCTCCTATTTATGATGATTATTGATGAAAGTGGATTTGGAGAGGTCATGACTTTATTTAGAGACGAATCCACTATTTTGGAAGAGGTTCCAATTGATTATGAGAACAAAGTTGCTATCTATGATGATCATTGTGATGACTTGTATGCTATAAAGAATAATGATATCCATGAAACTTGTCATCATGATTTTAGTTTTCAATTGGATTATGCCTCACATGATAATTATTTTGTTGAGTTTGCTCGCACTATTATTCATGAGAAGAAT
Source organism: Triticum urartu (assembly GCF_056163025.1). Classification (NCBI taxonomy): domain Eukaryota; kingdom Viridiplantae; phylum Streptophyta; class Magnoliopsida; order Poales; family Poaceae; genus Triticum; species Triticum urartu. Next base: position 133,783,899 of record NC_141874.1, read on the forward strand.
TTTGCTTGTGTGGAGAGTAATAAAATTTCTATGCTTGTAGATCATGAAAATAATGCTTTAGGTGCTGGTTATATTGTTGAATTCATTCATGATGCTACTGAAAATTATTATGAGGGAGGAACATACGCTTGTAGGAATTGCAATAATATCAAGTTTTCTCTCTATGCGCTTAAAATCTTGAAGTTATGCTTGTTTTGCTTTCCTATGCCAGTTGATTATTGTTCCCATAAATTGTTTGCTCATAAAATACCTATGCACAGGAAGTGGGTTAGACTTAAATGTGCTAGATATATTATTAATCATGCTCTCTTTATGTTTCAATTCTTATCTTTTATGTGAGCATCATTGAAATCATCATGCCTAGCTAGGGGCGTTAAACGACAGCGCTTGTTGGGAGGCAACCCAACTTTATTTTTGTTCCTTGCTTTTTGCTCCTGTTTAGCAATAAATAATTCATCTAGCCTCTGTTTATATGTGGTTTTATGCTTTTAATTAGTGTTTGTGCCAAGTAGAACCGTTGGGAAGACTTGGGGAAAGTCTTGTTGATCTTGTTGTAAAAAACAGAAACTTTAGCGCTCACGAGAATTGCTGCCATTTTTTTATTGGAGAGTGATATTTAGTTAATTATTTTTGCAGATGATTAGTAGATAAATTCCTCACGTCCATCAATTTATTTTAAATTTTTTGGGATTCCAGAAGTTTGCTTTAGTTACAGATTACTACAGACTGTTCTGTTTTTGACAGATTCTGTTTTTCATGTGTTGTTTACTTATTTTGATGAATCTATGTCTAGTAAAAGAGTTTATAAACCATAGAGAAGTTGGAATACAGTAGGTTTAGCACCAGTATAAATAAATAATGAGTTCATTACAGTACCTTGAAGTGGTGTTTTGTTTTCTTTCGCTAACGGAGCTTACGAGTTTTCTGTTAAGTTTGGTGTTGTGAAGTTTTCAAGTTTTGGGTAAAGATTCGATGGACTATGGAATAAGGAGTGTCAAGAGCCTAAGCTTGGGGATGCCCAAGGCACCCCAAGGTAATATTCAAGGACAACCAAGAGCCTAAGCTTGGGTATGCTCCGGAAGGCATCCCCTCTTTCGTCTTCGTTCATCGGTAACTTTACTTGGAGCTATATTTTTATTCACCACATGATATGTGTTTTGCTTGGAGCGTCAATTTATTTTGTTAGGATTTGCTTGCTGTTTGAATAAAATATCAAGATCTGAAATTATTAAATGGGAGAGTCTTCACATAGTTGCATAATTATTCGACTACTCATTGGTCTTCACTCATATCTTTCGGAGTAGTTTGTTGTTGCTCTAGTGCTTCACTTATATCTTTTTAGAGCACGGTGGTGGTTTTATGTTGAATAATTAGATGAACTCTCGTGATTCACTTATATTATTTTGAGAGTCTTTAGAACAGCATGGTAGTTCGCTTTGGTTATGAAACTAGTCCTAATATGATGGGCATCCAAGAGGGATATAATAAAAACTTTCATATAAAGTGCATTGAATACTATGAGAAGTTTGATACTTGATAATTGTTTTGAGATATGGAGATGGTGATATTAGAGTCATGCTAGTTGAGTAGTTGTGAATTTGAGAAATACTTGTGTTGAAGTTTGTGATTCCCGTAGCATGCACGTATGGTGAAACGTTATGTGACGAAGTCGGAGCATGATTTATTTATTGATTGTCTTCCTTATGAGTGGCAGTCGAGGACGAGCGATGGTATTTTCCTACCAATCTATCCCCCTAGGAGCATGCACATAGTACTTTGCTTTGATAACTAATAGATTTTTGCAATAAGTATGTGAGTTCTTTATGACTAATGTTGAGTCCATGGATTATACACACTCTCACCCTTCCACCATTGCTAGCCTCTCTAATACCGCGCACCTTTCGCCAGTATCATGAACCCACCATATACCTTCCTCAAAACAGCCACCATATATACCTACCTATTATGGCATTTCCATAGCCATTCCGAGATATATTTCCATGCAACTTTCCACCGTTTTGTTTATTATGACACGCTCCATCATTGTCATATTGCTTTGCATGATCATGTAGTTGACATCGTATTTGTGGCAAAGCCACCATTCATAATCCTTTCATACATGTCACTCATGAGTCATTGCACATCCCGGTACACCGCTGGAGGCATTCATATAGAGTCATATCTTGTTCTAAGAATCGAGTTGTAATTCTTGAGTTGTAAGTAAATAAAAGTGTGATGATCATCATTATTAGAGCATTGTCCCGGTGAGGAAAGGATGATGGAGACTATGATTCCCCCACAAGTCGGGATGAGACTCCGGACGAAAATAAATAAATAAAAGAGGCCAAAGAAGCCCAAATAAAAAAAGAGAAAAAAAGAGGCCATAAAAAAAAGAGAAAGGCCCAAATAAAAAATAAATGAAAAAAATATTGAGAGAAAAGAGAGAAGGGCCAATGCTACTATCCTTTTACCACACTTGTGCTTTAAAGTAGCATCACAATCTTCATGATAGAGAGTCTCCTATGTTGTCACTTTCATATACTAGTGGGAAATTTTCATTATAGAACTTGGCTTGTATATTCCAACAATGGGCCTCCTCAAGTGCCCTAGGTCTTTGTGAGCAAGCAAGTTGGATGCACACCCACTTAGTTTCTTTTTGTTGAGCTTTCATACATTTATAGCTCTAGTGCATCTGTTGCATGGCAATCCCTACTCACTCACATTGATATCTATTAATGGGCATCTCCATAGCCCGTTGATATGCCTAGTTGATGTGAGACTATCTTCTCCTTTTTGTCTTCTCCACAACCACCATTCTATTCCACCTATAGTGCTATGTCCATGGCTCACGCTCATGTATTGCGTGAAGATTGAAAAAGTTTGAGAACATCAAAAGTATGAAACAATTGCTTGGCTTGTCATAGAGGTTGTGCATCATTTAAATACGTTGTGTGGTGAAGATGGAGCATAGCCAGACAATATGATTTTGTAGGGATAGCTTTCTTTGGCCATGTTATTTTGAGAAGACATGATTACTTGGTTAGTATGCTTGAAGTATTATTATTTTTATTTCAATATTAAACTTTTGTCTTGAATCTTATGGATCTGAATATTCTTGCCACAATAAAGAGAATTACATGGATAAATATGTTAGGTAGCATTCCACATCAAAAATTCTGTTTTTATCATTTACCTACTCGAGGACGAGCAGCAATTAAGCTTGGGGATGTGTAACGCCCTCGATGCGGCTATATCTCCCACGTGTCGAAGCATGACTTAGAGGCATAACCGCATTGAAAGAAATGTCGCAAGTGAGGTAATCTTCACACAACCCATGTAATACATAAGGGAAAGAGATACATAGTTGGCTTACAATCGCCACTTCACACAATTACATGAAAAAAGCATTACATCAACCAGATACCATCAAGGTCCGACTACGGAACCCAAAATAAAAGAAGACTACCCCAAATGCTACACAGATCCCCGATCGACCCCAACTGGGCTCCACTACTTATCAACTAGAACGAAACAACAAAATGGATAATATCTTCAACGAGCTCCTCCTTGAGCTTGGTTGCGTCATCCGCACGGTTCAATGGCACCTGCAAGCTAGTTTTGGAAGTATCTGTGAGTCACGGGGACTCAGCAATCTCACACCCTCGCGATCAAGACTATTTTAGCTTATGGGTAAGGTAAAAGGTATGAGGTGGAGCTGCAGCAAGCGACTAGCATATATGGTGGCTAAACATACGCAAATGAGAGCGAGAAGAGAAGGCAAAAGCACGGTCGAGAAACTATGGTCAAGAAGTGATCCTAAAACAACCTACGTCAAGCATAACTCCAACATCGTGTTCACTTCCCGGACTCCGCCGAGAAGAGACCATCACGGTAACACATGCGGTTGATGTATTTTAATTAAGGTCAACTTCAGGTTTTCTACAACCGGACGTTAACAAATTCCCATCTGCCCATAACCGCGGGCACGGCTTTCGAAAGTTCAAATCCCTGCAGGCGTGTCCCAACTTATCCTATCACAAGCTCTCACGGTCAACGAAGGATATTCCTTCTAGCGGGAAGACCCAATCAGACTCGGAATCCCGGTTACAAGACATCCTCGACAATGGTAAAACAAGTCCAGCAACACCGCCCGAATGTGCCGACAAATCCCGATAGGAGCTGCACATATCTCGTTCTCAGGGCACACTCAGATGAGACTAGCTACGAGTAAAACCAACCCTCAAGTTTCCCCGAGGTGGCCCCGTAGGCAGCTCAGTTCGGACCAACACTCATAGGAGCACTGGCCCCGGGGGGGGGGGGTTAAAATAAAGATGACCCTTGGGCAGGCCTACCCAAGGGAAAGAAAAGGCTAGGTGGCGAATGGTAAAACCAATGTTGGGCATTGCTGGAGGAGTTTTATTCAAGGTGAACTGTCAAGGGGTTCCCAATATAACCCAACCGCGTAAGGAACGCAAAATCCGGGAACATAACACCGATATGACGGAAACTAGGGCGGCAAGAGTGGAACAAAACACAAGGCATAAGGCCGAGCCTTCCACCCTTTACCAAGTATATAGATGCATTAATTAAATAATATATATTGTGATATCCCAACAAGTAAACATGTTCCAACAAGGAACAACATCTCCATGTTCCAACAAGGAACAAACTTCAATCTTCACCTGCAACTAACAACTAAGAGGGGCTGAGTAAAGCGGTAACATAGCCAAACAACGGTTTGCTAGGACAAGGTGGGTTAGAGTCTTGGTTCAACAATATGGGAGGCATGATAAGCAGGTGGTAGGTATCACAGCATAGGCATAGCAAAAGAGCAAGCAACTAGCAAGCAAAGATAGAAGTGATTTTGAGGGTATGGTCATCTTGCCTGAAATCCCGCAAGGAAGAAGAACGAGTCCATGAAGAAGACAAACGGACATAGATGAACGGGTCCTCACAAACGCGACGTTACCGGAACAAACCCGAAGAAGCAACACCGGAAAGAAGCACACAACATAGTAAACAAACCACACATGAACATGGTATGATATGCGAGATGCAGTATGTTATGCATATGCATGATTTCGAAAGGAATGATTGAACCTGGACTCAACTTGGAAATCCAAGAGTGCCACTGGAAAGGTGAGGTGATTTCGGTTGAAATCGATATAAAGATCACCGAAATCGGATGCACGGTTTGGAAATGGCAAGCAAACCAAATATGGCACCGGTCTGCGATAATCAGCAAGTAGCCATCTAAATGCATCAAGATAAATATGCTACAACACTCAAACATGGCAACAAGATACATGGAAGGGATCCACTCATGATGCTAGACAAAAGATGAACACTGAGCTATGGCTAATTCACTCATTAACAGGTTCAAACAAGCATGGCAAAAGTGCAAAAGACAACAGGTTTCAGACTTAGTGAAATTAACACAAGTCTGGAATTTATTATCAGGAAGCATACTTTGGAGCATGAATACTATATGCTATAGGAACTTAACATGGCAAAGCAAGCCATGGCATGAAGCTACTCAAAGAACTTAACAGAAGTCCCTTAGTGACCCTGAGCCAAAAGGGATCAGAAAATACAATTGCAAGCATGTGAACATGGCAAAAACATAAACAGATTCAGACTTAGTGAAAAACTGAAGCATGGCAAAACAGTTAACGAGTAGGCATGTTTACGAGCTCGATGCACTCACTACAGAGCATGGCATGACAAACTAAGCATACACCCATCAAGAATACATGGTATAGAAGCTAGATATGGCAAGAACAACAACATAGCATGCACGGATCAATAGCAACATCCTCGGCAAAATCGCTAACAAGTCAACAATCTGCCAGGATTCACGATATAGCAAAAGTAGAGCTCGATTGACTGAAGCTAGGGTGCTCCATAAATGCAAACAAAGACATGGATGGATAGAGCACCATAATATTAACAAAACAAACTTACTGATCATCCTCAAAAGAGGCACGGATCACTAGGAAACAACATGAACATATGGCATAACGACAAAATCAAGACAAGGACTTAGTGAAATTCTAAGTCCCTGAAATCAGCATTACCGATTACGCTACTTTGCAAGCTTGTGCTAGTCACCACAAATATCACAAAAATACATGGTAAGCACCACTGTAAAGATGGCATGGCATATAACAAAACACATGTAGAGCTCAGGATCATATCATGCACATATTAATTATGGCAAAAATGACAAAATGCCATTTGCTGAAACAGATCGGACAAATTCATCACATAGCCCTCTTCCAATAGCATTTCGGGCATCAAGATGAGCTCAAATGAAAATGATGCAATGAGATTAAATGATGTACTCATCGAGGCAAACATTTTTATAGGCTACACGCACGAATCAGAGCTACGGATGCAGAATTGTGACATGATGAAGATAGCAAAAAATATTAATGGGATCTGGGACTTGGTGAAAAAAACACACCCGAGCGTAACATAGCTAAAGGTCGCTCGGGGCGGAGGTTAGGGTGTGTCTCACCCCGTGGGCTTGGCCCAAAAGAGGAGGGGTGCGATGGGCCAGTGGATCTGGTGCTGGGCCGGCCCATCGACGCAGGCGGAGGCCCATGGCGAAGGAGTCGTCCTCCTCCTCGATCCCGCCTGGATCGAGGGAGGCAGAGGCGGCTCGTCGCCGGCGCCAGAGACAAACGACAGTGGCGGGCGCGGATCAGCGCAGAGGTGGCCGGATCTGGTCCCTCTGGCCCCTTCCCGGCCGGATCCGTTGAGAGGGACGCCGGCGGAGCTTGGGGCGGTGGCGCGCCGGAGAAGCAGACGTCGAGGAGGCACGGGACACCAGCGGCGACCGGCGGAGGGCGGGAGGCGGCGGCCGACGAACAAAGGACGGCGGCGGACGGCGAGGCAGGCGGAGCGGCGAGGCAGACGGGGCGACGAGGGCGGTGCGTACCGGATCGGTTGACGGGGACTCGGGCCCGGGCGGGCCCCGGATGGGCTTCGCGGCCCAGCGGTGAAGTGGGCGCGGCGGGGACAGGTGTCGGCCTCCGGTTGGCTGCGGCGGTGGGGGAGGGTGACGTGGCGGCTCCTGATAGGCCGGAGTGATGTGGCGGCGGCGAGCGGACACGTCCGGCGGCGGGGAAAATTGTCCGGTGGCGCGAGGAAGAGGGAGACTAGGGTTAGACCGCGAATTTTGGGGAGGGGATCACATATTTGTAGATAGAGGGAGCTAGGAGAGTCCAAATGAGGTGCGGTTTTCGGCCACGCGATCGTGATCGAACGACCGAGATGATGGAGGAGGTTTAGGTGGGTTTTGGGCCAAATTGGAAGGGTGTTGGGCTGCAACACGCATGAGGCCTTTTCGGTCCCTCGGTTAACCGTTGGAGTATCAAACGAAGTCCAAATGGCACGAAACTTGACAGGTGGTCTACCGGTAGTAAACCAAGGCCGCAGGACAAATATCGGTCCAATCCGAAAACGTTTAACACCTGCACACGAAAAGAGGTAGAAAGGGACACCGGTTGACATAGGAGCGCCGGAATGCAAAACGGACAACGGGGAAAATGCTCGGATGCATGAGACGAACATGTATGCAAATGAAATGCACATGATGACATGATATGCAATGCATGACATGCAAGCAATGACAAGGCAAAAACAGTGAATAACTGGAGGACACCTGACACATCGGTCTCGGGGCGTCACAACACTCCACCACTACGAGGGGATCTCGTCCCGAGATCTAGAATGGCACCGGAGGGACAAACGGAGGAGAAAAAGAAGAGGTAAACTAAGTTGCTCCTTTGACAAACGAGTGAAACCCAAGAACCTTGAAAAGGTTAAGCCATTTCGAGAAAAGAATACAACGGTGAAGAATGAAGTTGAAAGCACTCCATTTGAAAAGAGGGATAAGAAAGAACCGATTCGGGTAGCACTTCGGTTGAAAAGAGATGAAGACTTGATAAAATGAAAGAGCTTGAGCAAAAGGGACACAACACTCCGGTTAAATGGATAAACCAAGAAAAGAACACGATCCTGACAAAACGAAAAGATGGGCTGAAAAGAGCAACATCACAAAGCCTCCGGAACAAAAGTAAGAATGGAATGGGATGAATGAAGGGAAACAAGATCTCGATGGAGCACGCTTACAACAAAAGCTAGAACGGAGTTGTTGGAAAACCAACAACGAAAAGAATAAGCTCGATATGGTCTTATGGAATACCTCTCAAATTATGAGGTGACAACCTGCCACTCATGGGGAAAAGAATTGGATTGATATGAACGAGGAGACGAGAAAATATTTCACCGGGTGGAAAGATGAAGAACTTGGGTCATTTATAAGCACCATAATAGCAACAATCCTTAGGGAAAGCTTTAGGTGAAATATTACCCAAGATAACTCAAATGACGAGATTGACGGATTTAAAATATCTCATTCTTAACAACATGTGAATCATGAAACATGAACTCAAATTATCAAGAATGAGATAATACCACCTGAAAAGATAAGGTAGAAAGAATTGCACTCCGGATTGCACGAAGAAGAATACTTGAGCTCCTCTGAAAAGAATCTTCAATGAACATTTCGAGAAGGAATTAAATCCTTGATGAACCATCATGTAGAACCTTTATGAAGAACTCCGGTAAAAAAAGGATGATCAAATGGAAGGAAAGAGAAGTTGAAAACGCAAGGTGAAAACTTGTAATGATTTAGATGGATCTCCGTGACGAGATAATTGAGAGAACTTGTAACTCTGGGAAAAGAAAGATGAACAAATGGAAACAAGAATTTGATGAGCCTCCGAAAAAGGTAATTTAGGTCACTCGATGAAACAAGAATAAGAATTACATTATGCTTATCCTTCACCAATTAAATTGATGACAAACAATGGATTTGGCACACCACTTATTCTCGTAGAAAGGATTAAGATAGATATAGCACAACGTTGAGAAGGTCTTCAACGAACCACCGGTAGGAATTGAAGCAACGAATAAATTGATATGATAACCAAGGAAGAGAACTCTTGAACGAACTACCTTAAGAATTGGAAAGAAAGAGTCATTTGAGATTATAACGAAGGATGAAGAATCTTGGAAGAGCCACCGGTAGAATTGAAAATGCACGAAGTAAAAGGGATGAATCACTGGTACGAATTAGAGAATGAACCAGGATACTTTAGGGGATTTAGAAACATAAGAACAAAGAGGTCACGAGTTGACAAGAGAATACTTGAATGATGCACCGGTAAGATTTGGAGAACAATGGCCTTCGGAGTAAAGAAATGGAAACAACTCATGAAATGCTCCGGATAGGTGAAAAGAATACTCACAATCAAAACAATTATGAGAGGATGGCAACAAGCTAGAATTATGAATCTTTGAGAGAACGGATAAGATTTGGAGGAAAAACTCTTCTTCGGTCTTCAAACGCAGAGAATGATGATGAGAGACAACACCATAAATTGTTGAGATACTCCGGAATGAAGAATGGAAAGGTAGAGCCAATGATGAAAAGAATTTGAAAGATCTTGGAGAAACATAAGACTGATGACAATCATTCTTACGTCAAACTTCGAAAATAAAATTTGAGGATAGCTCCGGGAAAATAAGAAGAGTCAGGTAAGATCCTGGGAAAAGACCTGTGGGTTAGGGCCCACTCAAACAAAACACTGTAGAATGATTTAAAAGAGAGAATGCACCGGTTGATTTAAATGGCTTGAATGAGATAACAACCTCGAAATAGGTTGAACTGATCTTGAATGAAAAGACGAGCCTTCCGAGATATCTTTAGCACTCCGGAATAATTGAATAGCAAGAAATGAATGAATAAAGAGGTGTACCGGCAAGAGAAGACATTGAAATGAGGAAAAAGGTATGATCAACATCGAAGGCTTGAATTGGTTCCACCGGAGAAGAAAACGAGTGAAGAGTGACGAACTTGAAGCTCCATTAGAATCTTCATGAGAATCACCAGATAAGGATATTGACGGAAAAGGAATGAAAAGGCCTCGCATCAATAAGATGGATACTTGATTAAGAAAGCTGAATCCTTGAAGAAAAAGGGTGGGTGGGTGGGAAAACAAAGGCAGCTTGGGACGAATGAAATGAACACCGTTGAGAAGAACTGAGATTGGATCTTGCAAATGTTGAAGTGATCGGATCCACTTGAAGGGAAGCTCACCGGTTGAGAAGAAATTGAAATGACAAACTCGATGATCGAGAAGGATTAGTATTCACATAGAAATATGAGAACACCGCTTGGGGAAGGTATGGAATCAACACTTGACATTGAAGCAACTCGAATACCACAACTCAGAACAAAACAAAGGATTGGCTTGCAGAATAAGCCGGAACAAACATATGATAGAGATTTTGTTCGAAGTTTTCGTGGTGGGGCCTACACGGGCTCGATCGTACATCACCGTCATGTACAAGGCAGTGCACATGACATACGAAGCGTCCCCAAGTCGGCATAGCCAAGGACTCTTTAAGACACAACAAGACCACTGTAAAACCAACCGTGAATAGGCGGACCACTAGACGTCGAACCCCAATTTCATATCATACATCTATCGGAAAGATATCCTAAGAGCTACTTGAATTCCCACTTACAAACTCCCGAAATTCTCCCGGTTATGCAATCATGTGTTGGGGATACAGGGGAAGCATAATATCTCACCCAAAACTAGCAAATCCTACATCCAGCTGTATCCATCCTTCAACACATAACCAAGAAACCTTTGGAAATCATCTACCTCAACCTTCGAAAAGCATCCGTTATACGAGTTATGGCAATACTCCCGAACTCCCGCCCCAGTACTGGGTGGCGTCGAGGTTATCTCACCAATAACTGCATAAAAGAGATTTTTGATGTCGGCGAAGCTAATCTCAGGTATTCCAGAACCGCAACGATAAAATTGTGACGACAACACCTCGAAGCTCAACTCCCTGGGACATTGCCACAACCCCTAAATGACAGGAGGCACCAATAACAATGTTCTCGTCACAAATCGATCGGAACGATTGCAAGATTCCCGCGTGATCCTAAATTTGTTTTAGTGAAATTTGAGAAGAGAAGAGTCAAAACTCTACGTCAGGATGCCTCACCAGAGCGACGAAGGGACTGGGGAGTAAAAAGAATTCCTAAACTCTCCGATATATAATTCCTAAATGACTCAAAACATTTTTCTCGACTCAATAACGCCAGCGATTCGATCAAGCAGGGGGGCTCCTAAGGTCGGGAAAGGCTCTGATTACCAACTTGTAATGCCCTCGATGCGGCTATATCTCCCACGTGTCGAAGCACGACTTAGAGGCATAACCGCATTGAAAGCAATGTCGCAAGTGAGGTAATCTTCACACAACCCATGTAATACATAAGGGAAAGAGATACATAGTTGGCTTACAATCGCCACTTCACACAATTACATGAAAAAAAGCATTACATAAACCAGATACAATCAAGGTCCGACTACGGAACCCAAAATAAAAGAAGACTACCCCAAATGCTACACAGATCCCTGATCGACCCCAACTGGGCTCCACTACTGATCAACTAGAACGAAACAACACAACAGATAAGATCTTCAACGAGCTCCTCCTTGAGCTTGATTGCGTCATCCGCACGGTTCAACGGCACCTGCAAGCTGGTTTTGGAAGTATCCGTGAGTCACGGGGACTCAGCAATCTCACACCCTCACGATCAAGACTATTTAAGCTTATGGGTAAGGTAAAAGGTATGAGGTGGAGCTGCAGCAACCGACTTGCATATATGGTGGCTAAACATACGCAAATGAGAGCGAGAAGAGAAGGCAAAAGTACGGCCGAGAAACTATGATCAAGAAGTGATCCTAAAACAACCTACGTTAAGCATAACTCCAACACCGTGTTCACTTCCCGGACTCTGCCGAGAAGAGACCATCACGGTAATACACGCGGTTGATGTATTTTAATTAAGGTCAACTTCAGGTTTTCTACAACCGGACATTAACAAATTCCGATCTGCCCATAACCGCGGGCACGGCTTTCGAAAGTTCAAATCCCTGCAGGGGTGTCCCAACTTAGCCCATCACAAGCTCTCACGGTCAACGAAGGATATTCCTTCTAGCGGGAAGACCCGATCAGACTCGGAATCCCGGTTACAAGACATCCTCAACAATGGTAAAACAAGTCCAGCAACACCGCCCGAATGTGCCGACAAATCCCGATAGGAGCTGCACATATCTCGTTCTCAGGGCACACTCAGATGAGACTAGCTACGAGTAAAACCAACCCTCAAGTTTCCCCGAGGTTGGCCCCGCAGGCAGCTCAGTTCAGACCAACACTCAGAGGAGCACTGGCCCGGGGGGGGGGGGGGGGGTTAAAATAAAGATGACCCTTGGGCAGGCCTACCCAAGGGAAAGAAAAGGCTAGGTGGCGAATGGTAAAACCAATGTTGGACATTGCTGGAGGAGTTTTATTCAAGGTGAACTATCAAGGGGTTCCCATTATAACCCAACCGCGTAAGGAACGCAAAATCCGGAAACATAACACCGACATGACGGAAACTAGGGCGGCAAGAGTGGAACAAAACACCAGGCATAAGGCCGAGCCTTCCACCCTTTACCAAGTATATAGATGCATTAATTAAATAAGATATATTTTTATATCCCAACAAGTAAACATGTTCCAACAAGGAACAACATCTCCATATTCCAACAAGGAACAAACTTCAATCTTCACCTGCAACTAACAACGCTATAAGAGGGGCTGAGCAAAGCGGTAACATAGCCAAACAACGGTTTGCTAGGACAAGGTGGGTTAGAGGCTTGGTTCAAAAATATGGGAGGCATGATAAGCAGGTGGTAGGTATTGCAGCATAGGCATAGCAAAAGAGCGAGCAACTAGCAAGCAAAGATAGAAGTGATTTCGAGGGTATGGTCATCTTGCCTGAAATCCCGCAAGGAAGAAGAACGAGTCCATGAAGAAGACAAACAGATGTAGATGAACGGGTCCTCACAAACGCGACGTTACCAGAACAAACCCGAAGAAGCAACACCGGAAAGAAGCACACAACATAGTAAACAAACCACACATGAACATGGTATGATATGCGGGATGCGGTATGTTATGCATATGCATGATTTGGAAAGGAATGATTGAACCTGGCCTCAACTTGGAAATCCAAGAGTGACACTAGAAAGGTGAGGTGATTTCAGTTGAAATCGATATAAAGATCACCGGAATCGGATGCACGGTTTGGAAATGGCAAGCAAAACAAATATGGCATCGGTCTGCGATAATCAGCAAGTAGCCAACTAAATGCATCAAGATAAATATGCTACAACACTCAAACATGGCAACAAGATACATGGTAGGGATCCACTCATGATGCTTGACAAAAGATGAACACTGAGCTACGGCTAATTCACTCATTAATAGGTTCAAACAAGCATGGCAAAAGTGCAAAAGACAACAGGTTTCAGACTTAGTGAAATTAACACAAGTCTGGAATTTATTATCAGGAAGCATACTTTGGAGCATGAATACTATATGCTATAGGAACTTAACATGGCAAAGCAAGGCATGGCATGAAGCTACTCAAAGAACCTAACAAAAGTCCCTTAGTGACCTTGAGCCAAAAGGGATCAGAAAATACAATTGCAAGCATGTGAACATGGCAAAAACATAAACAGATTCAGACTTAGTGAAAAACTGGAGCATGGCAAAACAGTTAACGAGTAGGCATGTTTACGAGCTCGATGCACTCACTACAGAGCATGGCATGACAAACTAAGCATACACCCGTCAGGAATACATGGCATAGAAGATAGACATAGCAAGAACAACAACATAGCATGCACAGATCAATAGCAACATCCTCGGCAAAATCGCTAACAAGTCAACAATCTGCCAGGATTCACGATATAGCAAAAGTAGAGCTCGATTGACTCAATCCAGGGTGCTCCATAAATGCAAACAAAGACATGTATGGATAGAGCACCACAATATTAACAAAACATCCTTACTGATCATCCTCAAAAGAGGCACGGATGACTAGGAAATAACATGAACATATGGCATAACAACAAAATCAGGACAAGGACTTAGTAAAATTCTAAGTCCCTGAAATCAGCATTACCGATTACGCTACTTTGCAAGCTTGTGATAGTCACCAAAAATATCACAAAAATACATGGTAAGCACCACTGTAAAGATGGCATTGCATATAACAAAACACATGTAGAGGTCAGGATCATATCATGCACACATTAATCATGGCAAAAATGACAAAATTCCATTTGCCGAAACAGATTGGATAAATTCATCACATAGCCCTCTTCCAATAGCATTTCGGGCATCAAGATGAGCTCAAATGAAAATGATGCAATGAGACGAAATGATGTACTCATCAAGTCGAACATTTTGATATGCTACACGCACGAATCAGAGCTACAGATGCAGAGTTGTGACATGATGAAGATATCAAAAAATATTAACGGGATCTGGGACTTAGTAAAAAAAAACACACCCGAGCGTAGCATAGCTAAAGGTCGCTCGGGGCGGAGGTTAGGGTGTGTCTCACCCCGTGGGCTTGGCCCAAAAGAGGAGGGGTGCGATGGGCCGGTGGATTTGGGGCTGGGCCGGCCCATCGACGCAGGCGGAGGCCCAGGGCGAAGGAGTCGTCCTCCTCCTCGATCTCGCCTGGATCGAGGGAGGCAGAGGCGGCTCGTCGCCGGCGCCGGAGACAAACGACGGTGGCGGGCGCGGATCAGCGCAGAGGTGGCCGGATCTGGTCCCTACGGCCCCTTCCCGGCCGGATCCGTTGAGAGGGACACCGGCGGAGCTTGGGGCGGTGGCGCGCCGGCGTAGGAGACGGCGAGGAGGCACGGGACACCAGCGGCGACTGGCGGAGGGCGGGAGGCGGCGGCCGGGAAACAAAGGACGGCGGTGGAAGGCGAGGCAGACGGGGCGACGAGGGTGGCACGTACCGGATCGGGCGACGGGGACTCGGGCCCGGGCGGGCCCCGGATGGGCTTCGCGGGCCCGACGGTGAAGTGGGCGCGGCGGGGACAGGTGGTGGCCTCTGGTTGGGTGCGGCGGCGGGGGAGGGTGACGTGGCGGCTCCTGATAGGCCGGAGTGATGTGGCGGCGGCGAGCGGACACGTCCGGCGGCGGGGAAAATTGTTCGGTGGCGCGAGGAAGAGGGAGACTAAGGTTAGACCGCGAATTTTGGGGAGGGGATCACATATTTGTAGATAGAGGGAGCTAGGAGAGTCCAAATGAGGTGCGGTTTTCGGCCACGCGATCGTGATCGAATGACCGAGATGATAGAGGAGGTTTAGGTGGGTTTTGGGCCAAATTGGAAGGGTGTTGGGCTGCAACACGCACGAGGCCTTTTCGGTCCCTCGGTTAACCGTTGGAGTATCAAACGAAGTCCAAATGGCACGAAACTTGACAGGTGGTCTACCGATAGTAAACCAAGGCCGCATGACAAATCTCGGTCCAATCCGAAAACGTTTATCACCCGCACACGAAAAGAGGTAGAAAGGGACACCGGTTGACATAGGAGCGCCGGAATGCAAAACGGACAACGGGGAAAATGCTCGGATGCATGAGATGAACATGTATGCAAATGAAATGCACATGATGACATGATATGCAATGCATGACACGCAAGCAATGACAAGGCAACAACAGCGAATAACTGGAGGACACCTGGCACATCGGTCTCGGGGCGTCACAGGATGTTGATACGTCTCCAACGTATCTATAATTTTTGTTTGTTCCATGCTATTATATTATCAACTTTGGATGTTTTATATGCATTTATATGCTATTTTATATGATTTTTGGGACTAACCTATTAACCCAGAGCCCAGTGCCAGTTTCTGTTTTCCCCTTGTTTCAGTGTTTCGCAGAAAAGGAATATCAAACGGAGTCCAAACGGAATGAAACCTTCAGAAAAGTTATTTTTGGAAAGAAAGCAACACAGGAGACTTGGAGTGCACGTCAAGGGATCAACGAGGAAGCCATGAGGCAGGGGGCGCACCCTCCACCCTCGTGGGCCCCTCGTGGCTCTCCTGATGTATTTCTTCCGCCTATATATATATCCATATACCCTAAAACTATCAGCGACGACAATAGATCGGGAGTTCCGCCGCCAGAAGCCTCCGTAGCCACCGAAAACCAATCTAGACCCATTCCGGCACCCTGCCGGAGGGGGGAATCCCTCTCCGGTGGACATCTTCATCATCCCGGCGCTCTCCATGACGAGGAGGGAGTATTTCACCCTCGGGGCTGAGGGTATGTACCAGTAGCTATGTGTTTGATCTCTCTCTCTCTCCCTCTCTCTCTCTCGTGTTCTTGAGGTGATACGATCTTGGTGTATCGCGAGCTTTGCTATTATAGTTGGATCTTATGATGTTTCTCCCTCTCTACTCTCTTGTAATCGATTAAGTTTTCCCTTTGAAGTTATCTTATCGGATTGAGTCTTTAAGGATTTGAGAACACTTGATGTATGTCTTGCGTGGGATACCCGTGGTGACAATGGGGTATTCTATTGATCCACTTGATGTATGTTTTGGTGATCAACTTGCGGGTTCCGCCCATGAACCTATGCATAGGGGTTAGCACACATTTTCGTCTTGACTCTCCGGTAGAACTTAGGGCACTCTTTGAAGTACTTTGTGTTGGTTTGAATAGATGAATCTGAGATTGTGTGATGCATATCGTATTATCATACCCACGGATACTTGAGGTGACATTGGAGTATCTAGGTGACATTAGGGTTTTGGTTGATTTGTGTCTTAAGGTGTTATTCTAGTATGAACTCTAGGGCTGTTTGTGACACTTATAGGAATAGCCCAACGGAATGATTGGAAAGAATAACTTTGAGGTGGTTTTGTACCCTACCATAATCTCTTCGTTTGCTCTCCTCTATTAGTGACTTTGGAGTGACTCTTTGTTGCATGTTGAGGGATAGTTATGTGATCCAATTGTGTTATTATTGTTGAGAGGACTTGCACTAGTGAAAGTATGAACCCTAGGCCTTGTTTCAACGCATTGCAATACCGTTTGTGCTCACTTTATCATTAGTTACCTTGCTGTTTTTATATTTTTCAGATTACAAATACTTTATCTACCATCCATATACCACTTGTATCACCATCTCTTCGCCGAACTAGTGCACCTATACAATTTACCATTGTATTGGGTGTGTTGGGGACACAAGAGACTCTTTGTTATTTGGTTGCAGGGTTGCTTGAGAGAGACCATCTTCATCCTACGCCTCCCACGGATTGATAAACCTTAGGTCATCCACTTGAGGGAAATTTGCTACTGTCCTACAAACCTCTGCACTTGGATGCCCAACAACGTCTACAAGAAGAAGGTTGTGTAGTAGACATCAGCTAGCACTGTCCCAGCCAGAGTTACCACTAGGGTCAACCAAGCCAGAGCCCATAGTGACTTGCGGTTGCACAGGTAAGCTTCCGAGCATGAAGTATTCTTCTGTCTCTTTGAGTCTGGGTGAAGCTTTCCGCAAGATGTCATTGCGCTTCTCCATGCATCCCGGCCATCCACTGGTTCCTCTAGGGTGCCCGTCAACCGTCCTTCACCTAGTAGTGTGTATTGAATTCTTGTGTCAAGTCTCGAAATCTTGAGGCCTTGAGGTCATAAAGATGCAGTCCTTGCCGATGTCATCATGAAGTTGTCGTCATTGACATAGAGTCCTCCATTCTCACAGCACTCCCAAGCACTCATACCAACCCCGTCTACTATAGCGTAGCATTAAAATAAATAATGTCCTGGGCTTGTGTAACACCCACGATGCGGCTATATCTCCCACGTGTCGGAGCATGACTTAGAGGCATAACCGCATGGTAGGCTTGTCACAAGAGGGGTAATCTTTACACATCCCATGTACTGAATAAGAAAGGGATAAAGAGTTGGCTTACAATCGCCACTTCACACAATTACAAGTTAATCATACATCATCCAGAGTACAATCAAGGTCCGACGACGGAACCAAAATAAAAGAAGACAACCCCAATTGCTAGATCCCCGATCGACCCGACTGGGCTCCACTACTGATCAACAGGAAACGAAACAACACAACGAACAAGATCTTCATCGAGCTCCCACTTGGGCTGGGTTGCGTCACCTGCACTGGTATCATCGGCACCTGCAACTGTTTGGAAGTATATGTGAGTCACGAGGACTCAACAATCTCACACCCGCGAGATTAAGACTATTTAAGCTTATGGGTAGGAAAAGGTAGTGAGGTGGAGCTGCAGCAAGCACTAAGCATATATGGTGGCTAACTTACGCAAAAGAGAGCGAGAAGAGAAGCAAAGCACGGTCGAGAAGCTAATAAGTGATCAAGAAGTGATCCTGAAACTACCTACGTTCAAGCATAACACAAGAACCGTGTTCACTTCCCGGACTCCGCCGGAAAGAGACCATCACGGCTACACACGCGGTTGATTCATTTTAATTAGGTTTAGTGTCAGGTTTTCTACAACCGGATATTAAAAAATTCCCATCTGCCCATAACCGCGGGCACGGCTTTTGAAAGTTCAAAACCCTGCAGGGGTGTCCCAACTTAGCCCATCACAAGCTCTCACGGTCAATGAAGGATATTCCATCTCCCAGGAAGACCCGATCAGACTCGGAATCCCGGTTACAACACATTTCGACAATGGTAAAACAAGACTAGCAAAGCCGCCCGATGTGCCGACATCCTGATAGGAGCTGCACATATCTCGTTCTCAGGGCAACACCGGATGAGCAATCCATACAACTAAAACAAACCCTCAAGTTTCCCCGAGGTGGCGCTGCAAGGGGCTCTAGTTCAGACCAACACTTAGAGAAGCACTGGCCGGGGGGGGGGGGGTTATAATAAAGATGACCCTTGAGTCTGCAGAACCCAAGGGAAAAAGGCTTAGGTGGCAAATGGTAAAACCATGGTTGGGCCTTGCTGGAGGAGTTTTATTCAAGGCGAACTGTCAAGGGGTTCCCATTATAACCCAACCGTGTAAGGAACGCAAAATCAAGGAACATAACACCGGTATGACGAAAACTAGGGCGGCAAGAGTGGAACAAAACACCAGGCATAAGGCCGAGCCTTCCACCCTTTACCAACTATATAGGTGCACTAAAGTAAACACGATATAATAATGATATCCCAACAAAATCCATGTTCCAACATGGAACAAACTCCATATTCACCTGCAACTAGCAACGCTATAAGAGGGGCTGAGCAAAGCGGTAACATAGCCAAACAACGGTTTGGTAGGAAAGGTGGGTTAGAGGCTTGACATGGAAATATGGGAGGCATGATATAGCAAGTGGTAGGTATCGCGGCATAGCAAAAGAGCGAACAACTAGCAAGCAAAGATAGAAGTGATTTCGAGGGTATGGTCATCTTGCCTGAGATCCCGCAAGGAAGAAGAACGAGTCCATGAAGAAGACAAACAGACGTAGTCGAACGAATCCTCACAACTCCGGAACGAAACCGAAGCTAACGCGAGAAGCAACCCGAAAAGAAGCAAGCAACATAGTAAACAAACATCACATAAGCATGGCACGATGCGCAACCAAGTATGATGCATGTCCGGTTTAAAGAGGCATGACATGGCA
Source organism: Triticum urartu (assembly GCF_056163025.1). Classification (NCBI taxonomy): domain Eukaryota; kingdom Viridiplantae; phylum Streptophyta; class Magnoliopsida; order Poales; family Poaceae; genus Triticum; species Triticum urartu. Next base: position 133,803,510 of record NC_141874.1, read on the forward strand.
AAGTGCACAATCAACACTACAAGTTAAGTGGAGCTCAATATGCATCGGGATGCATGTTCACAAAATACCACATTCCATTATTTAGTTTCACTCCCGATTAGGTACTCAACAAAATTAAATGTTGGTTAACATGGCAAGAGGTGAAACATGAGTAAAATACACAGCTAGGCATTTTAAATGAGGCTGGAAACATCAAACAAAAATTCCGGTAAAACCTCATATGCATTTAGCAATTGAAGCAAGCAACAATTTAAACATTCTTGAAGTTGTTATCATGATGCGGATGACATATGCAAGTTTATGCAATTTTTAAAGACAATGTTGATATGAGCATTATGAAGCATTTGTCACCGTGGTGGAAAGAAAGGGTGCCACGGCGACGAATCCGAAACTGATGCCACGGCAACATATCGGTTCCGGTAGCTCATGGAGATACCGGTGCAAAAGGAAAAGTGACGGAAGCATGTCAAAAGATGGGGGTGTGATCCCGGTAATCAGGTGTCCCACGAGACGACGGTAAGGCAACGAGGAACATCCAAGAAACACATCGGGCACGGTGCAAATGCGAGCATTTCATACAACACACAACATTCATTCACGGGCATCGTCTCGGTGGTTATACCTTTGAAGCGTGCATTTTTCGGAACGGATCAAGTCGGCGTAGAGGAAGTAGTGGAAGTAGACGTTCTCGCGACAGTAGTGGAAGTAGTGGTACACATCTCAGTGAGCAAGTAGTCGTTTTTGTTCGCGAAGCGGTAGTGGTATGTGGTCATCGAGGATCTTGATGAATCCACGTTCAATGGTAGTCATCACGATGCTTGTAAACCACAGTTCTTCGGGCAACGGTTGTCGTACATGTCCGTAGGCATTCAGGTGTTCCGTAGAGGTACTTGACGCATGCGTTACACGGGTCTTCGATGACGGTCGTCATTCGCGCTCCGAGGTCGTTGGTAGAGGTTCTCGCTATCTCGGCGACGGTAGTGGAACACGTTTTCGTAGGGGTTCAAGTCATCGGTAGCGGTACTTGATGAATCCCGAAACGGTCTTGGCGTCTTCGCGTGTAGGGGTACTTGACGACGGTACTTGGCGATTTCGAAGACGGTGGAAAACAAACTTGGCGGTCCTCGTTGACCTGGTACTTGGTGAATCCCTGTTCGGTGGTGTTCCTTAGCGGTTCAGGGCACGGTGCAGGTGCTTGACATGATACAGGGGCGGTGGCTGCAGGACACTAGGACCCGAACCAGAGGAGCAGGGGATCGAGGCTGGCGCTCCTCCTTCGCCTGCTCGAAGCAGAGGCGAGGCCATGGCGCCCCTGGCTTGGCGTGGAAGAGCAAGGGCGGCAAGCTGGACACGGGGGAGGCCGAGAATGGGCGGCGGAGCATGCTCCTATCCAGACCCCGCCGGAACCGAGGCGGGGCTAGAGGCACGACGGCGGTGGACTCGAGCTTCGGAGGAGGAGCGGCGGCCGCTTGAAGGTCGAGGTCGCCGGCAGGGGCCTGGTGGTGCAGGGACGAAGCAGCAGGGCGGCACCGGTGCTGGAATCCTCCATGGTCGCGACGTGGTCCTGTTCGTCTGGTCGCTGACGTCAGAGCGTGGAGGAGCAAGGGCGAGGCAGAGGGGCTCCTCTGGTGCGCGAGGTGGAGGAAAGGAGGAGTGCGGATTGATGGAGATTGGGGAAGCGCGTGGGGCGCTGCTCCTCTCTCTGTGGCGGCGCCAGGAGGAAGAGACGAACAGGAGAGAGATGGATCGGGAAGGGGAGATCGAGAGAAGGAGGGCGGTTCGAGCAAGGGAGCAGCGCTCGCTGTCTCTAGCGGCGCGAGGGAGAGGGTTCGGCTGCGCTAGGGTTAGAGCAGGCGGGCTGCGGGAGATGGTCCTAGGGAGGCCGGCGGCGGGGCCTTGGTGCTAATTAGGTGGGGAGAGGAAAAAAAGGCAGGAGCAGGTTGGGCTGTTGGGCTCCTCTCTCCTCTCTTTCTTCTTTAACCGAAAAGAAATAGAGAGAAAGGAAAAAAGAAGGGGGGGTAGGGAAAAGAATTTGAGCAGGAGGACAATTTTCCTGGACTCATAAGAATAAGCATGATCACAGAAAAATAGAAGTGGCAAGATTGCAGGAATTAAATTCAAAGGCATTTGGATTTAATTCAAATGGTTTGAATAGGAATTGAGGGTTGGGAAGGTCCGGAAATGTTCGGATTTTTTATGGAGCTCCGGAAAATGATGAAAGAATATATAGAAAAGTTAGAGGCCAAGAGTTGTGATAACAAAGGCATTGGGATTTTTGCAAGTGTGTTCTGGTTAATTCCAAACAAATGGAATATTTAATATAGCTCCCTAATATTAGGAGGATATGTTATAAAGAGAATCACCATGTGAGTCCCCTCGGTTTAAATGGATCGAAGATCCATACGGTTTATTTAGTTGAGTTGGAAAGATTAAAGACATGATGACATGATGAAATGCACATGATGCAATGATGAATGCAACAAGCAAAAACAAAACACACAACGAATCTCGGAAACCCTGGAAGGCATCTGAAGCTCCGGTCTTGGGGCGTCACAACACTCCACCACTACAAGAGGATCTCGTCCCAAGATCTAGGATGGCACCAGAGAGAAACGAAAGAGGAAGAGAAAAGGTACAACTAAGTTGCTTATTTGACAAATGAGTGAAACCAAAGAACCTTGGGAGGTTAAACAATTTCGAGAAAAGAATACAACGGAGATGATCGAAGTTGAAAACACTCTGTTAGAAAAGAGGAACAAGGAAGAACAAATTCGGACAACACTCCGGTTAAATGGATAAGCACGAAAAGAACATGGTCCTCACAATCCGACATGATGAGTGAAGAGAGCAACATCACTATGCCTCCGGAAGAAACGAAAGAATGGAATGAACAAAGGGAAACAAGATCTTGAGAGAGCACGCTTACAACAAAAGCTAGAACGGAGTTATTGGATTATCAACAACGAAAGGATAAGCTTGATGTGGGCTTATGAAAGACATCTCAAGATTATGAGGTGACACCCTGCCACTCACGGTAAAAAGATTTGAATGAGAGCTAGAAAAGATAGAAAGCTTCTTCCACCGAGGTGATAAGAAAACTTGGATCATAGGTAATCATCACAAAGAGCAACAATCCCAATGGAAGGCTTTAGGTGAAAACTATACCAAGATAACTCATTCCTGACAACTTGTCAATCATGAAACACGAAAGAAATTGTCAAAATGACATAACACCATCTCAAAAGATAAGGTAAAAATAATTACACTTCTGTATGCAAGATGAAGAATACTTGAGCTCCTTTGAAAAGAATCTCGATGAACAGTTCGAGAAGGAATTAAATCCTTGATGAGCCGTCATGTAGAGCCTCCATGAAGAACTCCGGTAAAAAAGAATAACGAAAGAAAGAGAAGTTGAAAACACAAGGTGAAGTCTTGCAATGATTTAGATGGAGCTTCGCGATGATATAACCGAGAAAAACTTGGAACTCCGGAAAGAAAGATGAACAAAAGACATCAAGAATTTTGATGAAACTCCGGAATAAGGGATTAATCATTTGGATGATACAAGAATAAGAATTACATTATGCTTATCCTTCACCAATTTAGATTGATGATAAGCAACGGATTTGGCATAGTACTTATTCTTCTTGAAAAGATTAAGATAGATATAGCGCAAACTTGAGAAGGTCTTCAATGATCCACCGGTAGGATTGGAAAGAACGAATAAGTTGATATGATATCAAGGAAGAGAAAACTTGAATGAACCACCGTAAGAATTGAAAATGAACGAAGTAAAGGGATGAATCACCGGCAAGAATTTGAAAACGAACAAAGATACTTGGGGAAATTTAGACACAAGAGAATGAAGAGATCACGAGCTGATTAGATAATACTTGAATGATGCACCGGTAAAATCTGGAGAACGATAGCTGAAAGCTGGAATGAATAATTCTGAGATGATGGGCTCCAGAGAATCAAACTGAAAAGACTCTTGAATTGCTCCGGATGGGTGAAAAGAATTCTCACAATCAAAAACAATTTTGAGAGGATGGCATCAAGCTAGAACCACGCATCTCTGAGAGAACGAACCAAGATTTGAGAGAAACTCTTCTTCGGTCTTCAAATGTTGAGAATGATGATGATATACACCACCATGAATTGTTGAGGCACTCCAGGATGACGAATAGAAAGGCTGAGCCAATGATGAAAAGAATTTGACAGATCTTGGAGAAATACATATGACTGATGATAATTCATTCTTACGTCAAACTTAGAAATGATTTTGAGAATAACTCCGGGAAAATTAGAAGAGTCAGGTAAGATCCTGGGAAAAGACCTGTGGGTTAGGGCCCACTCCAAAGAAACACCGTTGAAATATTTGAAAGAGAGATTGCATCGGTTGAATTAAATGGCTTGAATGAGATAACAATCTCGAAAAGGCTTGAGAGAATACAGAGTGGAAGCACGAATCTTCAAGATATCTTCAGCACTCCAGAACAAATGAATAGCGAGGAGTGGATGATTAAGAGGTGCACCGACATGAGAAAGCATTTGAAACGAGGAAAAGGGATATGATCAACACCAAAAGCTTGATTTGAATCCACCGGAGAAGATAAAAGAAATGAAGAATGATGAACTTGAAGCTCCGTTAGTATCTTCCTGAGAATCACTGGATAAGAATATTGACGGAAAAGAATGGAGAGACTTCCCATAAATAAAAGGATACTTGAATAAGAAATCTGATTCCTTGAATGAAAAGGGTGGGTGGGCGGGAAAACAAAGGCAACTTGGGGACAGATGGAACGAACAACATTGGTAAAAACCAAGAGGTGATCTTGCGGATGTTGAAATGATCGGATCCACTTGAAGAGAAACACGCCAGTTGAAAAGGATTGACATGACAATCTCGATTATCATGAAGGATTGGTATTCACATAGGAGTATGAGAACACCGCCTAGGAAAGGTATGGAATCAACACTTGACATTGAAGCAACTAGAATACCACAAACCAAAACAAAACAAAAGATTGGCTTGTAGAATAAGCCGGAAAAAAACATATGATAGACCCCCGAAACTTTCTAGCTATACTTAAATTCCCATATGATAGACCCCATATCATGTGTCTATTGGAAAGATATCCTACGATATACTTGAATTCCCACTTATAAACTCCCGAAACTTTCTGGCTATGCAATCAGGTGTTGGGGATACAGGGGAAGCATAATATCTCACCCAAACTAACAATTCCTACATCCAGCTGTATCCATCCTTCAACACATAACCAAGAACCCTTCAGAAATCATTTACCTCAACCTTTGAAAAGAATCCGTTATACGAGTTATGGCAAAACTCCCGAACTCCCGCCCCAGTACTGGGTGGCGTCGAGGTTATCTACAACTGCATAAAAGAGATTTTCGATGTCGGCGAACTCAGGTATTCCAGAACTGCAACGATAAAATTGTGACGACAACACCTCGGAGCTCAACTCCCCGGGACACTGCCACAACCCCTAAATGTCAGGAGGCACCAAGAACAATGTTCTCGTCACAAAACCATCGAATCGATTCCAAGATACCCGCGTGATCCTAAAAAAAATTCATGAAATTTGAGGAGAGGAGTCAAAACTCTACGTCAGGAGGCCTCACCAGAGCGACGAAGGGACTGAGGAGTAAAAAGAATCCTACTCTCTGATATATATAATCCTAATACTAAAAACATTTTGTTCTAGACTCAACAACGCCAGCGATTCGATCAAGGAGGCGGCTCCTAAGTTGGGGAAGGCTCTGATTACCAACTTGTAACACCCACGATGCGGCTATATCTGCCACGTGTCGGATCACGACTTAGAGGCATAACCGCATGGTAGGCATGTCGCAAGAGGGGTAATCTTTACACATCCCATGTACTGAATTAGAAAGGGATAACGTGTTGGCTTACAATCGCCACTTCACACAATTACAAGTTAAACATACATCATCCAGAGTACAATTAAGGTCCGATTACGGAACCAAATAAAAGAAGACAACCCCAATTGCTAGATCCCCGATCGACCCGACTGGGCTCCACTACTGATCAACAGGAAACGAAACAACACAACGAACAAGATCTTCATCGAGCTCCCACTTGTGCTGGGTTGCGTCACCTGCACTGGTATCATCGGCACCTGCAGCTGTTTGGAAGTATCTGTGAGTCACGAGGACTCAGCAATCTCACACCCGCGAGATCAAGACTATTTAAGCTTATGGGTAGGAAAAGGTAGTGAGGTGGAGCTGCAACAAGCACTAAGCATATATGGTGGCCAACTTACGCAAAAGAGAGCGAGAAGAGAAACAAAGCACGGTCGAGAAGCTAATAAGTGATCAAGAAGTGATCCTGAAACTATCTACATTCAAGCATAACACAAGAACCGTGTTCACTTCCCGGACTCCGCCGGAAAGAGACCATCACGGCTACACACGCGGTTGATTCATTTTAATTAGGTTTAGTGTCAGGTTTTCTACAACCGGATATTAACAAATTCCCATCTGTCCATAACCGCGGGCACGGCTTTCGAAAGTTCAAAACCCTGCAGGGGTGTCCCAACTTAGCCCATCACAAGCTCTCATGGTCAACGAAGGATATTCCTTCTCCCAGGAAGACCCGATCAAACTCGAAATCCCGGTTACAAGACAATTCGACAATGGTAAAACAAGACCAGCAAAGCCGCCCGATGTGCTGACATCCCGATAGGAGCTGCACATATCTCGTTCTCAGGGCAACACCGGATGAGCAATCCGTACAACTAAAACCAGCCCTCAAGTTTCCCCGAGGTGGCGCTGCAAGGGGCTCTAGTTCGGACCAACACTTAGAGAAGCACTGGCCCGAGGGGTTAAAATAAAGATGACCCTTGAGTTTGCAGACCCCAAGGGAAAAAGGCTTAGGTGGCAAATGGTAAAACCAAGGTTGGGCCTTGCTGGAGGAGTTTTATTCAAGGCGAACTATCAAGGGGTTCCCATTATAACCCAACCGCGTAAGGAACACAAAATCAAGGAACATAACACCGGTATGACGGAAACTAGGGCGGCAATAGTGGAACAAAACACCAGGCATAAGGCCGAGCCTTCCACCCTTTACCAACTATATAGGTGCACTAAAGTAAACACGATATAATAATGATATCCCAACAAAATCCATGTTCCAACATGGAACAAACTCCATATTCACCTGCAACTAGCAACGCTATAAGAGGGGCTGAGCAAAGCGGTAACATAGCCAAACAACGGTTTGCTAGGAAAGGTGGGTTAGAGGCTTGACATGGCAATATGGGAGGCATGATATAGCAAGTGGTAGGTATCGCGGCATAGCAAAAGAGCGAACAACTAGCAGGCAAAGATAGAAGTGATTTCGAGGGTATGGTCATCTTGCCTGAGATCCCGCAAGGAAGAAGAACGAGTCCATGAATAAGACAAATGGACGTAGTCGAACGAATCCTCAAAACTCCAGAATGAAACCGAAGCTAACGCGAGAAGCAACCCGAAAAGAAGCAAGCAACATAGTAAACAAACATCACATAAGCATGGCACGATGCGCAACCAAGTATGATGCATGTCCGGTTTAAAGAGGCATGGCATGGCAAAGTGCACAATCAACACTACAAGTTAAGTGGAGCTCAATATGCATCGGGATGCATATTGACAAAACACCACGTTCCATTATTTAGTTTCACTCCCGATTAGGTACTCAACAAAATTAAATGTTGGTTAACATGGCAAGAGTTGAAACATGAGTAAAATACACAACTTGGCATTTTAAATGAGGCTGGAAATGTCAAACAACAATTCCGGTAAAACCTCATATGCATTTAGCAATTGAAGCAAGCAACAATTTAAACATTCTTGAAGTTGTTATCATGATGTGGATGACATATGCAAGTTTATGCATTTTTTAAAGAAAATGTTGGTAAGAGCATTATGAAGCATTTGTCACCGTGGTGGAAAGAAAGGGTGCCACGATGACGAATCCGAAACTGATGCCATGGCAACATATCGGTTACGACAGCTCATGGAGATACCGGTGCAAAAGGAAAAGTGACGGAATCATGTCAAAAGATGGGGGTGTGATCCCGGTAATCGGGTGTCCCACGAGACGGCGGTAAGGCAACAGGGAACATGCAAGAAACATGTAGGGCACGGTGCAAACGCGAGCATTTCATACAACACACAACATTTGTTCACGGGCGCCGTCTGGGTGGTTATACCTTTGAAGCGTGCATTTTTCGGAACGGATCAAGTCGGCGTAGAGGAAGTAGTGGAAGTAGACGTTCTCGTGACGGTAATGGAAGTAGTCGTACACATCTCAGTGAGGAAGTAGTCGTTTTTGTTCGCGAAGCAGTAGTGGTACGTGATAACTCACAAGTATAGGGGATCGCAACAGTTTCCGATAAGTAAGAGTGTCGAACCCAACGAGGAGCTAAAGGTAGAACAAATATTCCCTCAAGTTCTATCGACCACCGATACAACTCTACGCACGCTTGATGTTCGCTTTACCTAGAACAAGTATGAAACTAGAAGTACTTTGTAGGTGTTGTTGGATAGGTTTGCAAGATAAATAAAGAGTACGTAAATAAAAAGTAGGGGCTGTTTAGATAAAGAAACAATAAAGTAAATATAGCGAGTGTGGAAAAGTGGTGGTAGGAGTTGCGAAATTGCCCCTAAGCAATTGACTACTTTACTAGACCGATAGCAAGTATTATGTGGGAGAGGCCACTGCTAGCATGTCATCCCTGACTTGGAATTCTATGCACTTATGATTGGAACTATTAGCAAGCATCCGCAACTACTAATGTTCATTAAGGTAAAACCCAACCATAGCATTAAGATATATTGGTTCCCCTTCAATCCCGTATGCATCAATTTCTATGCTAGGTTGAAGCTTCTGTCACTCTTGCCCTCCAATACATAGTCCTATCAACATACAACTAACCCTATGGTGTGATCCACGCGCGCGCTCATATGATGGGCACCAAAGGACAGCAACATAACCACACGCAAATTAAATCAATCATAGCAATTCATCAACCACCGATAGGACAACAAAAATCTACTCAGACATCATAGGATGGCAACACATCATTGGATAATAATATGAAGCATAAAGCACCATGTTCAAGTAGAGGGTACAGCGGGTTGCGGGAGAGTGGACCGCTGTAGATAGAGGGGGGAAGGTGATGGAGATGTTGGTGAAGATGGCGGAGGTGTTGGTGTAGATTGCGGTGATGATGATGGCCCCCGGTGGCACTCCGGTGCCACCGGAAGCGAGGGGGAGAGAGCCCCCTCCTTCTTCTTCTTCCTTGACCTCCTCCCTAGATGGGAGAAGGGTTTTCCCTCTGGTCCATGGCCTCCATGGCATGGGAGGGGCGAGAGCCCCTCCGAGATTGGATCTGTCTCTCTATCTCTCTCTGTTTCTGCGTTCTCTCTTGGCTCTGTTTCACCGTTTCGCGTATATATGGAGATCCGTAACTCCGATTGGCCTGAAACCTTCACCGTGATTTTTTTTCCGAATATTACCTCTCTTGCGACAAAATAAGAGCGTCAACCGCCTTACGGTGGGCTCACGAGGGTAGGGGGCGCGCCCTAAGGGGGGGCCTGCCTCGTGACCACCTCGGGCACTGGTTCGCATTGATTTTCCTTCCAAATTTTCCAAAAATAAGCTCCGTCCGTTTTTATCCCGTTTGGACTCCGTTTGATATGGATATTCTGCGAAACCAAAAACATGCAACAGACAGGAACTGGCACTAGGCATTGGATCAATATGTTAGTCCCAAAAATAATATAAAAAGTTGCCAAAAAGTATATGAAAGTTGAATAATATTGGCCTGGAACAATAAAAAATTATAGATACGACGGAGACGTATCAGTATGTGGTCATCGAGGAACTTAACGAATCCACGTTCAACGGTAGTCATCACGACGCTTGTAAACCATGGTTCTTCAGGCAACGGTAGTCGTACACGTCCGTAGGCCTTCAGGTCTTCTGTAGAGGTACTTGACGCATGCGTTACACGGGTCTTCGACGACGGTCATCGTTCGCGCTCCGAGGTCGTCGGTAGAGGTTCTCGCAATCTCGCCGATGGTAGTGGAACACGTTTTCGTAGGGGTTCAAGTCATCGGTAGCGGTACTTGATGAATCCTGAAATGGTCTTCGTGTCTTCGCGCATAGGGGTACTTGACGACGGTACTTGGCGATTTCAAAGACGGTGGAAAACAAACTTGGCGGTCCTCGTTGACCTGGTACTTGGCGAATCCCTGTTCGGTGGTGTTCCTTGGCGGTTCAGGGCACGGTGCAGGTGCTTGACATGATGCAGGGGTGATGGCCGCATGACACTAGGACCCGGAGCAGAGGAGCAGGGGATCGAGGCTGGTGCTCCTCCTTCGCCTGCTCGAAGCAGAGGTGAGGCCACGGCGCCGCTGGCTTGGCGTGGAATAGCAGGGGCGGCAAGCTGGACGCGGGGGAGGGCGAGAATGGGCGGCGAAGCATGCTCCTGTCCAGATCCCTCCGGAACCGAGGCGGGGCTAGAGGCACGACGGCGGTGGACTCGAGCTTCGGCGGAGGAGCGGTGGCTGCTTGAAGGTCGAGGTCGTCGGCGGGGGCCTGGTGGTGCAGGGACGAAGCAGCAGGGCGGCACCGGTGCTGGAATCCTCCATGGCCACGACGTGGTCCTGTTCATCTAGTCGCTGGTCGTCGGAGCATGGAGGAGCAAGGGCGAGGCAGAGGGGCTCCTCTGGGGCATGAGGTGGAGGAAAGGAGGAGTGGGGATCGATGGAGATGGGGGAAGCGCGTGGGGCGCTGCTCCTCTCTCTGTGGCGGCGCTAGGAGGAAGAGACAAAGAGGAGAGAGATGGATCGGGGAAGGGGATATCGAGAGAAGGAGGGGGTTCGAGCGAGGGAGCAGCGCTCGCTGTCTCTGGCGACGCGAGGGAGAGGGTTCGACTGCACTAGGGTTAGAGCAGGTGGGCTGCGGGAGATGTGCCTAGGGAGGCCGGCGGCGGGGCCTTGGTGCCAATTAGGTGGGGAGAGGAAAAAAAAGGCAGAAGACTACTGGGCTGTTGGGCTCCTCTCTCCTCTCTTTCTTCTTTAACCGAAAAGAAATAGAGAGAAAGGAAAAAGAAGGGGGGTTAGGGAAAAGAATTTGAGCAGGAGGACGATTTTCCTGGACTCATAAAAATAAGCATGATCACAGAAAAATAGAAGTGGCAAGATTGCAGGAATTAAATTTAAATGCATTTGGTAATTCAAATGGGTTGAATAGGAATTGAGGGTTGGGAAGGTCCAAAAATGTTTGGATTTTTTATGGAACTCCGGAAAATGATGAAATAATATATAGAAAAGTTAGAGGCCAAGAGTTGTGATAACAAAGGCATTCGGATTTTTGCAAGTGTGTTCCGGTTAATTCCAAACAAATGAAATATTTAATATATCTCCCTAATATTGGGAGGATATGTTATAAAGAGAATCACCATGTGAGTCCCCTCAGTTTAAATGGATCGAAGATCCATACGGTTTATTTAGTTGAGTTGGAAAGATTAAAGACATGATGACATGATGCAATGCACATGATGCAATGATGAATGCAACAAGCAAAAACAAAGCACACAACGAATCTCGAAAACCCCGGAAGGCATCTGAAGCTCCGGTCTTGGGGCGTCACAGCTTGGTAACAGGGAGATGGGTTCCTACCTCATGCATTCGACTCAACTTCAAGATCCAATAACACTACTGGAGGGGTAGGGTGATACTAAATGCAATAAAACATAGGTATGAATAACATGGTCAAAGTGAACTTGCCTCGTATTACTTGATGAAGATAACAACGCTCTCAGAATAATGACTTAGCAGAACTATTCGTCACTCCATTGAAAATCTATATAGTCAAACATAGCATTCATATAAGCAAACATACTAGCAAGCAATTCTAACACTCATAATAAACCAACAAATAAATTGCAAAACAACAAGGGACACCAAATAAGAACAAAGGAAACTACACAACAAAACTACTAACGAAAACTCTAAGACATATCACAAAACAGTTTTATCCTAAGTAAAAAATTAACAACAATTAAAACACTAAACTAATAAATTAACAGAAAAATACAAAGTAAAACAACTAAGTTAACAAAAGGTATTTTTCATAAAAATTTTATTTGCAAAAAGAAACAAATAAAAAGCTAAATTAAAACTCTAATTATGCTTAAAACAAAACTAGTAAGAAAAAGAAATAAAACATTTTATTCTTTCTATAAATAAAAGTTCACCCTCTACAACTTTCGAAACAAATCTGAAGTAAAATATAACAGAGGTAAAAATAAAATTTTAAAATAATTAAAACAACAGAAAACAGCAGCAAGCTAACAAAACTAGAAAAGCTTGTTTTCGAGTAAAACTATTTTTAGTAAAAACTATAAATACCCAAATTAATCCAACTGCTTGGCAAGGTCAAAACAAAGTAGTGACAAAAAGAATCACTAAAATAAAGTAATCCTAACTCACTTTATGGCAGAAATACTAATCTGACTAAACTAATATAAAACTATTTTTAAAAACTAAAACATGGCCAAAACTATTTTCTACAGAAACTATAGGAAATTTGTAAACTAAGAAAAAAAGAATCAACTAAAAATAATAAATAACCTAAAAGATATAGATTTTACATAAACATAACTATTCTGATCTAAAAACAGAAATGAAAATAAACTAACAGGCGCTACCGGGCCGAATTGGGTGCGATCTGGAACTAAACAACGCGCATGCATTTAATAGGCTAATATAGGTCTACAGCTAAACAGAGTAAACCGATCGGGCCGGTCTAACTAAACCAGGAACTAAACCGAAAATAAACCGATCTATTGAAAATAACCTAACTATTCGTTTTAGATCAAATCTAAGGCGTTGAAATTAAATCAGACGGTCGGAGGCTTACCGCGGCGGTGGAGGAGCTCCGGTGAGGTCATTGTCGGCGGTGGCGGCTCGGGGATGACATAGGCGAGGCCTCCGGTGATCCTCGGCGACGGGGAAGGATACGGGCGGACGCGGCGCGTCTCTGCGGTCTCGATGGTGGTGGAGTTCGTCTCCGGGGATGTCTGAGGCGAGAGAGGCGAGGTCGGATCCGGCGGTGGGCACTGGTGGTGCTGCGGAGCAATGGCTCTAGTGCCCCTAGAGCTCCAGGAGGTGGTCTAGGTGGTGCAGAATTGCGAGGGGAGGTTGGGGACGGTCTCGGATAGGGGAGAGGTGGTCGGGTTGGAGCGCCAGGGCAATAATAGCGCGACGGAGATGCGGTGCTCCGGCGAGGTAATCCGGGTGAGGCAGAGGGTTTCGGCGAGGGGAAAGAGGGGGAACGGGATGCGGGAGAGGGGTATATATAGAGGGAATCAACTTGGAGGAGGGGCGGATCGAGGAGATCAAATCCCGTGAAGATCGGGATTCCGGCGGCGGTTCGAGCGAACTCTAGTTGGTTGTTGCGTGCAGAGGAAGAAGAAGAGGCGGGGCCCACCGGTCAGTGAGAGAGATAGAGAGAGAGAGAGGGAAGAGGGAGCGGGCGACCGAGATCGAGGGGAATCGGGTGCGGTGCGCTGGGGCAGGCTGTCTGGCGCGCTGGTGGGCCGCGTCGGGTGGTCGGCTGGGCCGGTTGGCCTGGCTGGTGCCTGGGTTTTTTTTGAATAAGACAGGGAGGAAAATAAAATATAGAGAAATCTATAATATTTTTTATATAGGACATATATATCAATAAAATCAGAAAAATAAATCCTACAACGTGAACATTTTTCCAGAGGAAAAAATCCAAACCAATTTTTTTTAAAATTCCAAATAAACTCCAATTTGAATTCAAAAACTTTTGGCATTAATTTCTCCTGAATTTTTTGAGTGTCATGTTAGCTCCTCTCATACTTTTAAACAAGTATTTGTCAGGGGTATATGAAATAAATTTCGAATGCCAAGTTGAATCCAAATTCAAATGCCTCTGAAATTTCCAAATGCCACTCAATTTCACACAATCAATCACACAATAATCCAACAAACAATCATAAATATTTATTTAATATAACATTCCAAAATTTAGAATTTTGGGATGTTACAGTATGTGAATGTAGAGCTTATCACACCCGATCATCACGTGGTGTCTTGGCATGATGAACTGTCGAAACGGTGGATACTCAGGGAGAACACTTATACCTTGAAATTTAGTGAGAGATCATCTTATAATGCTACCGCCGTACTAAGCAAATAAGAAGCATAAAAGATAAACATCACATGTAATCAAAATATGTGACATGATATGGCCATCATCATTTTGTGCCTTTGATCTCCATCTCCAAAGTACCGTCATGATCTCCATCGTCACCGGCATGACACTATGATCTCCATCATCTTGATCTTTATCAATGTGTCATCACATGGTCGTCTCGCCAACTATTGTTTTTGCAACTATTGCTATCGCATAGCGATAAAGTAAAGCAATTACATGGCGCTTGCATCTTATGCAATAATGAGACAACCATAAGGCTCCTGCTAGTTGCCGATAACTTCAACAAAACATGATCATCTCATACAACAATTTATATCTCATCACGTCTTGACCATATCACATCACAATATTCCCTGCAAAAACAAGTTAGACATCCTCTACTTTGTTGTTGCAAGTTTTACGTGGCTGCTACGGGCTTAGCAATAATCGTTCTTACCTACGCATCAAAAACCACAACGTGCTATAGTGATTGCTTTTTTAGCTTCAGAAAGAACCCTGTTCATCGAATCCGATTCAATTAAAGTTGGAGAAACTGACACCCACTAGCCACCTGTGTGTGAAGCACGTCGGTAGAACCAGTCTCACTTAAGCGTACGCGTAATGTCGGTCTGAGCCGCTTCATCCAACAATACCGCTGAACCAAGAATCAACTAGTGACGGCAAGCAATATGTATATACCCACGCCCACAACTCCTTTGTGTTCTACTCGTGCATATAACATCTACGCATAGACCTGGCTCGGATGCCACTGTTGGGGAACGCAGTAATTTCAAAAAAATCCTACGCACACGCAAGATCTATCATGGTGATGCATAGCAACGAGAGGGGAAGAGTGTTGTCCACGTACCCTCGTAGACCATAAGCGGAAGCGTTATGACAACGCGGTTGATGTAGTCATACGTCTTCATGACTCGACCGATCCTAGTACCGAAAGTACGGCACCTCCGCGATCTGCACACGTTCGGCTCGGTGATGTCCCACGAACTCTCGATCCAGCTGAATGTCGAGGGAGAGCTTCGTTAGCACGATGGCATGATGACGGTGATGATGAAGTTGTCGGCGCAGAGCTTCACCTAAGCACTACGACGATATGACCGAGGTGGATTATGGTGGAGGGGGGCACCACACATGGCTAAGACAGTTGTCTGTTGTGTCTTCTAGGGTGCCCTTGCCCTCGTATATAAAGGAGCAAGGGGGAGGCCGGCCGGCCCTAGGGCGCGCCAAGGAGGGGAGGAATCATCCTCCTAGTAGGAGCAGGATTCCTCCTTTCCCAGTCCTACTAGGAGGGGGAAGGAAGGAGTAGGAGAGGGGAAGGAAAGGGGGGCGCCACCCCCCTCCTAGTCCAATTCGGACTCAAGGGGGAGGGGGCGCGGCCTGCCCTGGCAGCCCCTCTCTCTCTCCACTAAGGCCCATCTAGGCCCACTAGTTCCACGGGGGGGGGGGGGGGTCCGGTAACCCTCCGACACTCCGGTTTTCTCCGAAATCACCCGGAACACTTTCGGTGTCCGAATGTAGCTTTCCAATATATCAATCTTTATGTCTCGACCATTTCGAGACTCCTCGTCATGTGTGTGATCACATCCGGGACTCCGAACTACCTTCGGTACATCAAACACATAAACTCATAATACCGATCGTCACCGAATGTTAAGCGTGCGGACCCTACGGGTTCAAGAACTATGTAGACATGACCGAGACTCATCTCCGGTCAATATCCAATAGCGGAACCTGGATGCTCATATTGGTTCCTACATATTCAATGAAGATCTTTATCGGTCAACCCGCATAACAACATACGTTGTTCCCTTTGTCATCGGTATGTTACTTGCCCAAGATTCGATCGTCGGTATCATCATACCTAGTTCAATCTCGTTACGGACAAGTCTCTTTACTCGTTTCGTAATTCTACATCCCGTAACTAACTCATTAGTCACATTGCTTGCAAGGCTTATAGTGATGTGCATTACCGAGAGGGCCCAGAGATACCTCTCCGATACACGGAGTGACAAATCCTAATCTCGATCTATGCCAGCTCAACAAACACCATCGGAGACACCTGTAGAGCATCTTTATAGTCACCCAGTTACGTTGTGACGTTTGATAGCACACATGGTGTTCCTCCAGTATTCGGGAGTTGCATAATCTCATAGTCTAAGGAACATGTATAAGTCATGAAGAAATCAATAGCAATAAACTAAACGATCATAGTTCTAAGCTAATGGATGGGTCTTGTCCATCACATCATTCTCTAATGATGTGATCCCATTCATCAAATGATAACACATGTCTATGGCTAGGAAACTTAACCATCTTTGATTAACGAGCTAGTCAAGTAGAGGCATACTAGGGACTCTGTTTTGTCTATGTATTCACACATGTATTAAGTTTCCAGTTAATACAATTCTAGCATGAATAATAAACATTTATCATGATATAAGGAAATATAAATAACAACTTTATTATTGCCTCTAGGGCATATTTCCTTCAGATACGCCGTGAGCCGGATGACCAAGAGCCACCGCGGCAAGATCTACATCGACGACGCTGGCTGGGGTCCCAAGGCCGATTCAATCAAGTACGGGTACCGGGTCCCCTTCGGTGGAATTCACGTCTTCATCGGCAAAATTGGTGAGTCAGAGCCTGAGCCGGACACCTGCACCGACACCATTGAGCCGGCTCGGCACGTGAGACCCGCCAAGGTCCAACCCGCCCGGAAGCGTGCTTTCATTGGCTTTGTTCATGGGGCGGATCTTGAGGAAGGTTCTGTGTCTGGTGGAGAGACAACCATCTATTCAGGGGATGAGTTGTCAACCGGTGAAACCAAGTCAATGTATCAATTTCAAGATGGCGGGCTTGGGGGCTATTCTGATGGTGACAGTATTCCAGAGCCCTATGAGCTGTCGAGCAAAGCTGCAATCTTCATGGCCGGCACGCAACCAGTGTTACAATCATCAACCGCCGCGGCCATGACATCCAGTTCAACTGCCGCTGCAACGGCTAGTGCGAACGGTTCTGCATGTCCACCGGCTCAAGTCTTATCTGAGTGCTTTGGTGACTCCCTTGGCTACAGAGGTGACTCCGGTGACTCAAACACAGCATAATGTGGAGGTTGCAAAATTGCGACATGAGGTGGCCAAGGCACGAGAGGATCTGGAGGCAGAAAATGTCAGGATGGCCTCAGAGCGAGCCGCCCTCGAGGTTGTGTCACAACGTATAAGGGTAGAGGCCTTTCGTTTGAGTGTGGACCAAAATGCGTCAAACGCTGTTCTACGAAGGAGACACCAGAGCCGTCTACCTCCGTAGTTTGAGGCGAGGAATCTTTTCAATACACTTGGGCAGGACCAAGTAACCCACCGTGTGTGACCCGAACTGTTGAGGCACCTGTGACCGGGGCGGCGGCTCAACCTCGTATGATAGGCCCACCTCATATGGACTTGACTCCGCCACAGCGAGTGCCAACACCCTTGGGTCATTATTCCAACCCACTGGATAATATGATTGCCGTGGCTTCTCGGCTGGCGGCTCTTCCTGTAGAAGGTGAGTCTCCCGCTGAGATTGAGACCCAAAACATCGTGGAACTTCTTCAGACGACGGTGGCTCAATAGGCGGCTTACTCATATAGCCATGAGTGAATTCACTCAACTCCATGCCACGGTCGGAGTTACAGCCGACGCATTGAATTCCCGGTGGTTTCCAGCAGCGAGCGACGTCATAACCTGCCCCGTGGGCATGACCCGCCGTATGATGATAACAATGCTCAGGCCCTTATGGATCAGGCTAGGGCACATCAAAAGGCAGAGCTGGCGGCTCAATTAGTGGCTCATCAACGGCTTCAGTTGAACCCTTTGGCGTCTGCGGAAGCGGGGATGACTTCCAGGACGGTGGGTGTGCCATGCCTAGTACCAGCTCTTCGCAATGAGCGTTTGCCTAAGGACTTCAAGGGCCCCTGAAAGGTGCCCAATTACACAGTTTATCAACCTCCAGAGGCTTGGATTGAGAGCTATGAGCTGGCTATGGAGATGTTAGATGTTAATGATGCTGTGTGTCGTGGAATTGTCACAGCAGATGTCCTAGTAGAAGGACTTAGTCGCAGGGCCATCGCAACTAGGTTAGCTTAAAGGGGTTAAACAGGACAAAGGACACAGAGAGTTTATACTGGTTCGGCCCCTTAGGATGAAGGTAAAGGCCTACTCTAGTTTGGGATTGTATTGCTTGAGTTTCGATTACCAGGGAGCGAATACGCTTGACCTAGTTCTCGATCTCTTGTTTCTTGTCCTAAACTGTCGCCGGGTCGTCCCTTTATATACACAGGTTGACGCCCGACAGCTTACAGAGTCCCGGCCGGCTTATACAACGTGTCCGGCTCGGTGACTAATTATGCCTTCCTTACAATACAAGTCACACATACATGGCGGTTCATCCACCTGGGCCGTAAGTCACCTCTGGGTCTTGGGCCGTCACCAGGCTCGTATGATCCGCCATCTTCATTGGTAAACTGCCAACGGTATAACCCGGCCCCTCCTGGGCGGTTCATACCCAGTAGTTATATCCCCAACATTAGGCCCCAGGTTGATGTGAACTTGTTCATATCAATCTTCAATACTTAGGAAAAAATCCTTCCTCATTTGCTCTTACGAGATCTTGTAACCCACCGTGACGTCATCTCCTAGGATTGTGGTAACCCGCCGTGACGTCACCTGTCATTAATATTACGCAAGGACCAAATCTTAATATACCCTCTCTTTTAATGAGCCTTCGAAAATTGAGGCGTCTGTGTTGTCACATATCCATTTTTAAACTCCTCGATTCCCGTGTATGCCACTTTATCTTTCCAGCCTTATAAATAGGGCCGGGGGTCCCTTCTCACTTCCCCCTTTGCCTTCTCGTCTCCATCTTCTACCTCACGACGCCTCTGCACCCGAGCTCTGCCGCCACCGTCGACCTTCACCACTGCCTCGTCTACGGCCGCTGCATCAACCTGAACTGACCAGAGTCCGCCCATGCATCTCTGCCATTCAGCAGCTCCGGTGAGTTCTCCTTTTTCCTTTCACCGTAGATCCCATTAGGGTTTCCACAAGTTCGTCGCGGTTCATCTCTGCCTTTCTTTGTTCTTCACTGTATTTTGAGATTTTGATCCAAACTTTATACTCCTCCTGCACGGTGGTAGTTGTAGTACTAATTTTTGATATTAAAACATCTCCTCTGCGTGAGAAACCCAATCTGGACACATGAACTGCTCCACTACTTCCACTTAGGTTTAGATATTTTCCATTATGTGAAGTGATGTAGATCCAAAATCATAACATCAATCTGTGAAATATGTTTTTCCAACACTTAGCAACTTTTCCACTCTCATATATGTAACTCAATAATTGTGTGGGCAGCTTAGCTCAGAAACCGTAACCCGCCAGGTACCATTAACCCCCTTTTAAGCCGACAATAACTCACCTTTATGATTTCAATGTTATCCTCCGGTTTAACACCTTTGCATGAATGTTTTATTATTATCTACTTTAAAACCAATAGATGGATTAACCATATAATCTTTAAACCGGCACAATCCTCCTTTCAGATCAGCAAAAAATGACTAAGACACACACTGCTTGCAGCTGGGTCCGATCCCGGGTTACTGAAGAAGATCTGAACAATTTCGTTGCAACTGGCACCTTAGCCAAGAAAGAGGACATCCACTGGAGGGTCCCTGGCGAAGAAAATTCACCTAAGCCCAAGGAAGGAGAAGTGATTGTTTTCCCTGACCACATGATTCAGGGGTTCAGCTCGCCCAGCTCAAAGTTTTTCCGCGACGTTCTTCATTTTTTCCAACTTCACCCTCAAGATATTCGGCCCAGTTCTGTGTCCAATATTTGCAACTTTCAAGTATTTTGTGAAGCTTATATTCAAGAGGAACCCACGGTTGAATTATTCAGAGAATTTTAATACTTAAACCGTCAGACAAAGTTTACTAATGGGCCCAGCTTGAAACTCGCTGGGGTTTCAATTCAGAGGAGGAAAGAAGCCAGCTTTCCCTACGCCAAGCTGCCAAGTCACCCCAAAGATTGGAACCAAACTTGGTTTTACTGCCAAGATACATCTCCAGCAGACCAAAATCCTCTGCCGGGTTACCGCGATCATCGGCTTAGCAACACACATCCACTTCCCCCACGGATCAGTGCGAAGGAACGGGCCAAATATGCACCAGTCTTTTCAAAGCTCAGAACCTTCATGGCTAATGGCCTAACCGACATCGACTTTGTTCGGTGCTGGGTGTCCTAGAGCATCTTGCCGTTGAGCCATCGCCCCGGCTTAATGTGCGAATACACTGGTGATTTAAAAGATCCCCAACGCCATTGCGACATTCAACTGTCTGACGCAGAAATTATTGAAGCCACCAAGGTGTTGCTGAACGAATCTTCGGCAGATTGCAGTAAAACATGACTTAGTCCTTTCTGCTCCTTCAACAAACCAACAGTTGTAAGTATTGCACACCTTTCGGTTAATCACATTTGCATTAATATTTCCCACTTATGATCTTTTGATTTTAACAGGCCAACTCTTCATTTTGGAAGAAGAAACTGCAAGAAAAACTGGCCAAACCGGCTCGTACCAGGACGAAGGTCACTAAGAGGCCTGCTAAGAAGAAAACCATCGAACCCGCTGGGTTAAACTCGGATGATGACAGTGATGATGATGAGTCGGAGGTAGAACTTGACTCTCTTGGCTCATTTTTATACATCTCATTGACAATGATTATTATCAGGAGGAAGCTGAAGCCAGCCGTGCGGGTGACAACGAGGTAATTGTTCTTCCCTCTGGCTCATAGTCTGTGCCAAAACAGAAAATTTGTCAGGCAAGCCATAAAGTAAGGTTTTCTCATCGTTTGGCTTATTTGGATCCCAACTTTCTTTTGAAGAAGCAGCAACATGAAGCTCACCGGACAACCCGAAACAGTGGCGGTGGAGTTTTATCCTCCGGTTTACCGAACACCCCAGCACCTCGAAAATGTCGATCGGAGGTCTTAAAAATTTCTGACTTAGATTACCCCAAGGCAGGTTTTGTTCGTCAACCTCTTAACCCGTCTGATTCAAATTATCAGTGAACATCTCACTCTTCCTCTGGCGACTCAACGAGAACCCAGATCCCAGCTTTCAAGACTGTACCCGGGTAAGGGTATATGTAATTATTCAAAACTTCGTGCCGGATCAATATGCTGACCTCTTTGTGCTTCTTATTTTCAGGGGCCAGGCCAAGCCCAGCAAAAAGGAAAAACTGAACACACCGGTCGACGACTCCAACCCGTCTGAGCTGGAACAACAACAACCAAAACTCTCTCATCCAATTGCTGAAGCTATTATTGATGACCCGCCACTAGAAGAGCATGAAGTTACCATGGATCAAATGGATGTTGAACCGGTCATTCCTAATCCTCTGAGTCCCATCAAGCCTTCAGAAACAAAGACTGACGATGTTGTTCTCACTGGGTTTGGGTCTACCGCACCGGGTAACCCCACTGCCCTGTCCAATCACAGCGCCAAAGAAGAGTTTTCCACTGCTGATAAAGGCAAGTGGAAATAGACTTAGAAGGCTACTCACAGTTCAACGCTCAAGAAATCCATTCCGGTTATTTAAACCGGCTACACACAAGCCGCGACTTTGAAGTCGGCTTAGTCAACTTGATGAAGGAGCGCTATGAGGTACTCCAATCCCTATTCTCTTCATAATCATATGTCTATCAGCCGCCAAGTCTATAGAGTATGATAGGATTGAATATTCTGTAGACTTTTCAAATAGCCACAAAGTAGAAGATCTCCCTCACTAGTAGCCCCCAAGGGCCAACTTAATCATCATGTTAAGCCGGGACTTTAAATATCAGGATTCAACTTTGCATCTGTAGCCCCCAAGGGCCGGTTTAAACTTGTCAAGTTAAAACGGGACTTAACAACATTGATAGATCAACACTTCAATAATTTTCATAAACCGGATCATGTCACCCAAGTCATCAGATAAATTCATCTTTCAAAAGAGCAATAGGCATTAGCCCCCAAGTGCCAAGGATAATACTTGTATTGTGCTTGGGACTTCAAAAATTTGTCTTAAAAAGAGCAATATGCATTAGCCCCCAAGTACCAATGATAATACTTGTATTGTGCTTGGGACTTCAAAAATAATCATGATCGTAATACTTTCCATGTGTGCTCATGTCACAGGCTGAATTAACTGAGAAAGACTCACAGCTCAATGATCTAAAGGCCAACATCAAAACGCAACAATCTGAAACATCCAAAGCCAAGTCAGAACTGAAAGCTGCTTTGGAGAACATTGAGCAGCTTAAACAAAACATCAACACTGATAAGGATGGCTGGGAGACCGAAAAATTGGCTCTATTGAAGAGAGAAGAAGAAGCTGAAGCCGCGCTTAAACCGGTGACTGATGAACTGTCCGGTTTACAGCAGCAAATCAACAATATGTCATTGGCCATCTTCGGTAAGTAGTGATCATGACTTCTTTCATCGTTATAAATCCATTATAAACACCTACCAGCTTATCAACAAATTAACTGATGCAGGTTCTCAGAGCGTCAAGTTGGGCTCAGACATGCGTATCAGGTTGAAAGCCGTCTATACTCTTGTAGAACAATTATACACTGGCGCTCAACGGACCATTGATGCTGCTCTACACAAGAAACAGCCGCCCACTCTTATCAAGGACACATTGGAAAGGTTGTCAGTGGTACCCAAGAGGATTGAAGAATTAAAGCGAGCCTCTGCCAGAGCCGGCGCTTTAACTATGTTAAGCCGGGCCAAGGCGTGGCAAGCAGATCTTGATCCGGAAGACCTGGCCAATGGTTGCCCATGTGTAAAGGAAGATGGGTCACCCTTCAGTGCTGACGACTTTGCCGATATAGTAAGATCAATGCATCCATTAGCAACCCGGCTGGCTGAAGAAACCAATTTATCTCAATACCAGGCGGCTTATGATGCTGATAATAAAAAGGTGAAGGCGTCGGTTCATCAGGAGACAGATCTCATCCCGTCGATTCGTAAGCACACCATCGCTCCTGATATTGATCCATCCAACCTTATCGATGATGAAGCTATGTTTAGAGTGTTGACCGGTTTCAACTGGGCTACGCCTGACTTCCAGCTGATGGATAATCAAGGAGCTGAAGAAGAAGAAGATGCAGCGCAGGATGACCCGGAGGCTTCAACCCGTCAGGAGCCATGAACCGGCGTATTAATCATAACACTTTGATATTTGATCTCAAAAACACTTCCTCTTTGGTCCATTGTATGCCTTGTAATAGGCTAGTTAAACTTTTGATCTGTTGTGCCATCATGCACATTTTGTCTGCTTAACACTGGTGATCCATGAATTGAAGATCTACCACTCGTGCTCATGATATTATCAAATACGTAGATCGGATTTATTATTGTACCTGCACCCAAACATATTGCAAGTGCCCTAGCGGTTTACCCCAGGGCGGGTCATAACACCCTATATAGAAACCACTAGGGACTTACTCTGTCCATAACCAGGGGCGGTTTAATCATAATCATAACAAAATATCATACGTGTGATATTTGCATACACTGCCGGTTTATCATACCTGTGCAGGAAGGGTTACAACCCACAGATTGAGAGCACAACGCCCTGTTCAATTGATTTATACCGCCGGTTTATAATGCCGTATGCAGCAAAGGACATTAGTCCATAACCTAGAGCATAACACTCCAAGCATATCCTGGCGACTTATAGTCTAAAACTAGGCTGGGTGAAATAAACCCCAGAGAGGTTCACAACATGAAGCACAAGGCATAATAGCTGTCGTCAGTTTCCAATCATGTATCAATATGTCACAAGGAAAAAACCTCAAAAAAGAAATCTTCAAATCGAATAAAAATTAGAAAACAAGACTTTCATAGGCAGCTGGGCCTAAAACCCAAGTGGTTTTCACAACCACTAGCTAATTCTTCAAACCTTGTAAGCCGGACCTCACATGAGCAACTGCCATTTTAACCTTGACACGTTCAGGGTCTTTAATAAGATTGACTGTCAAGAGTTCAGCGGGTCATTGCAGGATTACCTGGGCGGAGTGGTAGACGTACAAGGCAGGATTAACTGATTTTTTTGGTGTTATACACCTGGCATTTCAAGCCAAGGGGTTATCAAAGCTATGTTCTGTGAACAGGGAGCCCCCAAGTGATATATTTTGAGTTGTGCAGATGTCCGTCTCAATGATGGAACAGGGAACCGGCGTATTTTGAGTTTTGCAGGATTACCGTCTCGATGATGTCGGTGCAGATGTCCGACTCAAGGCCCAGTTCGCCGATCTTGCTGATGAAGATGTGGATTCCGCCGAAGGGGACCCGGTGCTCATACTCGATTGAGTCGGCCTTGGGGCCCCAGCCTGCGTCGTCGATGTAGAGCTTGCCGCGACGACTCTTGGTCATCCGTCCCACAATGTATCCTTTGATCCCTTCGAAGTTGCCCTTCAAGAACTCAAAACCACCGTGCGCTGGCCCCACGGTTGGTGCCAACTGTCGTGGAATTTTCACGACAGATGTCCTAGTATAAGGACTTAATTAGTCGCAGGACCATCACAGCTAGGTTAGCTTAAAGGGGTTAAACGGGACAAAGGACACAGAGAGTTTATACTGGTTTGGCCCCTTGCGATGAAGGTAAAGGCCTACTCCAGTTTGGGATTGTATTGCTAGGGTTTCAATTACCAGGGAGTGAATACGCTTGACCTAGTTCTGGATCTCTTGTTTCTTGTCCTAAACCGCTGTCGGGTCGTCCCTTTATATACACAGGTTGACGCACGACGGCTTATAGAGTCCCGGACAGCTTATACAACGTGCCTGGCTCAGTGACTAACTACGCCTGCCTTACAATACAAGTCACACATACATGGCGGCTCATCCACCTAGGCCGTAAGTCACCTCCGGGTCTTGGGCCGTCACCAGGCTTGTATGATCCACCATCCTCATTGGTAAACTGCTAGTGGTATAACCCGGCCCCTCCTGGGAAGTTCATACCCAATAGTTATATCCCCAACACTGTGTGCGCCAAGTACTTCATCATGATGCTGGATGGGCCGACTCAAACCTGGTTGAAGGGATTACCCCCCAATTCTATCAATTCATGGGCTGAGTTGAAGGCGCGCTTTATTCAGAATTTTAAAGACACATGTAAGAAGCCCCTGTCAATTATTGATCTAGATGCTTGTGTGCAGCGAGAGGACGAATCGGCCCACCACTGGGTTCACCGAGTTTCAGCTGATGGGGAACACAGTATTTCAAAAAAATTCCTATGATCACGCAAGATCTATCTAGGTGATGCATAGCAACGAGAGGGGAGCGTGTGTCCACGTACCCTCGTAGACCAAAAGCGGAAGCATTTAGTAACGTGGTTGATGTAGTCGAACGTCTTCGCGATCCAACCGATCCAAGCACCAAACATACGGCACCTCCGTGTTCAGCACACGTTCAGCTTGATGACGTCCCTTGAGCTCTTGATCCAGTTGAGGACGAGGGAGAGTTTCGTCAGCATGACGGTGTGTTGATGGTGATGATGAAGTTACCGACAGAGGCTTCACCTAAGCACTACAACGATATGACCGAGGTGTGTAACTATGGAGGGGGGCACCACACACGGCTAAGAGAAGACTTGGTGTGCCTTTGGGGTCCCCCCTCCCATGTATATAAAGGGGGGTGGAGAGGTGGCCGGCCCAAAAGGGGGCGCGCCAAGGAAGGAGTCCTACTTGGACTCCCGGTCCAAGTAGGACTCGGCCCCCTCCTTTCCTTTCTGGAGAAGGGGGGAAGGGGAAAGATGTGGAGGAGAAGAAGGAAAGGGGGGCACCTCTCCAACCCTAGTCCAATTCAGTTTGGGCTTGGGGGCGCGCGCCTCCACCTGGCCACCGCCTCCTCTCTCCACTAGGGCCCACGAAGGCCCATTAACTCCTCGGGGGTTCCGGTAACCCCCCGGTACTCCGGAACATGTCCGAACCTTCCCGAAACCATTCTGGTGTCCAAACATAACCTTCCAACATATCAATCTTTACGTATTGACCATTTCGATACTCCTTTTCATGTCTGTGATCTCATATGGGACTCCGAACATACTTCGGTTCATCAAATCACATAACTCATAATACAAATCGTCATCGGACGTTAAGCGTGCGGACCCTACGGGTTCGAGAACTATGTAGACATGACCAAGACACATCTCTGGTCAATAACCAATAGCGGAACCTGGATGCTCATATTGGCTCCTACATATTCTATGAAGATTTTTATCGGTCAAATCGCATAACAACATACTTTGTTCCCTTTGTCATCTGTATGTTACTTGCCCGAGATTCGATCGTTGGTATCATCATAGCTAGTTCAATCTCATCACCGGCAAGTCTCTTTACTCGTTTCGTAATGCATCATCCCATAACTAACTCATTAGTCACATTGCTTGCAAGGCTCATAGTGATGTGCATTACCGAGAGGGCCTAGAGATACCTCTCCGATACACGGAGTGACAAATCCTAATCTCGATCTATGCCAACTCAACAAACACCATCTGAGACACCTGTAGAGCATCTTTATAATCACCCAGTTACGTTGTGACGTTTGATAGCACACAAGTTGTTCCTCTATTATTCAGGAGTTGCATAATCTCATAGTCATAGGAACATGTATAAGTCATGAAGAAAGCAATAGCAATAAAACTAAACGATCATAATTCTAAGCTAACGGATGGGTCTTGTCCATCACATCATTCTCTAATGATGTGATCCTGTTTATCAAATGACAACACATGTCTATGGTTAGGAAACTTAACCATCTTTGATTAACGAGCTAGTCAAGTAGAGGCATACTAGGGACACTCTGTTTTGTCTATGTATTCACACATGGACTAAGTTTCCGGTTAATACAATTCTAGCATGAATAAGAAAGGAAATATAAATAAAAACTTTATTATTGCCTCTAGGGCATATTTCCTTCATCGGCCATTATCCATTCATCGGATAACATCAACGCCGGCTCTACTGTTCTAATTCTAGAGAAAAATTGCCGCTTCACCCCTCTCAAGCAGAAGTTAGGGCGGCTTAAACATCACTATAATGACATGGGAGAACTTATGGAAGCTCTCATCAAATATGCCGACTCAGACAACACTAAGGACTCAGGGTCTGATGAGGAGAAGTCTAGCAAGGGGAAGAAGAACAGCAATGGTAAAGGACAATAGCAAAATATGATAGGGCAGAATCAAGGCAATAACGGTAAGCATAAGCAAACTGATGGCGGGTCAGATTTTGTGGCCAGTACCAATACAAAGAATAACGATCAGTGTCGTAAGGGAAAACCACTGCCTTGGTTTGGAGGGCCAAAGTTCAACCTTGAGGCGATGTTGAACCAGCCTTGCCCAAAGCACAGTTTTCCAAATAGGCCTTCGGGTCATTTGTGGAAGGATTTTTTTATTATGAAGGAATATAAGAGCTCTAGCTTCCATTAGGACAATAATAACAATAAAGGCCCACATGGCAGATCAGGACCTGGCTCACATGAGCCCGACTTTGGAGGCGACGGCTCAAGTTCTGGCTATCAAAGTAACCAGGACGGCTACAATCAGCAGCCCAGTCAGGGTAACTAGCAACAACAGTCGGGGTACCAGACCAATCCCAAGTAGCTTAGTGGTGTCCAGTACCATGTGTTCACCACAAGCCTTTGCAAAAGATATTAGAAAGTTCATAAACGGGCGGTCAGTGCAGTTGAGCCGGCAGTGCCTCGATACTTGCCATGGTCAGAGCAGCCAATCGTATGGAGCCGTGAGGATCATCCGCCCCGGGTTGACAATCCGGGTCAGCTGACATTAGTGGTAGCCCCTTAGGTTGGAGGTTACAAGTTCACTAAGGTGCTTATGGACGGAGGCAGCAGTATCAATATCCTTTATTATGATACTTTTCGCCGTATGGATTTGACTGACAAAGATCTTAAGCCGTCCTCTACAGTCTTTCACGGTGTGGTGCCTGGTAAGTCCGCGTACCCAGTTGGTAAGATTGCCTTGAAAGTAGCTTTTGATAATGACTATGATTACAGGGCGGAGACATTGTGGTTTGAAGTGGTTAAAATCAAAAGCCCCTATCACGCTTTGTTTGGAAGGACGACTTACGCCAAGTTCATGGCAAAACCTTGTTTTATGTATCTATAGCTTAAGATGTTGGGTCACAAGGGTACCATCACGGTACATGGTGACAGGAAGATAGCCTTGGAATGTGAAGAAGGCGATGCTGCTTATGCTGGGTCTGCCTGTGCCATGAAGGAACTTAAGTTTTATAAGGATAATGTTGACCCGGCTGACATGACTCCGTTAACGAAGCCAACCATGGATCATGACCCTTTGTTGAACTTTAAATCGGTGGATGATACCAAGCAGGGTCCCTGGCGACTCATCTCAGCAGTTCACTATCAGTGCTAATATGGATCCGTAGGAAAGAGCGCTCATCGAGTTCATCCGTGAGAAC
The DNA here is from genome assembly GCF_056163025.1 of Triticum urartu. Classification (NCBI taxonomy): domain Eukaryota; kingdom Viridiplantae; phylum Streptophyta; class Magnoliopsida; order Poales; family Poaceae; genus Triticum; species Triticum urartu. Next base: position 133,832,303 of record NC_141874.1, read on the forward strand.
CGGGACATCTTTGCATGGAAGCATTCAGACATGCTGGGTGTACCAAGAGAACTCGCTGAGCACACTCTCAATATTGATCCCAAATTTAAGCCGGCCAAGCAATTCCTTTGTTGTTTTAATGAAGAGAGATGTAAGGCCATTGGAGAAGAGATGGCCCGGCTCTTAGCGGCCGGTTTCATTGTTGAAGTTTTTCATCCTGAGTGGTTGGCTAACCTGGTGCTAGTACTTAAGAAAAATGGCACTTGGCGCATGTGTGTGGACTACACAGACCTCAATAAGGCTTGTCTAGCTGATCCTTTTGCTCTTCCCCGTATTGATCAGATCATAGATGCCATGGTGGGTTGTGAGTGTTTAAGCTTCCTGGATGCTTATTCTGGTTATCATCAGATTAAGATGGCAGTTAAAGACCAAGAGAAGATGGCTTTCATTACACCTTTTGGAGCTTTCTGCTATGTGTCTATGCCTTTTGGGCTCAGAAGTGCGCAAGCGACTTATCAACATTGTGTTCAGAATTGTCTTCACGACCAGATTGGAAGCAATGTTCACGCTTATGTGGATGATATTGTTGTGAAGCCCAGAAAGGAGACTCTGTTAGATGATTGGAAAGAGACCTTTGATAATCTCCGAGTCTACAAAATGATGCTTAACCTAGCAAAATGTGTTTTTGGTGTGCCTGCAGGCAAGCTCTTGGGCTTTCTGGTTTCAGAGAGAGGCATCGAAGCTAACCCGGAGAAAATCAAAGCTATCACTTCTTTGGCTAAGCCGGCGTGCGTAAATGATGTCCAGCGTTTGGCGGGTCGTATTGCTGCTTTATGCTGGTTTATAAGCCGCCTGGGAGAGAAGGCTATTCTTCTATACCAGATGATGAAGAAAACATATCGTTTTGTTTGGAGTGATGCTGCTAATGATGCATTTGAGGTGCTTAAAAAACAGTTGGCTGTACCGCCGGTTCTTGCAGCACCTATTGCGAAAGAGCCTTTGCTCTTATATGTGGTGGCTAACAGCAGAGCCATCAGTGTGACGGTTGTAGTAGAAAGAAAAGAGACATGTAAAGAGTATCCAGTCCAAAGGCCGACTTATTATGTCAGTGAGGTCTTAATTGAGTCTAAGCAGCGATACCCGCATTGGTAGAATGTAGTGTATGGGGTGTTCATGGCCAGTCGCAAGCTGAAGCATTATTTTCTTGGTCATCCCATTACTGTGGTCAGCTCTGCTCCCTTAGGAGATATTATTCAAAATAGAGAGGCCACAGGCCGAGTAGCCAAGTGGGCCATTGAGCTTGGACCCCATGGCTTGAAATATATGCCAAGGACAACTATCAAGTCTCAAGCTCTTGTGGATTTCATCAATGACTGGACAGAGTTGTAGACGCCTGAGGAGAAGCCTGATAACACATATTAGACTATTCACTTTGATGGGTCTAGGCAATTGGAAGGCTCGGGGGCTGGAGTTATTTTGACTTCCCCACGAGGCGACACATTTTGCTATGTTTTAAGGCTAATGTTTCCTTGCACTAATAATGCAGATGAGTGTGAGGCCCTACTCCATGGACTTCGGATGGCCAAAGAGATGAATTTAAGCCGGGTTAGGTGCTTTGGCAACTCAGATTTGGTGGCTCAACAAGTTTCAGACACTTGGGATTCTAAAGATCCGCTCATGGCGGCTTATCGCCGGGCGGTTGATAATATTGCTGGTCACTTCAAAGGTTATTAGGTGATCGCAGAAAGAATAAGGCAGCTGATGACTTAAGCCAGCTGGGGTCTCAGCGTAAGCCGGTGCCCCCCCCCAACGCTTTTCTTGATATATTGAATTCTCCTTCAGTTAAGTTGCTGAAAGAGGAGGATCTTGCTATTCCTGACCCGGAGGCATAGTTGGTGGTGGCTCTCCATGCTATTCCTGATTGGACAATTCCATACTTGGCGTATATGACCTAGGGCGAGTTACCTGAGGATGAAACTTTGGCCAGATAGATAACCCGGTGGTCTAAGTTTATGACCATTGTCAATGGCGAGTTACACCGATGCAGTGTCACATGCGTGTTCTAGTGTTGTGTTTCTTCTGAAGAGGGCCATGAGATTCTAAGGGAAATCCATGAAGGAGATTGTGGTCATCATGCCAGATCTAAATCTCTAGTGGCTAAAGCTTTATGACATGGGTTTTATTGGTTGACAGTTCATGCTGATGCAGAAGATCTGGTTAGCAAGTGTGATGGTTGTCAGAAATTTTCTAGACGGGCTCACGTGCCGGCTCAAGAATTGAGGATGATTCCAATTACTTGGCCATTCGCAATCTGGGGGCTTGATATGGTTGGACCTTTCAAGATATCTAAGGATAAGAAGACCCACCTCTTGGTGGCGGTTGACAAATTTACCAAGTGGGTTGAGGTAGAGCTGGTCAGTAAGTGTGATGCGGCAACGACGGTTCAATTCATAAAGAAAATAATCTTCCGTTTTGGCTACCATCATAGTATCATAACTAACAATGACACTAATCTGTCTAAGGGTGCTATGAGAGAGTTTTGTCAACGAGAGCATATTCGTCTTGATATATCATCAGTGGCTCACCCACAGTCTAATGGTCAAGCTGAGAAGGTCAATCAGGAAATCTTGAAAGGTATAAAGCCCCGACTTATGGTTCCATTGCAGCGAACGTCGGGTTGTTTGGTTGAGGAGTTACCCTCACTAATTTGGAGCATTAATACTACTCCTAACAGGTCAATAGGCTATACACCCTTCTTCATGGTCTACGGGGCAGAGGTGGTTCTTGCAAGCGATATCCGTCATGACTCGTCCCGTGGTAGATGGAAGCATGGAGTAGGGATTTGGGGAAAGAGAGCCAGTGATTTTGGTGGCAATTAAGGAAATAGACGAGAGGGATACGGGAAGGATTGATTACCAGGGAAATAAATTGATATGGGAGCAAACATACCTAAATTGACGAGCAGGGGCACGTTGGAAGGGGAGGCAGACGAAGGAGGACCAATGTAAGACGTAAGAGGGGAAACGGAGCCTTATAGTTCTTTTAGGTAGTAGAGATTCTCTATTAATTGTTAGCATGCTTTTATAATTAATTAAATATTAATGGTCCTTAAAAGGCCAAGAGGTGGAAGGCAACTTGGGCCACAAGGGCCCAAGAGGGGAGGTGCCCCCTGATACGTCAATTTTACATCATGCTTTTATATCGATATTTATTGCATTATGGGCTGTTATTACACATTATGTCACAATAATTATGCCTATTCTCTCTTATTTTACAAGGTTTACACAAAGAGAGAGAATGTCGGCAGCTGGAATTCTGGGCTGGAAAAGGAGCAAATATTAGAGACCTATTCTGCACAACTCCAAAAGTCCTGAAACTCCACGGAAGTAAGTTATAAAATATATAAAAAAATATTGGGCGAAGAAAGCACCAGAGGGGGGCCACCCACTATCCATGAGGGTGGGGGCGCGCCCCCTGTCTCGTGGGCCACCTGGCAGGCCTCCGGTGCCCATCTTTGGCTATATGAAGTCTTTCGCCCTGGAGAAAATCATAAGCAAGCTTTCAGGACGAAACACCGCCGCCACGAGGCGGAACCTTGGCGGAACCAATCTAGGGCTCCGGTAGAGCTGTTCTACCGGGGAAACATCCCTCCGGGAGGGGGAAATCATCACCATCATCATCACCATTGATCCTCTCATCGGGAGGGGGTCAATCTCCATCAACATCTTCACCAGCACCATCTCCTCTCAAGCCCTAGTTCATCTCTTGTATCCAATCTTTGTCCCAAAACCTTAGATTGGTACCTGTGGGTTGCTAGTAGTGTTGATTACTCCTTGTAGTTGATGCTAGTTGGTTTATTCGGTGGAAGATCATATGTTTAGATCCTTTATGCATATTAATACCCCTATGATTATGAACATGAATATGATTTTTGAGTAGTTACGTTTGTTCCTGAGGACATGGGAGAAGTCTTGCTATAAGTAGTCATGTGAATTTGGTATTCGTTCGATATTTTGATGAGATGTATGTTGTCTTTCCTCTGGTGTCATGTGAACGTCGACTACATGACACTTCACCATTATTTGGGCCTAGGGGAAGGCATTGGGAGGTAATAAGTAGATGATGGGTTGCTAGAGTGACAGAAGCTTAAACCCTAGTTTATGTGTTGCTTCGTAAGGGGCTGATTTGGATCCATATGTTTCATGCTATGGTTAGGTTTACCTTAATACTTATTTTGTAGTTGCAGATGCTTGCAAGAGGGGTTAATCATAAGTGGGATGCTTTTCCAAGGAAGGGCAGTACCCAAGCACCGGTCCACCCACATATCAAATTATCAAAGTACAGAACGCGAATCATATGAGAGTGATGAAAACTAGCTTGACGATAATTCCCATGTGTCCTCAGGAGCGCTTTCCTTTATATAAGAGTTTGTCCAGGCTTGTCCTTTTCTACAAAAAGGATTGGGCCATATTGCTGCACCTTATTTAATTTTATTACTTGTTACCCATTACAAATTACCTTATCACAAAACTATATGTTACCGATAATTTCAGTGCTTGCAGAGAATACCTTACTGAAAACTGCTTATCATTTCCTTCTGCTCCTCATTGGGTTCGACACTCTTACTTATCGAAAGGACTACGATAGATCCCCTATACTTGTGGGTCATCAAGACTCTTTTCTGGCGCCGTTGCCGGGGAGTGAAGCGCCTTTGGTAGGTGGAATTTGGTAAGGAAAAATTTATATTGTGTGCTGAAATTTACTGTCACTTGTTACTAATGAAGGTAATCCTTTGAGGGGCTTGTTCGGGGTATCTTCACCCCGACCAGTAGAGCAAAGAGTTGCTCCTCAACCTACTGAACCTACTGAAAATGTTTACTTTGAAATTCCTTCGGGTATGATAGAGAAACTGCTAGCTAATCCTTTTACAGGAGATGGAAAATTGCATCCCGATTTGCACCTAATCTATGTGGATGAAGTTTGTGGATTATTTAAGCTTGTAGGTATGCCCGGGGATGTTATCAAGAAGAAGGTATTCCCTTTATCTTTGAAGGGAAAGGCATTGACATGGTTTAGGCTATGTGATGATATTGGATCATGGAACTACAACCGATTGAAATTGGAATTTCATTAGAAGTTTTATCCTATGCATCTGGCTCATCGTGATCGTAATTATATATATATATATATATATATATATATATAATTTTTGGCCTCGCGAAGGATAAATCATCGCTCAAGATTGGGGGAGGCTTAAGTCAATGTTATATTCATGCCCCAATCGTGAGCTCTCAAGAGAAATTATTATTCAAAAAATTTATGCTCAGCTTTCTCTCAATAATCGCTCCATGCTCTATACTTCTTGTACTGGATCTTTTATGATGAAGACTATTGAATTCAGATGGGATTTACTGGAAAGAATTAAGAGCAACTCTGAAGATTGGGAACTCGACGAAGGTAAGGAGTCAGGTATAACACCTAAGTTTGATTATGTTAAATCTTTTATGGATACTGATGCTTTTCGTGAATTTAGCACTAAATATGGACTTGACTCTGAAATAGTAGCTTCTTTTTGTGAATCCTTTTCTACTCATGTTGATCTCCCTAAGGAGAAGTGGATTAAATATCATCAGTAAAAGTAGTTGAACCTATTAAAGTTGAAGAAAAGACTATCACTTATAATGTTGATCCTATTGTTCCTACCGCTTATATTGAGAAACCACCTTTTCCTACTAGAATAAAGGATCATGCTAAAGCTTCAACTGTGGTTCATAAGAGTAATACTAGAACACCTACACCCTCTGAGAAAATTAAAGTTGAACCTAGTATTGCTATGGTTAAATGCCTCTTGTCCGATAATATTGATGGGCATGTTATTTACTTTTGTGATGAATCTGCTAGAATTGCTAGACCCGATACTAAAAATAAACATAGACCTGTTGTAGGCATGCCTGTTATTTCTGTTAAAATAGGAGATCATTGCTATCATGGCTTATGTGATATGGGTGCTACTGCGAGTGCAATACATCATTCTTTATATGAAGAAATTATGCATGATATTGCACCTGCTGAGATAGAAGGTATTGATGTTACAATTAAGCTTCCCAATAGAGATACTATTTCACCGATTGGGATTGTTAGAGATGTTGAAATCTTGTGTGGGAAAGTTAAATATCCTGCTGATTTTCCTGTTCTTGGTTCCCCACAAGATGACTTTTGTCCCATTATATTTGGTAGACCCTTCTTGAATACTGTTAATGCTAAGATAGATTGCAAAAAGGATATTGTTTCTGTTGGTTTAGGGGACATGTCTCATGATTTTAATTTTGCTAAATTTCGTAGACAACTCCATGATAAAGAATTTCCTAGTAAATATGAAATTATTTGTCTTGCTTCTATTGCCGTGCCTCCTAATGATCCTTTAGAACAATATTTGCTAGACCATGAAAATGATATGTTTATGAATGAAAGAAGGGAAATAGATGAAGTATTCTTTAAACAGGGACCTATTTTGAAACACAACTTGCCTATCGAAATTCTAGGGGATCCTCCTCCACCCAAGGGTGATCCCATGTTTGAGCTTAAACCATTACCTGATACTCTTAAATATGCTTATCTTGATGAAAAGAAGATATATCATGTTATTATTAGTGCTAACCTTTCAAAGTAGGAAGAAGAGAAATTATTGAAAACTCTGAAGAAGCACCGTGCTGCTATTGGATATACTCTTGATGATCTTAAGGGCATTAGTCCCACTCTATGCCAGCACAAAATAAAATTGGAAAAAGACGCTAAACCGGATGTTGATCACCAACGACGGTTAAATCCTAAGATGAAAGAAGTGGTAAGAAAAGAAATACTAAAGCTCCTGGAGGCAGGTATAATTTATCCTGTTGCTGATAGTCAGTGGGTAAGTCATGTTCATTGTGTCCCTAAGAAGGGAGGTATTACTGTTGTGACTAATGATAAAGATGAATTGATCCCATAAAGAATTGTTACAGGTTATAGAATGGTAATTGACTTCTGCAAATTAAATAAAGCTACTAAAAAGGATCACTACCCTTTACCTTTTATTGATCAAATTCTAGAAATATAATCCAAACATACACATTTTCACTTTCTAGATGGTTATTCTGGTTTCTCTCAAATACCTGTGTCAAAAGAGGATCGGGAAAAGACCACTTTTACTTGCCCTTTCGGTACCTTTGCTTATAGACGTATGCCTTTTGGTTTATGTAATGCACCTGCTACCTTTCAAAGATGTATGACTGCTATATTCTCCAACTTTTGTGAAAAGATTGCTTAGGTTTTCATGGATGATTTCTCCGAGTATGGAACTTCTTTTGATGATTTCTTAAGCAACCTTGATCGAGTTTTGCAGAGATGTGAAGAAACTAATCTTGTCTTGAATTGGGAGAAGTTCCACTTTATGGTTAATGAAGGTATTGTCTTGGGGCATAAAATTTCTGAAAGAGGTATTGAAGTTGATAAAGCTAAAGTTGATGCTATTGAAAAGATGTCGTGTCCTAAGGACATTAAAGGTATAAGAAGTTTCCTTGGTCATGCCGGTTTCTATAGGAGGTTCATTAAAGACTTCTCAAAAATTTCTAGGCCTCTGACTAATCTCTTACAAAAATATGTTCCTTTTGTCTTTGATGATGATTGTGTAGAAGCATTTGAAATACTTAAGAAAGCTTTGATTTATGCACCTATTGTTCAGCCACCTGATTGGCATTTACCCTTTGAAATTATGTGTGATGCTAGTGATTATGCTGTAGGTGTTGTTCTAGGACAAAGAGTTGATAAGAAATTAAATGTCATCCAATATGCTAGTAAAACTCTAGACAGTGCCGAGAGAAATTATGTTACTACTAAAAAATAATTTTTAGCAGTTGTATTTGCTTGTGATAAGTTCAGACCTTATATTGTTGATTCTAAAGTAACTATTCACACCGATCATGCTGCTATTAAATATCTTATGGAAAAGAAATATGCTAAACCTAGACGTATTAGATGGGTTCTCTTGCTACAAGAATTTGATTTGCATATTATTGATAGAAAGGGAGCTGAGAACCCCGTTGCAGACAACTTATCTAGGTTAGAGAATGTTCTTGATGACCCACTACCTATTGATGATAGCTTTCCTAATGAACAATTAGCTGTCATAAATGCTTCTCGTACTGCTCCATGGTATGCTGAGTATGCTAATTACATTGTGGCTAAATTTATACCACCTAGTTTCACATACCAGCAAAAGAAAAAGGTTTTGTATGATTTAAGGCATTACTTCTTGGATGACCCACACCTTTATAAAGAAGGAGTAGATGGTGTTATTAGACGTTGTGTACCTGAGCATGAACAGGAACAGATCTTATGCAGGTGTCACTCCAAGGCTTACGGAGGACACCATGCTGGAGATAGAACTGCACATAAGGTATTGCAATCCAGTTTTTATGGCCTACTCTTTTCAAGGATGCACGTAAGTTTGTCTTGTGATGAATGTCAAAGAATTGGTAATATTAGTAGACGTCAAGAAATGCCTATGAATTATTCTCTTGTTATTGAACCATTTGATGTTTGGGGCTTTGATTATATGGGACTGTTTCCTTCCTCTAATGGGTATACACATATTTTAGTTGTTGTTGATTACGTTACTAAGTGGGTAGAAGCTATTCCAACTAGTAGTGTTGATCATAACACCTCCATTAAGATGCTTAAAGAAGTTATTTTTCTGAGGTTTAGAGTCCCTAGATACTTAATGACTGATGGTGGTTCACATTTTATTCATGGTGCTTTCGTAAAATGCTTGCTAAGTATGATGTTAATCATAGAATTGCATCCCCATATCACCCACAGTCTAGTGGTCAAGTAGAACTGAGCAATAGAGAGATTAAATTAATTTTGCAAAATACTATTAATAGATATAGAAAGAATTGGTCCAAGAAACTTGATGATGCATTATGGGCCTATAGAACTGCATATAAAAATCCTATGGGTATGTCTCCGTATAAGATGGTTTATGGTAAAGCATGTCACTTACCTCTCGAACTAGAACATATGGCATATTGGGCCATTAAAGAGATCAACTATGACTTCAAACTTGCCGGTGAGAAGAGACTGTTTGACATTAGCTCATTTGATGAGTGGAGAACCCAGGCCTATGAGAATGCCAAACTGTTTAAAGAAAAGGTTAAAAGATGGCATGACAAAAGGATACAAAAACGCGAGTTTAATGTAGGTGACTATGTATTGTTATACAACTCTTGTTTAAGATTTTTTGCAGGAAAACTCCTCTCTAAATGGGAAGGTCCTTACGTTATTGAGGAGGTCTATCGTTCTGGTGCCATAAAATCAACAACTTTGAAGGCACAAATCCGAGGGTGGTGAACGGTTAAAGAATCAAACATTATATCTCAGGTAATCCTATAAATGTTGAAACCAATGTTACTGAAACCGTAACCCTGGAAGAGTATATAAGGGACACCTTCCAGAATGTTTCAGCCTCCGAAAAGGAATAGGTATGTGGTACGGTAAGTAAACTGACTCCAAAACAGTTCTACATCATTTTTTCTCCATTTTGGAATATTTAAGAAAATAGGAAAATAAGAAGGGGTCTGGAAAGGACACGAGGCATCCACGAGGGTGGAGGGTACGCCCCCTGTCTCGTGGGCACCTCGTGTGTCCTCCGGACTCCGTTTTCTTGCACGATACTTATTTTGGTCGGTAAAAATTCATTATATAATCTCCCGAAGGTTTTGACCACCGTACCACACAATTATTCTCTGTTTTTGTTTCGAGCTATTTTCTGCCAGAGTTGTCAAGACCAGGCATCATGTTGTCTCCCTCCTCCAACAATGAGGGCGATGATGCTTGGCTAATGAAGACAGGGCTGAAGAGAGAACAACCCGGGGAGATCAACAAGGATGATGGGATCAAGAAGGCCACGGAGGATCAAGCTCCGGCAGCAGAAGAAGAAGACATCCTTCAACCTCATTACAATCTTCTTATCCCTACTGAAATTGAAGCTTTCAAGATGATTGAAATAGTTCGGGTGAAGAACAAGTATCTAACTCATGAAAATATTCTGTTGCAAGAGCATATCATTGCACTCAAGGGCATTATTCGTAAGTTGGAGCATCTCCTACGCTCGATGCTGGACGACAAGCCTACATCATCAACAATCTCTTCTTCACCATCAAAGGAGAACTGAGTATCGGGTATGGGCACTCCCCTTGGCAACTGCCAAGCTTGGGGGAGTGCCCCGGTATCGTATCACCATCACACTTTTATCTTTACCGTTTTTCTTAGTTCGATCCTTTTGGTAATATCTTGATCTAGTAGAATAAAGTTTTAGTAATATCTGTGTCCTCATGTCCGTATTTTATTTTATCGACACCTATATCTCTAAACATGCGGACATATTTTTCGATATCGGCTTCCGCTTGAGGACAAGCGAGGTCTAAGCTTCGGGGAGTTGATACGTCCATTTTGCATCATGCTTTTATATCGATATTTATTGCATTATGGGTTGTTATTAAACATTATGTCACAATAATTATGCCTATTCTCTCTTGTTTTACAAGGTTTACACGAAGAGGGAGAATGCCAGCAGCTGGAATTCCGGGCTAGAAAAGGAGCAAATATTAGAGACCTATTCTGCACAACTCCAAAAGCCTGAAAGTTCACGGAAGTCAATTTTAGAATATATAAAAAATATTGGGCGAAGAAAGCACCAGAGGGGGGCTACCCACCATCCACGAGGGTGGGGGGCGTGCCCTACCCCCCTAGGCGCGCCCCCCTGTCTCGTGGGCCCCCTGGCAGGCCTCCGGTGCCCATCTTTGGCTATATGAAGTCTTTCGTCCTTGAAAAAAATCATAAGCAAGCTTTCGGGACGAAACACCGCCGCCACGAGGCGAAACCAATCTAGGGCTCCAGCGGAGCTGTTCTGCCGGGGAAACTACCCTCTGGGAGGGGGAAATCATCACCATCGTCATCACCATCGATCCTCTCATCGGGAGGGGGTCAATCTCCATCAACATCTTCGCCAACACCATCTCCTCAAAAACCTTAGTTCATCTCTTGTATCCAATCTTTGTCCCAAAACCTCATATTGGTACCTGTGGGTTGCTAGTAGTGTTGATTACTTCTTGTTGTTGATGCTAGTTGGTTTATTCGTTGGAAGATCATATGTTCAGATCCTTTATGCATATTAATACCCCTCTGATTATGAACATGAATATGATTTGTGAGTAGTTACATTTGTTCCCGAGGACATGGGAGAAGTCTTGACATAAGTAGTCATGTGAATTTGGTATTCGTTCAATATTTTGATGAGATGTATGTTATCTTTCCTCTAGTGGTGTCATGTGAACGTCGACTACATGACACTTCACCATTATTTGTGCCTAGGGGAAGGCATTGGGAAGTAATAAGTATATGATGGGTTGCTAGAGTGACAGAAGCTTAAACCTTAGTTTATGCGTTGCTTTGTAAGGGGCTGATTTGGATCCATATGTTTCATGCTATGGTTAGGTTTACCTTAATACTTCTTTTGTAGTTGCGGATGCTTGCAAGAGGGGTTAATCATAAGTGGGATGCTTGTCCAAGGAAGGGCAGTACCCAAGCACCGGTCCACCCACATATCAAATTATCAAAGTACCGAGCGCGAATCATATGAGCGTGATGAAAACTAGCTTGACGATAATTCCCATGTGTCCTCGGGAGTGCTTTCCTTTATATAAGAGTTTGTCCAGGCTTGTCCTTTGCTACAAAAAGGATTGGAACATATTGTTGCACATTATTTACTTTTATTACTTGTTACCCGTTACAAATTACCTTATCACAAAACTATCTGTTACCGATAATTTCAATGCTTGCAGAGAATACCTTACTGAAAACTGCTTATCATTTCCTTCTGCTCCTCGTTGGGTTCGACACTCTTACTAATCGAAAGGACTACGATAGATCCCAAATACTTGTGGGTCATCACCCCCCTTTCCGTCTAGGGAAGGTTGAATTGGGGTGGGGGAAGGACTCCCCCTTCCCCTTTGGCCGTTGCAAGGGGAGGGAAGTCCTTCCCCCTTGTGCACCCCCTCCTCCCCTCCAACCTATATATACTGGAGGCTTTGGCCACTTTTGGACACACAAGTTTTGGAGCCTCCTGTAGTTCTAGTTGGTCCTAGTTGATCAATTAGAGCTAGAGCTAGATCCTCTAATCCTCATAATTAGAAGCCTAGTGTGGTTCTAATCTCCTCCCTCTAATTCTTTGGCGACGATTAGCTCTGGACGGCGAAGCGCTACCGGATCGTGAAGATTGTATGCTTGCAAGCCGTAGAAAGGTAGTGCTTTCGGTCTTCCGTTCGAGGAGCTATTCATGGAAGGTTAGGGGGATCGTTCATCTACAGTTTGAGGGACTCCAAGTATGATCTTCCTTGCTAATGGCACCCCGACTTCCTCGCTAATGCTAGCGGCCACTAGTTTCATGCATAAGGACTCACAAACTTTAACACCGATATTCATGCTTAGCTCTAATTACTAACACACTCACATATTACAATCTCAATATAGCAAAACTATTGCAAGGATTCAAACTTGTCATATTCAGTGATCTACAAGTCCATGTTAGTTTTTGTTATACCACATTCATATACCTATGTTTTTGGACCAACCATATAAATCATGTGAATTACCACCTACTATTTAACTCTCAAAAAATATTTTAAGTGAAGTAAGAGAGTGCAAATAATTTCTATAAAACATATCTCCATGCTCAAACAAATATAAGTGAAGTACTAGAGCAATTGCCTCAACTCAAATAGATATAAGTGAAGTACGAATGAGCATTCTATAAATTTAAGATGAATATGTGTGTCTCTTAATAGGTGTGATTAGGAAAAGGTGATTGCAAAGGTCAGCAAACAAAACTAAAATCAAAACAAAGACACTCGAAGCAAAATACATATCATGTGAAGAAGATATACCGATAGTTGTGAAGACGAAAGAGGGAATGCCATCCGGGGCATCCCCAAGCTTATATGCTTTAGTCTTCGTTGAGTATTTCCTTGGGGTGCCTTAGGCATCCCCAAGCTTAGGCTCTTCTCTCTCTTATTTTTCTCATATTTCCATCTCACCCAAACCTAGAAAACTTCATTCACACAAAACTTAACGGAACCTCGTGAGATACGTTAGTATAATAAAATAAATCATTCACTTTGGTACTGTCAAGACAATATTCATAATTTTTATCATATAATTCCTATTGTATTCTACCATTTCCACAATTTATATCCCCCAACATAAGCCGTAGAAACTTCAAAAAAAGCAAACAAAGGAAACTAGACAGAATTTGTCAAAAACATAACAACACGTAAATATCTAATTTTTTACCATACTTCTGTAACTCCAAAAATTCTGAAAAATTAAGTAAACATTGAAATTTTGTATATAAGTATTGTGTAAAACTTGTAGCAACGTTCCAGTATAGAATGAAAATTCAGACACTAGACGTAAAAGTTTATTTTTCTGCACATATCCAAATAAACAAGCATCCACATCACCCTAAAGGATGTACTTGGCACAAAAATTGAAATAAAAGATGCAAACACAATTACTACATTAGCAATAAACATGTTGAGACACAAAAAAGGTAAAATAAAAATAACTATCGGGTTACCTCCTAACAAGCGCTATTGTTTAATGCCCCTAGCTAGGCATAATGCAGTCTATCAAGTATTATCATCTTTTAGCTCTTCAATAAGGGAACTTGACTTCTTAGGAGGATTAGCAAACATTATATTAATCATAACACTCCTAGGCACAAAGTCCAAAACATTTGTGTCAAAGATAGGTTCTTTTTTAGATCTTCTTCTCCTTACAGGAATAAGCAACCTTATTAAGCTTAGGATCTTTGGACAAACAAGTAAGTTTCATATTTTCATTTGTAGGAAGTTCTTCATTAGTTTTATGAAAGAAAAAACTAAACCCAAAAAATTATTAACTCTAACTTATCAATTCTAGCGGGACATTGTTCTACTCTATCGGTAATTGGTTCTTTTTCTTTTGGCAATTTTAGAGTGTTTCCTACCATAGAGTCCAACTTAGTCACTGATACGTCTCCAACGTATCTATAATTTATGAAGTATTCATGCCATGTTTACAATGATTTTATATAGTTGTGGTGCACTTTTATATTATTTTTATGAACTAACTTATTAATCTAGTGCCTAGTGACAGCTCCTATTTTTTGTTTTGCAGAAAAATCATATCAAACGAAGTCCAAACGTGATAAAATTTTATGGAGATTTTTTTCGAATATATGTGACTTTTTGGAAAAAGAATCAATGCAAGATGGTAACCGAGGGCTCACAAAGCAACAGGGTGCGCCCTACCCCCTGGGTGCATCCCTTGCCTTGTGGGCACCTCATAGGTCGCTTGGAGCCCTTCTTTCATGCAAGAAAAATAATTTCCAGATAAAAATTCCCTCAAAATTTCAGCCCAATCGGAGTTATGGATCTCCGGGGATATAAGAAACGGCGAAGGGCTCCAAAAACAGTAGCGAGAAACACAAAAAAATAGATAGATCCAATCTAGGGGTGAGCTCCCTCTCTTCCCGGAGGTCTAAGGAATAAGAAGAAGAAGAAGAAGAAGGGGGCCCTTCCCCCTCTCCTCGGGTGGCGCTGGGACACCGTCAGGGACATCTCCTCCGTCACCATCACCACCAACTTCTCCTCCGTTTTCATGGTGATGTGTGAGTAGTTCATCCTCAAGGCTGAGGGTATGTACTAGTACCTATGTGTTCAATCTTTCTCCCCCTCCCCCCTCTCTCTCTCTCGTGTTCTTGATTTGGCATGATCTTGATGTACTATGTGCTTTGTTAATATAGTGGAATCATATGGTGTTCTTCCCTCTCTATTTTTGTTGTGATCAATTGAGTCTTGCTTTTTGAGGTTTTGTTATGTTGGATTGAATATTGGATTCGAGATCACTTTATATATGTCTTGCATGTGGATACCCCTGGTGACAATGGAATATTCTATTGAGTCACTTGATATATGTTTTGGTAATCAACTTGCAGATTCCTGAGGTGACATTGGGGTAATCAAGCACATAGGTTGATACACGTTTTCATCCTACTTTCTTCGATATAAACTTTGGGGTAATCTTTGAAGTTCTTTGTGTTGGATTGAATATTGTGAATCTGAAATTGTTTGATGCATATCGAATAATTAACTCATGTATACTTGTGGTGACATTGCAGTATCTAGGTGACATTAGAGTTTATTGATGCGTATTATATAGTGTTATTGTAGTACGATCTCTAGGATTGTTTGTGAACTTATAGGGATGACTCAATAGATTGATCAGAAGGATAACTTTGAGGTGGTTTGCTACCTACAACAATTTCATCTTATGTTCTTAACTATTGATAGGAACTTTGGAGTGATTCTTTGTCGCACGTTGGAGCATTATTATATGATTCATTTATGTTATCACTGTTAAGAGATTGTACTAGTGAAAGTATGAACCCTAGGCCTTGTTTCCAAGCATCGCAATATCGTTTGTGCTCACTTTTATCACTTGCTACGTTGCTATTTTTATTATTTCAGACTACAAAAACCTATCTGTACTACCGAACTACACTTGTATCACCATCTCTTCGCCGAGCTAGTGCACCTATACAATTTACAATTGTATTGGGTGTGTTGGCGACACAAGAAAATTTTGGATATGAATAGTGGTAGATTGCTTAGGGGTAGATCTATTTTGAGCATCACAAATGCTATGCCAAGCATCTTTTAAACTCACTCCACCCCTTTGTTTAAAATTAAGCACTTCCAACTCAAGCTTAGGGACGATAAGTGAAGAACTAGCCATGATGGCTGCACACGCAGAACTAGTAGCACAATATTTTTTTCATTATTAGGATTTTTTGGGAAAACAAAGGAGAAGGCAAATAAAAATGCAATAGGTGAGAAAATATAAACAAGCAAAAGAAAAGTGTTTGTGCGGAGGCACCTGATTGGTAGATGATGTCTCCCCGGCAACGACGCCAGAAATTCTTCTGCTACTCATGATGGAGTTGTCAGATTTTCCCCAAGAGGAAGGGTGAAGTAGTATAGTAGGAGATAGCATTTCCCTCAGTTAGGAACCAAGGTTTATCGAACCAGTAGGAGGGACCACACTAACAAGTTTAACAACACCTACACATAAGCAAAACAATTTACTTGGACCCAACAAAGGCAAGGGAGTCGTCATTCCCCTTGTTCTTGCTAGCCACAAGGTTAAAAGCAGATAATGATATACAAAGCAACATAAAGTAAAATAGCAGAGACTTTTTGTGTTGATGGAAAATAGACCTCCTGGGCCAAGGTTCACTAGTGGCATAGCGACGGTATAGTAGAAAAATTATTGTTGGCCAATTGATAGAATTGAGCATAGTTATAATTGTGATCATTCATGGCATAATCACGAAGGAAATATGCCATAGAGGCAATAATAAAGTTGTTATTTATGTTTCCTTATATCATGATAAATGTTTATTATTCATGCTAGAATTGTATTAA
This sequence comes from Triticum urartu, assembly GCF_056163025.1. Lineage (NCBI taxonomy): Eukaryota > Viridiplantae > Streptophyta > Magnoliopsida > Poales > Poaceae > Triticum > Triticum urartu. Next base: position 133,848,844 of record NC_141874.1, read on the forward strand.
CCAGAAACTTAGTACATGTGTGAATACATAGACAAACAGAGTGTCACTAGTATGCCTCTACTTGACTAGCTCGTTAATCAAAGATGGTTAAGTTTCCTAGCCATGGACAAAGAGTTTTCATTTGATGAACGGGATCACATCATTAGAGAATGATGTGATTGACTTGACCCATTTGTTAGCTTAGCACGATGATCGTTTAGTTTACTGCTATTGCTTTCTTCATAACTTGTACATGTTCCTATGACTATGAGATTATGCAACTCCCGAATACCGGAGGAACACTTAGTGTGCTATCAAACGTCACAACGTAACTGGGTGACTATAAAGATGCTCTACAGGTGTCTCCGATGGTGTTTGTTGAGTTGTCATAGATAAAGATTAGGATTTGTCACTCCGTGTATCGGAGAGGTATCTCTGGGACCTCTTGGTAATGCACATCACTATAAGCCGTGCAAGCAATGTGACTAATGAGTTGGTTACGAGATGTTGCATTACGGAACAAGTAAAGAGACTTACCGCTAACGAGATTGAACTAGGTATTGAGATACCGACGATCAAATCTCGGGCAAGTAACATACCGATGACAAAGGGAACACCATATGTTGTTATGCGGTTTGACTGATAAAGATCTTCGTAGAATATGTAGGAACCAATATGAGCATCCAGGTTCCGCTATTGGTTATTGACCAGAGATGAGTCTTGGTCATGTCTACATAGTTCTCGAACCTGTAGGGTCCGCACGCTTAACGTTCAGTGACGATCGGTATTATGAGTTTATGTGTTTTGATGTACCGAAGGTAGTCCGGAGTCCCGGATGTGATCACAGGCATTACGAGGAGTCTCAAAATGGTTGAGACATCAAGATTGATATATTGGATGGCTATATTCGGACACCGAAAGTGTTCCGGGTGATTTCGGAGAAAACCGGAGTGCTGGAGGGTTACTGGAACCCCCCCCCCCCGGGGGGGGAACTAGTGGGCCTAGATGGGCCTTAGTGGAGAGAGAGGGGCTACCAGGGCAGGCCGCACGCCCCCTCCCCCTTGAGTCCGAATTGGACTAGGAAGGGGGTGGCGCCCCCCTTCCCTTCCCCTCTCCCACTCCTTCCTTCCCCCTCCTAGTAGGACTAGGAAAGGAGGAATCCTATTCCTACTAGGAGGAGGATTCCTCCCCTCCTTGGCGCGCCCTAGGGCCGGTCGGCCTCCCCCCTTGCTCCTTTATATACAGGGGCAGGGGCACCCTAGAACACAACAACAGACAACTGTCTTAGCCGTGTGCGGTGCCCCCCTCCACCACAATCCAGCTCGGTCATATCGTCGTAGTGGTTAGGCGAAGCCCTGTGTCGGTAACTTCATCATCACCGTCATCATGCCATCATGCTGACGGAGCTCTCCCTCGACACTCAGCTAGATCGAGAGTTCATGGGATGTCACCGATCCGAATGTGTGCAGATCGCGGAGGTGCCATATGTCGGTGTCAAAACCGGCGGATCTCGGGTAGGGGTCCCGAACTATGCGTCTAGGGTCGATGGTAACAGGAGACAAGGGACACAGTGTTTACCCAGGTTTGGGCCCTCTTGATGGAGGTAATACCCTATGTCCTGCTTGATTGATATTGATGAATATGAGAATTACAAGAGTTGATCTACCACGAGATCGTTGTGGCTAAACCCTAGAAGTCTAGCCTATATGATTATGATCTTGCCTCTATGGACTAAACCCTCCAGTTTATATAGACAAGAGAGGGGCCTCGGGTTGTACAGAGTCGGTTTACAAAGGAAGGAATCTACATATTCGAACGCCAAGCTTGCCATCCACGCAAAGGAGAGTCCCATCCGGACACGGGAGGAATTCTTCTGTCTTGTATCTTCATAGCCCATCAGTCCGGCCCATGTTACATAGCCTGTACGCCCGAGGACCCCTTAATCCAGGACTCCCTCACCGTACTTTCGATGCTAGGATCGGTCGGATCGTGAAGACGTACGACTTCATCAACTGCGTTGTCATAACGCTTCCGCTTACGGTCTATGAGGGTACGTAGAAAACACTCTTCCCCTCTCGTTGCTATGCATCACCTTGATGGATCTTGCGTGTGCATAGGAATTTTTTTGAAATTACTGTGTTCCCCAACAGTGGCATCCGAGCCAGGTCTATGCGTAGATGTTATATGCACGAGTAGAACACAAAGGAGTTGTGGGCATGGGTATATACATATTTCTTGCCGTCACTAGTTGATTCTTGATTCGGCGGTATTGTTGGATGAAGCAGCTTAGACCGACATTACGCGTACGCTTACGCGAGACTGGTTCTACCGACGTGCTTCGCACACAGGTGGCTGGTGGCTGTCAGTTTCTCCAACTTTAGTTGAATCAGATTCAATGAACAGGGTTCTTTCTAAAGATAAAAAAGAAATCATTATACCACGTTGTGGTTTTTATGCCGTAGGTAAGAACGGTTCTTGCTAAGCCCATAGCAGCCACGTAAAACTTGCAACAACAAAGTAGAGGACATCTAACTTGTTTTTGCAGGGCATGTTGTGATGTGATATGGTCAAGACGTGATGAGATATAAATTGTTGTATGAGATGGTTTTGCTGAAGTTATCGGCAACTGGCAGGAGCCATATGGTTGTCTCATTATTGCATAAGATGCAAGCGCCATGTAATTGCTTTATTTTATTGCTATGCAATAGCAATAGTTGCAAAAGCAATAGTTGGCGAGACGACCATGTGACTACACATTGATAAAGATCAAGATGATGGAGATCATAGTGTCATGCTAGTGACGATGGAGATCATGACGGTACTTTGGAGATGGAAATCAAAGGCACAAAATGATGATGGCCATATCATGTCACATATTTTGATTACATGTGATGTTTATCCTTTATGCATCTTATTTTGCTTAGTTCGGCAGTAGCATTATAAGATGATATCTCACTAAATTTCAAGGTATAAGTGTTCTCCCTGAGTATGCACCGTTTCGACAGTTCTTCGTGTTGAGACACCACGTGATGATCGGGTGTGATAAGCTCTACGTTCACATACAACGGGTGCAAGCCACTTTTGCACACGCAGAATACTCGAGTTAAACTTGACGAGCCTAGCATATGCAGATATGGCCTCGGGACACTGAGACCTAAAGGTCGAGCGTGAATCATATAGTAGATATGATCAACATAGTGATGTTCACCATTGAAAACTACTCCATCTCACGTGATGATTGGACATGGTTTAGTTGATATGGATCACATGATCACTTAGATGATTAGAGGGATGTCTATCTAAGTGGGATTTCTTAAGTAATATGATTAATTGAACTTAAATTTATCATGAACTTAGTCCTGGTAGTATTTGCATAACTATGTTGTAGATCCATAGCTCGCGATGTAGCTCCCCGTTTATTTTTGATATGTTCCTAGAGAAAACTATGTTGAAAGATGTTAGTAGCAATGATGCGGAATGGGTCTGTGATCTGAGGATTATCCTCATTGCTGCACAAAAGAATTATGTCCTTGATGCACCGCTAAGTGACGGACCTATTGCAGAAGCAGATGCAGACGTTATGAACGTTTGGCAAGCTCAGTATGATAACTACTTGATAGTTTAGTGCGCCATGCTTTATGGCTTAGAACCTGGACTTCAAAAACATTTTGAACGCCACGGAGCATATAAGATGTTCTAAGAGCTGAAATTGGTATTTCAGATTCATGCCCGAGTCGAGAGGTATGAGACCTCTGACAAGTACTTTGCCTACAAGATGGAGGAGAATAGCTCAACCACTGAGCATGTACTCAGATTGTCTGAGTACTACAATCACTTGAACCAATTGGGAGTTAATCTTCCATATAAAATAGTGATTGATAGAGTTCTCTAGTCACTATCACCAAGTTACTGGAACTTCATGATGAACTATAATATGCAAGGGATGACGAAAACGATTCCTGAACTCTTCGTGATGCTGAAATCGACGAAGGTAGAAATCAAGAAAAGAATCAAATGTTGATGGTTGACAAGACCACTAGTTTCAAGTAAAAGGGCAAGGGAAAGAAAGGGAACTTCAATAAGAATGGCAAGCAAGTTGCCACTCCCATGAAGAAGCCCAAAGCTAGACCCAAGCCTGGAACTGAGTGCTTCTACTGCAAAGGAAATGGTCACTGGAAGTGGAACTGCCCTAGATACTTGGCGGATAAGAAGGATGGTAAAGTGAACAAAAGTATATTTGATATACATGTTATTGATGTGTACTTTACTAGAGTTTATAGCAACCCCTCAATATTTGATACTGGTTCAGTTGCTAAGAGTAGTAACTCCAAACGGGAGTTGCAAAATAAACAGAGACTAGTTAAGGGCGAGGTGATGATGTGAGTTGGAAGTGATTCCAATGTTGATAAGATCACCATCGCACACTCCCTTTACCTTTGGGATTAGTGTTGAACCTAAAATAAATGTTATTTGGTGTTTGCGTTGAGCATAAATATGATTGGGTCATGTTTATTTTGATACGGTTATTCATTTAAGTCAGAGAATAATTGTTGTTCTGTTTACATGAATAAAACCTTCTATGGTCTTACATCCAATGTAAATGGTTTACTGAATCTTGATCACAGTGATACACATAATATTGATGCCAAAAGATGCATAGTTAATAATGATAGTGTAACTTATTTGTGGCACTGCCATTTAGGTCTTATTGGTATAAAGCGCATGAAGAAACTCCATGTTGATGGGCTTTTGGAATCACTTGATTATGAATCACTTGATGCTTGCGAACCATGCTTCATGGGCAAGATGACTAAGACTCCGTTCTCCGGAACAATGGAGCGAACCACTGACTTATTGGAAATAATACATACCGATGTATGCGGTCCGATGAGTGTTGAGGCTCGCGGCAGATATCATTATTTTCTGACCTTCACGGATGATTTGAGAAGATATGGGTATATCTACTTAATGAAACGTAAGTCTGAAACATTTGAAAAGTTCAAAGAATTTTAGAGTGAAGTGGAAAATCATCGTAACAAGAAAATAAAGTTTTTACGATCTGATCGCAGAGGCAAATATTTGAGTTATGAGCTTGGCCTTCAATTAAAACAATGTGGAATAGTTTCACAAACTCATGCCACCTGGAACACCATAGCATAATGGTGTGTCCGAATATCGTAACCGTACTTTATTAGATATGGCGCGATTTATAATGTCTCTTACCGATTTACCACTATTGTTTTGGGGTTATGCATTAGAGACAGCTGCATTCGCATTAAATAGGGCACCATCTAAATCCGTTTATATGACACCATATGAATTGTGGTTTAGCAAGAAACCTAAGTTGTCATTTCTTAAAGTTTGGGGTTGCGATGCTTATGTGAAAAAGTTTCAGCATGATAAGCTCAAACCCAAATCGGAGAAGTGCGTCTTCATAGGATACCCCAAAGAAATTGTTGGGTACACCTTCTATCACAGATCCAAAGGCACGATCTTTGTTGCTAAGAGTGGATCCTTTCTAGATAAGGAGTTTCTCTCGAAATAAGTGAGTGGGAGGAAAGTATAACTTGATGAGGTAATTGTACCTTCTCCCGAATTGGAAAGTAGTTCATCACAGAAATCAGTTCCAGTGATGCCTACACCATAGTGAGGAAGTTAATGATGATGATGATGAAACTTCAGGTCAAGTTACTACCGAACCTCGTAGGTCAAGCAGAGTACGTTCCACACCAGAGTGGTACAGTAATCCTGTTCTAGGAGTCATGTTACTAGACCATGACGAACCTACGAACTGTGAGGAAGCAATGATGAGCCCAGATTCTGCGAAATGGCTTAAGGCCATGAAATCTGAGATGGGATCCATGTATGAGAACAAAGTATGGACATTGATTGACTTGCCCGATGATCGGTGAGCCATTCAGAATAAATGGATCTTCAAGAGGAAGACGGACGTTGATAGTAGTGTTACTATCTACAAAGTTTGAATTGTCGCAAAAAGGTTTTCGGCAAGTTCAAGGTGTTGACTACGATGAGATTTTCTCACTCGTATCGATGCTTAAAAGTCTGTCTGAATCATGTTAGCAGTTGCCGCATTTTATGAAATCTGGCAAATGGATATCAAAACTACATTCATTAATGGATTTATTAAAAAAGAGTTGTATATGATGCAACCAGAAGGTTTTATCAATCCTAAAGGTGCTAACAAAGTGTGCAAGCTCCAGCGATCCATCTATGGACTGGTGCAAGCATCTCGGAGTTGGAATATACGCTTTGATGAGTTGATCAAAGCATATAGTTTTATACAAAATTATGGAGAAGCCTGTATTTACAAGAAAGTGAGTGGGAGCTCTGTAGCATTTCTGATATTATATGTGGATGACATATTGTTGATCAGAAATGATACTGAATTTCTGGATAGCATAAAAGGATACTTGAATAAGAATTTTTCAATGAAAGACCTCGGTGAAGCTGCTTACATATTGGGCATGAAGATTTATAGAGATAGATCAAGACGCTTGATAAATATTTCAATAAGTACATACCTTGACAAGTTTTTGAAGTAGTTCAAAATGGAACAGTCAAAGAAGGAGTTCTTTCCCGTGTTGCAAGGTGTGAAGTTGAGTAAAGACTCAAAACCCAACCATGGCAGAAAATAGAAAGAGAATAAGAAGTCATTCCCTATGCCTCAGTCATAGGTTCTATAAAGTATGCTATGCTATGTACCAGACCTATTGTATACCTTAGCATGATTTTGGCAAGGGAGTACAATAGTGATTTAGGAGTAGATCACTGGACAACGGTCAAAATTATTCTTAGAGGACTAAGGAAATATTTCTCGGTTATGGAGGTGATAAAAGAGTTCGTCGTAAAGAGTTACGTCGATGCGAGCTTTTGACACTGATCTAGATGACTCTAAGTCTCGATCTAGATACATATTGAAAGTGGGAGCAATTAGCTAGAGTAGCTCCGTGTAGAGTATTGTAGACACAGAAATTTGCAAAATACGTACAGATCTAAATGTTGCAGACCCGTAGACTAAACTTCTCTCACAAGCAAAACATGATCACTCTTTGGGTGTTAATCACATAGTGATGTGAACTAGATTATTGACTCTAGTAACCCTTTGGGTATTATTCACATGAAGATGTGAACTAATCACATAAAGATGTGAACTATTGGTGTGAAATCACATGGCGATGTGAAATAGATTATTGACTTTAGTGCAAGTGGGAGACTGAAGGAAATATGCCCTAGAGGCAATAATAAAGTTGTTATTTATATTTCCTTATATCATGATAAATGTTTATTATTCATGCTAGAATTGTATTAACCGGAAACTTAGTACATGTGTGAATACATAGAAAAACAGAGTGTCACTAGTGTGCATCTACTTGACTAGCTCGTTAATCAAAGATGGTTAAGTTTCCTAGCCATGGACAAAGAGTTGTCATTTGATGAACGGGATCACATCATTAAAGAATGATGTGATTGACTTGACCCATCCGTTATCTTAGCACGATGATCGTTTAGTTTACTGCTATTTCTTTCTCCATAACTTATACATGTTCCTATGACTATGAGATTATGCAACTCCCAAATACCGGAGGAACACTTAGTGTGCTATCAAACGTCACAACATAACTGGGTGACTATAAAGATGCTCTACATGTGTCTCCAATGGTGTTTGTTGAGTTGGCATAGATCAAGATTAGGATTTGTCACTCCGTGTATCGGAGAGGTATCTCTGGGCCCTCTCGGTAATGCACATCACTATAAGCCTTGCAAGCAATGTGACTAATGAGTTAGTTACAGGATGTTGCATTACGGAATGAGTAAAGAGACTTACCGGTAACGAGATTGAACTAGCTATTGAGATACCGACGATCGAATCTCGGACAAGTAACATACCGATGACAAAGGGAACAACGTATGTTGTTATGCGGTTTGACCGATAAAGATCATCATCGAGTATGTAGGAACCAATATGATCATCCAGGTTCCACTATTGGTTATTGACCGGAGATGAGTCTCGGTCATGTCTACATAGTTCTCGAACCCATAGGGTCCGCACGCTTAACGTTTGGTGACGATCGGTATTATGAGTTTATGTGTTTTGATGTGCCGAAGGTAGTTCAGAGTCCCGGATGTGATCACGAACATGACGAGGAGTCTCAAAATGGTCGAGACATAAAGATTGATATATTGGATGGCTATATTCGGACACCGGAAGTGTTCTGGGTGATTTCGGAGAAAACCGGAGTGCCGGAACCCCCCCCCCCCCCCCGGGGGGGGGGAACTAGTGGGCCTAGATGGGCCTTAGTGGAGAGAGGGAGGGGCAGCCAGAGCAGGCCGCACCCCCCTCCCCCTTTAGTCCGAATTGGACTAGGAGGGGGTGCCCCCCACCCCGCCTTTCCTTCCCCTCTCCCACTCCTTCCTTCCCCCTCCTAGTAGGACTAGGAAAGGAGGAATCCTACTCCTACTAGGAGGAGGATTCTTCCCCTCCTTGCCGCGTCCTAGGGCCGTCCGGCCTCCCCCCTTGCTCCTTTATATACAGGGGCAGGGGGGCACCCTAGAACACAACAACAAACAACTGTCTTAGCCGTGTGTGGTGCCCCCCTCCACCATAATCCACCTCGATCGTATCTTCGTAGTGCTTAGGCGAAGCCCTGCGTCGGTAACTTCATCATCACCGTCATCACGCCGTCGTGCTGACGAAGCTCTCCCTCGACGCTCAGCTGGATCGAGAGTTCGTGGGACGTCACCGAGACAAACGTGTGCAGATCGCGGAGGTTCCGTACTTTCGGTGCTAGGATCGGTCGGATCGTGAAGACGTACGACTACATCAACCGCGTTGTCATAACGCTTCTGCTTACGGTCTACGAGGGTACGTAGACAACACTCTTCCCCTCTTGTTGCTATGCACCACCTAGATGGATCTTGCGTGTGCGTAGGAAATTTTTGAAATTGTTGTGTTCCCCAACAAATCAAATATAGGTATTACGTCCAGGACAAGTAGACTGTTAACCCAACTATATCTACTACTGTTACTCCACCCCAAGACCGCTATCCAGCATGCATCTCAAAGTATTAAGTTCATAACATAGTGATGCTTTAAGCAAGATGATATAATGTGGACAAAATAAGATCAATCAATATGACCAAACTCCGTCGTTTTTTTGGTAGCAACAATACAATACATGCCTTTGCCCCTCCTGTCATAGGGCAAGATCACCGCAAGATAGACCAATCAAACTTGCCAAAGTAGACTGATAGATCGAAGAGAAATACAAAGCTATAAAATTATGCAACAAAGAAACTTCAAGAGATTCGTATAAATTCAATGAATAATCTGATCATAAACCCATAATCCATCGGATCCCAACAAACACACCGCAAAAGATTACATCGGATTGATCTTAGAGAAGATCATTGTATTGAAGAGAGAGAGAGAGAGAGATGTGGGTACTACTATGGTCCGTAGGTTCTTAAGGAACTACTCACACATTATCATGGAGGTAGCAAGGTTGATGAAGATGGCCTTCCCAATGATTCCCCCCTCCGATAGAGTGTCAGAAAAGGGCTCCAGATGGGATCGCTTCGGAACAGAGGCTTGCAGCGGCGACAAAATTCTTTCGGGTTCGCTTTTGAGGGTTTCGGGAAATCACTGAATTTATAAGCTTGAAATTAGGTCAAATGGAGTTGCGGGGCACCCACAAGCCTGCCCGACGCCCCCTGGGTTGTGGAGCTGATAGCCCACTTCTGGCTCCCTCTCGAAGCTTCTAGTGTTGCATATTTTCCATAAAAATTTCTCGTAAATTTTCATAGTGTTTGGACTTCTGCATATATGAATTTTCCACGAAACCAAAAGCTTGCAAAAAATAGGAACTGACACTGGCACTAAATTAATAGGTTAGTTCAGAAAAATAATATAAAATCTATATCTATCTATATTTTTTCTACTAATAAAAGGGCTATTGCTTCTTACCACCGTAATTTAGTCCGTCCACTCTATAACATTTTCGTCCGTCTCCGTATGAGTTGTGCTGGGCCTGGTCCACAGTTCTTTTTTAAAGGAAAAAAGCAATGCGAAAAGGACTTGCCAAGAGTATCAAACTGACGACCAGACTCTCCAACGTGAAGGGCACCACCAACTCAACTGGTCTCCTATTGCTTTGAAACAAAGTTGCTAGCGGCATAATAGTCCCACCTTGTTAGTCCGAACCTAATCATACGAACTTTTATACATCGGTGGGCTGTCGTAACAGAAGTCCACAAGCAGACGATCAAAACCGAACAAAGGAATAAACCCTAGAAGTGAGAAGAGGGAGCAAAAGGCCCACGGCCCTCGAAACAACGGCAGCCTTGAACGCAAGAGGAATGGCAAGAAGACAAGACGGGCGTGTGGCCTCATGGGTCACCTTGCGGATGAATGTGGGGATGGAGTGCACGACCCGAGATCTTTTGAATGGGGGGAGTGGCTGCTGTGGGAACCGGAGATCCCAGCGGGCCAAACCTTTGGTGCCCGGGGAAGAGGTGATGGAGGAGCTAGGGGGAGAGGAAGGGAGTCAGGTAGAACAGATCGGGGGGTAGAGGCTGGGGGGCATCGACAGGAGGCAGTGGTCGAGGAGAAGTAACTAGGCCTAAGTCACCAGCACCGCAGCGGATGGATTTGGATGTTAATGGAGATAGTCATGATCATGGAGAGAAGGGAGCTCGTAAACGGCTGGTGAGTTCGGATGGCACTCTCACAATTACGGGGCAGCCTGTTTCTAACCTCGGGAGGGTAGCTGGGGCGGTAAAGCTGCTTGAAGGTGCTACCCCGAGCTCGAGTAATACTGTGTCGGCATCCACACCAGAGAAAGATCCGCTGGTTAAGAGGAGGAAGCAACAAGATGTTGAGGAGGTGAGCAAAACACAAGCAATGGAGGCGGCCTCCCTTAAGGAGGGCTACCGAGCCAAATGAGAGTATTATGCTGGAACTGTCGTGGGATTGGCGACCCTGCGACAGTCCATGAGCTCCGCGCTCTCGTGGGAGCTAGTGCGTCGTCGGTTCTTTGTATTGTGGAAACTCAAATAGCAAAGAATTGAGTGGAAGGTTTGGCGGTCTCTTTAGGTTTTCAAAACAGCTTTGCAGTAGCTAGTAGTGGCCGTAGTGGCGGTCTTTGTATCTTTTGGAAGACGGATGTTAATCTGGTAATAAAGAATTTCTCGCAATATCACATAGACTCCTGGATATCTGAACTAGGGTCAGAGCAATGGCGCCTTACATGTTTTTATGGTGAGGCAAATCGGAGCTTGAGGTACAAAACATGGGATACCATGAAAAGGTTGAGGGGAGAAAGCACGCTACCGTGGCTCTGCATGGGCGATTTCAACGAGATACTTCGCCGGGAGGAGCAAATGGGCCCTAATCCAAGGGATAGCGCTCAAATGGAGGGGTTTAGGGAGGCGGTGGATGTATGTGAGCTGGCGGACTTGGGCTATACTGGCTTAGACTGGACTTTCGAGAAGCGTGTTACAGGTGGCCAGTTTTGTAGGGTCCGGTTGGACCGGGCGCTAGCTTCGGCAAGCTGGTCCAATATGTTCCCGTTTGCAAGAGTGGAGCATTTAACAGTAGTTAAGAGTGATCATAGCCCTATTCTGCTGATGAATGAGATGGAAGCGGGGAATCAGCGCATCGTGGTGAAGAAGCCTTTTCGATATGAATGTGTCTGGGAAAGAGATGGTCGTTTCAAGGACGTGGTGGAAGCAGCATGGAATGGTGATGGCCCGGCCTCGTCGGTGTCGGATTTGGCCAACAAATTACAGTCGGTGGCCACTTCTTTTTCCAGTTGGGGACGTACTACTTTTGGATCGGTTCGGCAAGAGCAACGATCGCTTCGATAGAAACTAGCTATGCTGCGTGCGGGTCCTTTGAGACTCGGACCTGGTGAGGAGGAACGCAAGGTCGAGGAGCGCATGGTGGAACTCGCGTACCGGGAGGAAATAATGGCGAGACAGCGGTCTCGTATCACATGGCTGTCCGAGGGTGATAGCAATACTAAGTCTTTCAGAGGAAGGCAAGTGCTAGACGGGCCAAAAACAGCATCACCCAACTTGATCGTGTGGATGGAACCACTTGTACGGATCCGGCGGAACTGGCAAATATGGCTACAGAGTTTTACTCAAACCTCTATACGTCGGAAGGAACAATAGGAATGGAAGAGGTGTTATCGCACATACCGGTGAGGGTGGATGGTAATATGAATGCCCGCCTAAATGCCACTTATAGCAATAAGGAGGTTAAAGAAGCTCTCTTTCAAATGTTTCCAACTAAGGCGCCGGGGCCGGATGGTTTCCCTGCACATTTTTTCAGAAGCATTGGGACTTATGTGGTGATGAAGTTACAAGGATAATCATTAGAGTGCTTGATGGGGTGGACTCACCGGAGGAGATAAATAACACGTTCATCGTTTTAATTCCAAAGATAGCAAGTCCAAAAGTTCTAGGACAGTTTCGGCCGATAAGCCTTTGTAATGTGATCTACAAGATCGCTTCAAAGGTCTTAGCCAACAGGCTGAAGGTAATCCTCCCTGAGATCATTTCCGAAGAGCAGTCGGCTTTTGTCCCTGGTCGTCTCATCATAGATAACTTCATTACAGCCTATGAATGCCTACATTACATGAAGACTAGGAGGGTGAAGGGCAATAGGTTTTGTGCTCTAAAATTGGATATGATGAAAGCGTATGATCGCTTGGAGTGGTCGTATTTGAGAGCTGTAATGCTAAGGATGGGTTTTAGCCTCCGCTTCACTGAGACAGTAATGAGATGTGTGACGTCGGTATCCTTTTCGGTTATGTTTAATGGCAGGAGACTGGATGGTTTCAAGCCTTCTCGGGGATTGCGCCAGGGCGATCCGAGCTCACCATATTTGTTCTTGTTGGCAGCTGAAGGACTTTCATGTTTACTGAAATCTGGTGCGGGAGTATGGGGGATCACAGTCGCACCAAATGCACCATCTGTTAATCATCTACTTTTTGCTGACGATAGCCTGCTTTTCTTTGAAGCAAATGATGATACGGCCACACGTATTGATGAGCTACTGAGGATCTATTGTAACGCCTCCGGACAAAGGGTTAATATGGAGAAGTCATCTATCTTTTTCAGTAAAGGAGTACCCAACTCTGCTCATGACTCTATCAAGAACATCCTCGCGGTCCACAATGAATCTTTAACAGAGAAGTACCTGGGTCTGCCCTCGGATGTGGGGAGGGCCAAAGAGGGATCCTTTAAGTACTTGAAAGATAGAATTTGGAAGAATGTGCAAGGGTGGATGGAGAAGTGTTTATCTGCCGGAGGGAAAGAGGTGCTAATAAAATCTGTAGCTCAATCTATTCCAAGTATTCTATGTCATGTTTCAAGCTGCCAAGGGGTTTGTGTGAGCATATCAACGGCCTGATCCGTAAGTTTTGGTGGGGAAGCAAGGATGGCCAACGGAAAACAGCGTGGGTTTCATGGAAAACAATGTCGAAACCAAAGTTCATGGGGGGGTTGGGCTTTAGGGATGTGGAGCTGTTCAACCTAGCATTACTCGCGCGCCAAGCATGGAGACTACTGCAGGATCCGGACTCGCTCAGCGCTCGAATTCTGAAAGCCAGGTACTATCCAGATTGCCACCTCTTGGATGCCACGTTGGGTGCAGGTCCGTCCCAGGTCTGGCGCTCCATACTAGAGGGAAGAGACTTGCTAGCGCAAGGACTCATCAAACGCATCGGCTCTGGATCACATACGTACATATGGCACGACAATTGGCTGCCAAGGGATTACAAGCTCAGGCCAATATGCTCACGGTCGGCCAACCCTCCAGTTCTGGTCTCGGAGCTTATTGACCCCACCACCAGGTCGTGGAACAAGCAGGCGCTTACGGAACACTTTATCGCTCCCGATGTTGAAGTTATTCAGAATATACCACTAAGTACTAGGGTGCAGGATGATTTTTGGGCCTGGCACTATGACAAGAAGGGTGTTTTTTCGGTTCGGTCGGCCTACCGTATGATTTCTGCAGTCAAGGCTCAGAGGGAGGATTGGCTTGATCATCGGCTGGGACATTCAAACATTACAGCTGACAGGAAATCTTGGTCGCAGCTGTGGAATGTACGGGTTCCCTCCAAGATCAAAATTTTTGTATGGAGACTAGCGCATACCTCGATCCCGACGGGGCACGTGCGTCATGGGAGAAATATGGCAGATTCACCAGCATGCTCGATTTGCGGAGTAGATGAGGACAGTTGGCGTCATTCTCTGTTAAGCTGCTGCATGGCGCGATGCGTTTGGGCTTTAGGTGATGAAGAGCTCCTAGAGCATGTGATATCAAACCAGAACGCCGATGCCCGTCTATGGCTGTTTTGGTTGTTCGAATCAAACTCGGGTGCTAGTGACAATGTGGGCAATTTGGTGGACGCGCCGGAAAGCAATCCATGAGAATGAGTTCCAGAGCCCGTTGTCAACCATGAGTTTTATTAGGCGCTTCTTGGAGGACCTGGACATTGTTGAGTCCCAAAAGAAGCGACCGATGCATGTGCCTGATGTTCCGAGAGCACGGGCATGGCTGCCGCCTGAGGATGAAGCGGTGAAGTTCAACTGCGATGGAGCATTATCGACCCTAGGCGAGAAGGGAGCAGCGGCTGTGGTTTGTCGAGACAAGTCGGGGAAATTTCTTGGAGCTTCAGCACTGGTCTTTGAAGGCTTGATCGACCCGGCAAGTTTGGAGGCGCACGCGTGTAGTGAAGCACTTGCCCTGGCCCGCGATTTGAATTTGCAGGATTTGGTGATTGCGACTGACTGTCTAGAGCTGGTTTCAAACATCAGCACACAATCTCTACCAGTGTATGCGCCTATTCTGCATGATATACACATTACCATGAACCTTTTCTCTTCAGTTGTCTTTCGTTTTGAGCGTTGAGAAAATAATTTTGAAACCCACTCGGTTGCAAAAGAAGCTGTGTCTCTGCCGGTGGGCCGCCATGTGTGGCTAGGGATCCTTCCAGATGTTGCTTGTATTCTGGATGTGATGAACTTTGAATAAAATTCCCTAGTTACCTTCACAGAAGACAAGACGGGCAGGCCCAGCCTGTGTCTGAGATTCAGAAATACTAAGGAAGAGAGCGAGAATACGATATGCAGAGAAACGAGCTAGAGCTGCTCGGCGAGTGCCGGGCGGGCAGAGCGCGGGGCGGGCAAGAGCAGGTGTGCACGAGGAAGAAGGTGGAATGAGCATGGGATGGCCGAGCGCAGGGCGGATAATCCATTCAATGCCAGCGGCACTGAGCAAAATGCAGCAGGCTATGCCGATGTGTACAAGTCAAGCCTAGCAATTAGCAGCGTTATATTAACCTGCATGTCTACTAGATATATTTATTATCTTTTTGTGTAGGCATTTTTGCCGTTATTTTGCAAAAGCTTTGAGTTTTTGATAATTAATGTCAAACTTACAATAATTGTAAATTTGTGATTGGTAATTGGTTTAAATTATAATTTACCACTTACACATTTCTATAACTAAAAAGTCTGCGTTTTTCAGATGCACCGTACTATATACATATGCTAGGCTATGCCGATGTGTACAAGTCAAGCCTAGCAATTAGCAGCGTTATATTAACCTGCATGTCTACTAGATATATTTATTATCTTTTTGTGTAGGCATTTTTGCCGTTATTTTGCAAAAGCTTTGAGTTTTTGATAATTAATGTCAAACTTACAACAATTGTAAATTTGTGATTGGTAATTGGTTTAAATTATAATTTACCACTTACACATTTCTATAACTAAAAAGTCCGCGTTTTTCAGATGCACCGTACTATATACATATTTTAGGGTGATATGAGCGGTAAGAAATACTTGCAAATGTATGTCTTGTGTATATAAAAGCGTGCAAAGGAAGATAAATACTGTCACAATAATTTATTTGGTTGTTTTGTAGTACAATATTCAAACTCGGCAAAATAGATAATTACTACTCCCTCCATAAATTAATATAAGAGCGTTTAGATCACTATTTAGTGATCTAAACACTCTTATATTAGTTTACAGAGGGAGTATTTGTTTTCATGTAGTTTTAATATCTGACTTAAGTAATAAATATCGACCTTCCTCTAAAGAAGCATGTTGCCTTGCTTTCCAATTAATTGGATTAACTAAATTACGGTAATGATGGATTCGACCAAGTGTGGGCGATAAATAGATCTATGTATGAAGTTGCACTTGCTATGCATATGATTCGTATTTGCGAATTTTGACAAAATTAGTTTATCCAAAAGAAATATTGTAATGGTACAAAAGAGCTGACTAAGTTTTCTTGAAAAAAACATTGTCGAACGTCAAGGATTTTTCACGCACATGTTTGACTAAATTGATATTTATAAAAAATTGAATTAGATGTACTGTAATTAGAAAACATGCATTTAAAGTCAATCACCGCCTTTCTCCTGTAGCAATGGACGGGCCATTGTGCTAGAGATACTTTAAACTAGCTACTTTTTTTTAATGAGTTTAGCTACTAATTTTAATGGATTTGGTAAATCTTTATCGACTGAGATTTAATGGAGTCTCGGTTGTCTTTCCAAGCTGTTGGATAGCATGTTAAGATTCTTTGCTAGGAAAGTCTCTTTTTAATATAGAACGGAAAGAGATGCATGCGTTCGGTTCTGGTCTCTTCAAAATGTGCGTGATTTTTTTAGAGAAAGAACCAAAATATTAAAAATTCAAAAGAAATATTCATGTTTTCCCAAAAAGCAAAACATAAAACGGATTGACAAACTATGTCATGCACCACTACTCTTCTAATAGACGAAGGAAGTTATGATGGCTTCTTTACATCCACACTTCATGCTCCGAACAACAATAAGAGAGTAACCTTATTACTGATGTTTATCAAAATTGGATCTCGCGGGTTCGGTCACTGTTTGTCTTTGGTGGATCCATGTGGATCTTGTCTTCGTTCGTCTGTGTTCGTGTTTCTACAGGTTGGATCCTTCTTATCTACATTTCTCTTTATTGGCGGCGGATGTTGTTCTGGTGCGCTGGTCCTATAGGGACTTAGCACGATGACTTCCGACTCTCTAATACAACAAGATTTGCTCGACTTCGATAAGGGAGGGGCGAATATAGCCGCGCGCCTCCGGCTCGCTCCAGTGTAAGTAGTCATTACTAGGTGATCTACGGACCTAGATGTATTTTTTACTTCCGGTGTTCTTTGAACTACCTTGACAGTTGATGAATAGATCGGAAGTTATACTCGCAAACAGGCACGAGATGGCACACGAAGCAGGTTTTATAATTTTTTCGTCCGTTGCAACGCACGGATATTTGAACTAGTAGCATATAAAACATACAAAAGTGATGATATAATAACATTTAACGATACAAAATTATATATATGTTTGAGACTTATTAGGGCCTGGCGGCAGCTAGAGGTGATGCACAATAGTGATGCCTCACCATGGCGCCGCCACCATCCCGCGCCCCACCGCTCCTGCATCTTTACCGCAACGACAACTGGAGGTGACGCGCGAGGACGGCTGCCTCACCATGGCGCCGCCACCATCCCGCGCCCCACCTCGCCTGCATCTTTGCCGCAACGGCAGATGGACGCGGCGCCCGGTGGCGGCTACCCGTGGCGGCGGCAGATTTTCTCCTGCGTGAGTGTTGAGCGGGCGAGTTGACCGAACCCATGAACTGGAACGTGCTCACCCAATGCATGCATGCGGGCGAACCTTTTTTTTACTAAGAATGACATGTGGGTCCCACATGCCATAATGGTCAACATAACGGTGCAGGTTGACTTTGTGCCAGGTTGACCCCCGACGAGTGGGCCATTCATGTCATAATCATCCTTAATTTGTGCTCAATCGGTCATTTAACAGAAGTGGTAGATTTTTTTTGCCAAAAATTAGAGCAAAAGTGGTACAATAGTTTTTTGCTAGGGTTCCTAGATTGTAGTTTTTGGTCATGGTTGTCCCAATTATAGCAGTTTTTGTTAAATACTCCTCAAAAAACACTTTTCTGACGTCTAATATTCTGCTGCAATCCAAATCAAAAACAGTTTGACTATTTAAAGATAGTCTATCTATAGAAAAGAAAAGTGTGTTGTAGAAATTCCTGCCGCAGTTGAGCCGGACTCCTCAGAAAAGACATGGGGCGGTTGGTACAGCCCGTGATTGTCTTCTCTCCATCGAGAGCAGACATACATATACGTACGACACCACGCGCGCATGGGACAAGCAGACGTGACGAGCCACGAAGGCGCCCCGCGCTCCACCTTCAGTCCCCGCAACTATGCCGTCGTCGACGCTCGGGATCGCGCCGCTACTGGACGCCTACTTCCG
This sequence comes from Triticum urartu, assembly GCF_056163025.1. NCBI lineage: Eukaryota > Viridiplantae > Streptophyta > Magnoliopsida > Poales > Poaceae > Triticum > Triticum urartu. The sequence continues at coordinate 133,867,185 of NC_141874.1, forward strand.
GCGCCGATTCACCGCGGCGGGCCTGGTCCAGGCGTCCGTGCCGCTCGACGGCGGCGCCACCACGATGCAGTGCTGGCGCTTCCCGCCCGGCGCCAGCGAGGAGCTCCCCGTCCTCGTCCTCCTCCACGGCTTCGGCCCGCCGGCGACGTGGCAGTGGCGGCCCCAGGTAGGCCCGCTGTCGCGCCGGTTCCGCCTCGTCGTGCCGGACCTCCTCTTCTTCGGCGGCTCCCGCACGTCGCCCACGCCGGTCGACGGCGAGTGCTCCGAGGCCCACCAGGCGGAGGCGGTGGCGAAGCTCATAGGCGCGATCGTGCCCCCCTCGGCCAGGGCGTCGGTGGTCGGGACCAGCTACGGCGGCTTCGTGGCGTACCACGTGGCGAGGCTTCTGGGGCCGGAGGCCGTGGAGCGGGTGGTGATCGCGAGCTCGGACCTGCTCAAGGGCGACGCCGACGACCGCGCCCTGCTGGCGCGCGGCGGGGCCGAGCGCGTGGAGGACCTGATGCTGCCGCGCACCCCCGAGCAGATGCGGCGGCTGATGGGGCTCGCCTACCACCGCCCCCGCCCGTTCATCCCGGGCTTCTTGCTCCGCGACCTCGTTCAGGTACGTGATCAATGGCCACCATCTTTGATTTTCGTCCGGCTTTCCCGGCAGTTTTGTTCGTCCAACGGCGGCCTCACCGCGATAGCTACCAGTCCACCCAGCGAACGACTCGGACACAAGTGTCCATGTCGATTAACAGATGAACTCAGGTCTCAGCCAACCATGTCTGTTTTTGTCGACGGAGGACGATATATAATACTCCCTCCGTTTTTAAATATTTGTTTTTCTAGTCATTTCAAATGGACTATCACATACATCCATATGTAGACATATTTTAGAGTGTAGATTCACTTATTTTGCTTCATATGTAGACACTTGTTGAAATATAAAAAAACAAATATTTAGAAACGAGGGAGTATTAGTATCAATATGATAATGCTACCATAACCGCGCAACGAACTAGCAGCGACGTCATCCAATGTCCTTGACGACGCACGATTAACAATGCACGACCAACCATGTCGACGACCAAACGTATCATCGAGCCGCCAACCATTCAGTGGAGAGACAGCATCCGTTCAACGGCCCCGCCATAGCTTCCACCAAGAGCATAATTAGGTAGGTAGTTCCGTTTCGAAAAAAAATTAGGTAGGTAGTGCGTAGCATCGTTAGTCCTACATAAATAACGAAGGTGATGTAACATGTGTTCATTTGACTTAGTCGTGATAGGCATATGTTGTCTGATAAACAATGTTGTTGTCATGTTATCACGTTCCATTTATATTCTCTCCCATTTGTACGGGTTCTGCAGCATAAACAATATATTGTGTACAAACTTTCAACTTTGTTAGGTGGTGAGAGGGTGTACGGTACTAATGTGTTTCTACAGAATGGTTGCTTCCGGTTACTTTGAGAAGTTGTTGACCCAGTCAAAATCGTGAATCAAATCCAAAATTAATACCTCAACTGAATGAGAGAGTTCCATGAGAAATCATTGACCTAGTCCAAGTCGAGAACCAACGAACACCTCAATTGTACAGAAGAGCTCCAAAATTAAGCAACATAGTGTATTAGATAGATGATAAAATAGTTAAAGATAGAGGCCGTTAAATCATTGATCCGGCCAAAATTGGAGACCTCGATTGAATGGGAGGGCTATAAAATTAGGGAGCATGATGTATTAGATGATAAAAGAATTGAAGAGAGAGCCCCTTGAATCATTGACCCGGTCAAAATCAGTGACCCAATTGCAAATTGGAGACCTCGGTTGATTGGATAGATAGATAGATGGATAGATAAAAGAAATGGATGGGAGAATTTTGAGAAATTGTTGACCCGGTCAAAATCGGGTGAACCAATTTCAATTGGAGACCTTCATTGATTGTGAGGCCTTAAAAATTAGGGAGCTTAGTATTGTTGATCCGGTCAAAATCGAGTTGAACCAATTCTAAATTAAAGACATCAATTAATTGTGAGGCCTTAAAAATTAAAGAGCATAGTGTATGATATAAAAGAATTGAGTGAGAATGCTTTGAGAAATTGTTGACCCGGTTAAAATCGGATGATGCAATCTTAATTGAAAACCTCAATTGAATGTGGGCTCTATAAACCTAGGGAGCTTAGTGTTATAGAGGATACCATAGGTGTCGTACAAGATTAATCTTTCACTCTCAAACCACACTCAAACTTGATGGATATACTCTTCATATTAATACTTGTTAAATAGTATGTATTCTTTCCTAATTTAATGCCAGTACCTTGATATGTAAACAAATAATAAACATGTGAGAGTCAAGGATGGCCCTTTTTTTTGCGGGAAATAGGTTGTCACGTTTAATTAGGGACTTTGTATCAACAGAAATGGATGGCTCTCTCCCACAAAATAAAATAAAATGGATGCCTCTATTAGTTTGGGAGCATTTTAAAAAAATCACAAATAAAACATTTTGCTGCAGTATCTCTACAGTGAGAACATAGAGGAGAAGGAGGGGCTGATCAAAGCGATATCCCTGGGGAACAAAGACAAGTTCCAACTCACTCCACTCCCCCAGGTACATACATACATCCTCTAATTTTCCACAACGAACAAAGTGCAAATTGATGTAATTAAATTGCAAAGTAAACTCATAGTTTCTTCTTCACCCTATCTGCCCCCATCTTTCAGCAAGTTCTTGTGCTGTGGGGAGAGCATGACCAGATCTTCCCCATAGAGAAGGCATTCCAGGTGACGAGGTCAGCAAGCGTTTACTACTACTCTTATTACATGGTTGTGTAATCTGGTTGCAGTTGTGTCACCTTCTACTGTAACTTAGACATGAAAGATGGGTGCAAATTGATGCAGGCAGCTAGGCGCAAATGTTAGGCTGGAGATCCTGAAGAACGCTGGCCATATGCCGCAGGCGGAGGACACAAAGAGGTTCAACGAGGCTCTCCTCAACTTCCTGCTGCCCGCTCCGAGTTCATCGCTGTAATGCAATTTCATTGTCGGATTTCGGAAAGATGGTTGACAATTCCTAATTTAAGCTCCATTTTACCTGTAAGATATACTAGTACTTAGTGGTATTTTGGTTGCTTAACGCACATTCGACCATATGTACACTTGGGACCTTCAGGGAATAAACGTTGCACCAATGGAGAAAAAAAATCTTTGGCTTGTTCTTGATTAAATGCCCTGCTTTCTATACATCCATGGCATGTGATCTTGCTACCAACTGGAAGAACACACAGCACGACCGATGGTAATTGATTGTACTGAATTGTGGACCCAGTAGGACAGCAGAGGAATTTAGCTGCTGTGGTTGCTGATGTTAGTAATGTCATAAAATCTGGCCATTGGAGTATGTTGGGAGATCTGCAACTGTATGCCCACTATTTGAGCGAGCGAAATAACGTAACTGACTGGAAAAGGGAACAGCATTTCACTTGCAAAATTATCGATTGCTGTGTTTACTCCGTCAGACGCAAAAGAAGCAATCTCTGAACAAATCTGGAAAGGACTAAGTGGCATCAATCTCATTCTCTTGTGTTTTCCTGTGCCTTCAAATACCATTTCACCAAAAAATCATGTAGTTTATAATGTTGTACGTAGGATTCAAGAGGACGAGACACTTAATCCTATGTTTTACTTCTTGGGTTTCGAGAAACCCGTGAATCAAAGAGGCACTAGGGTCACGTACTGCTTGAATAAGATGTCATGACTGTGGTTGTGTCAGAGCAACTCTAACCAATAACCTAACACTTTAAAGTAAACTTTCACTTTTACTCCACTAAACTGTACCTAGCCGCCCCCCTAAAACTTTTAGAGAAGTAAAAGTTATCCTCTTCGGCCGCCCCGACTCTTATATTTAATCGGCCGCCCACCCGCTGAGTAAAAAGTGTCCCCCTTCACCTGCGGCTGCACCTACCCAACCTCGTGGGCCTTCATCGGCTAGCACACGCCACTGGCGACACCCCCCCCCCCCCCCTCACCTGCGGCCGCACCCACCGAACCTCGTGGCGCGGCCGCCCACCCGCTGAGTAAAAAGTGTCCCTCTTCACCTACGGCCGCACCCACCCAACCTTGTGGGCCTCCATCGGCTAGCACACGCCACCGGCGACACCCCTCCCCCCCCACCTGCGGCCGCACCCACCCAACCTCGTGGCGCATCCACTTCGGCGCCGCCCTAGTTGCCTCCATCGGCCAGCACACGCCACCGGCAACACCCACCCCCCTAGCACCCGCCGCGCTCGTCCCCCACCTCGATTTGATCGATTTCTCGTTACCGACGACTATAGATCGGCAGATCTACGGTTGTTGCCGCCGTCGCCGGATTCTACGCACCTAGTCACCGACGCAATCGCGTTTTGGAGAGATTGGACGGGGATCGAACAGGGCATCCACCTCGAGCGCTAACCGCTGCCTCTCGGTATGTCCTCCTCTCACCGCTCGCATCTCACATGTCGGCCGACCGTCGGCACAACAATGTCCGCTCGTCGGCCGGGCTCGGCCCTCGCCCAACAGCTCATTGGCGAGCCTTTGCCGATAATCAAGTGTGACCACTGCTGGTGGCTAGTGGTGCGCCACGTTTCAAGCATGCCGAAACATCCCGGATGGGTTTTCTTCAAGTGCGAAAAGGACGGAGTGAGTGTCATTTCATACGGCTGTTCTTCAAATTCATCACAATGTGAAACTCATTGTTTGCTTTAAATTGTATATAGGACGGATGCAAATTTTGGTATTGGGAAGAATATATTGATCTATTGATAGCAAGAAATTTGCTTGATGTTGGTGCATTAGTTGCTAGAGATGAAGCTATAGAGGATGCAATGTTCAAGTTTGAAGAGGAAGAGAAGAAAGAACTGTGCAAGCTCGAGAAGCTGATGGGGAAAAGAAACAATGTAGTCAATCAAGAGATGGAGAAAGCATTGATCGGATTAACATGAGCAGTTAAGGAAGTAGTGTTTCTATTAAAATGTGTAATTTTTCTACTCCCTCTGTTCCTAAATATTTGTCTTTCTAGACATTTCAAATGGTTACAATATACGGATGTATGTAGACATATTTTAGAATGTAGATTTACTCATTTTACTTTGTATGTAGTCATTTGTTGAAATCGCTAGAAAGACAAATATTTGGGAACGGAGGAAGTAGTAGTTTTCTTTGGATTGATTCTCTTAGTGAAGAATTGGTGGAGTATGTAATCAGATGAGTGGTGAAGTCTAACTCAATGGACCAAAAATAAATGAATTCATGTTTAAAGTTTTTACTCTGGTAAGTATCAGGGATCAGCTAGAAACTACCATTTTTTAGAGGAGCGTAGTCCTCTATAGGATACCGGGCCGTTTACTTCTCCTTTGTTTAGAGGAATCTTGTAAGAATTTCATAGGATAGAATTTTTATAGAAAAAATTCCTTTAGAGCCCTTTGGTTTATAGGAATGGAATCCT